>NW_012118321.1:1088659-1149137 GCF_000951035.1 Colobus angolensis palliatus
TATCGATGTGTTTGCCTGAGGGTACGGTCCTGTTCATAGATGTCCTCCATGTGTGCCATTTATTTTTAGTACACCCTGCTGCCTGAAGCCTTTCCTAACTCTTTCTCCTGACTAAGTAGATTTGCTTGTTATTGCCTTTATACTTTCATGGCAGTACTGTCTATTATAGTAGTAATCCTGTTACTGGAAAAGGGTCCCTATTCAGACCCAAAGAGGTTCTTGGATTTCGAGGAAGAAAGAATTTGAGGTGAGTCTAGAGAGTCAAGTGAAAGCAAGTTTATTAAGAATGTAAAGGAATAAAAAATGGCTACTCCATAGGCAGCCCCAAGGAACAGCCCCAAGGGCTGCTGGTTGCCCATTTTTAGGGTTATTTCTTGATTATATGCTAATCAAGGGGTGGATTATTCATGCCTCCCCTTTTAAGACTCTATAGGGTAACTTCCTGACATAGCCATGGCATTTGCAACTGTCATGGTCCTGGTAGGAGTGTAGTAGTGAGGATGACGAGAGGTCGCTCTCATCACCATGTTGGAATGAGTGGGATTTGGCCAGCTTCTTTACTGCAACCTGTTTTATCAGCAAGGTCTTTATGACCTGTATCTTGTGCTGACCTCCTATCTCATCCTGTGACTTAGAATGCCTTAACCTTCTGGGAATACAGTACAGCAGGTCTCCTCTGCCTTATTTCACCCAGCCGCTATTTGAGATGGAGTTGCTCTGGTTCAAACGTCTCTGACAATCACACCCCTGCAATCATCCTTTTACATGTTTTTTACTTACTGAATTGTGAATTCCTTGAAAACACAAGCTGTGAATTCTTTATTCTAGCACTTAAAATTGTGAAGTCTGAAAAACTGGAACCAGAATGATGCAGAAACTGAAATGAAAAATATTCACTCAAATTTTCCCTCTATTGTTTTTTTTTTTTTCCAGTACATATGAGGAATGGAGAGAGAGTATTTTTCTAACGAAACAAACAAAAGAAAGGCAGAGTACCCTTGGGTACTCAGCTAAATACATTTGTTAAAATGTGTATGCAAATGTGCCTTCAATTGACAGTTATCCTGAAAGAGACAATTTGACAAATTGCATAAGATTGCCCTATCAATATATTATTGGTAAGCCTGAATACTTCCCCGAGTATAGCCAGGCAATAAAGTAGAAACTTCAGCAATTAATTGGTGATTTTGATAAATAAATTAATCCAAGTGGCTCATTTGTGTCAACATTTCTGCTTTTACTTTGAAAGAAATGGTCACTTTCAGTCTCCACTTTTGTAGACAAGCTTTAGAATAAAAACAATGCATCCTGCTGACATAATAGGAAGAATATCTACATAAATGAAATGCTTTCTATAACAGCATACTTTTATATCCCTTGCAATAAAATCTTAGGGAAGGAGGAAGGATGTGGTTTCTTAGCAACTATTGTATTGATGCTGTGAAACCATGTTTTATGTAAAACAAAATAAATAAAATCAGGATATCTGTATATATCAATACAAATCAAACCCCACGTTCCGCCAGTGCTCCTAAGCTAAAGCAAATAAAACACACCTCCTCTCAAAAATGTAAACCACCATGCAAATGGTAACTCCGTTTATGCCCCTTTAATCTTGGCTCATGACAGCCTACAGTTATTACACATTTTATCAACCTAAGGAATGATCATTAAGCAGGTATCAGCAATGCTGCTACATATACTAACAATAATGGTAACAAACTTAATAATACCTTGAGAGAAGGACCTAAGGTATGGAAATAGTCAAGTAAACACAGAGCCTAAAGCTATTATTACAAGGTTCCCAACACTGTTGCTATTAGAAGTCAGGGCATTCAAAAGCTTAAATGAATATTTTTCTAAAGTATCTTTGTATAATTGGGGAAGGAGGTACTTACATGACCTGATTATAAGCTCCATGAGGACAGGAACCGTGTTTGCTGTTTTTGCCACTAAATCCCCAGCACTTAGCACACACACAGTGTCTAGTGCAGGGTGGGCACTCAGTACATGATGAGTGGATTTGAGAGGAAATTCTTCCCAGAATAAAATTAGAGACTGAATGAGGAAAAGCACAACACAATTCACAGCTGCCTTCAAATCCAAGTGCATGAAATAGCTGTGGAATTAAAGAAAATTTGAATTATCACATAGGCAATACTCCTATTTACTTGCTGTTTTACAGCCTATTCTGCCATTATCGCAAGAGAATTTTATATAGCTCTGAGAGGATCCAGGCAAATGTTATAATTTCCAATTTACAGGTGCACAGGAAAAGTAGCATCGTGGGCATTTTATTGGGAATGGTAAAACCAAAATTATTTTTACAATTAGTAAGTGTAACCCCACATATCACCTATGTGATCCTGAAAGCATATGTCCTTTATTTGGGACTTTTTCTGTGTGTCCTCCTACTCTTTAAGAGCCTAGAAAGTATGTTGTACAAAGCCACACCTAGCATCACCTTTTTTCTTATATGCCTTTGTAGTACAGAGCTTAAAGGCAGGATGTTTGATTACATTCATCATGAATAACTCTTTGAGGCAGGCACTTTAATGATGGCTGACTCTCCAAAAGCATTGATGGACAGTTGAGTGGAAGAAAGAACAGAGATTATCCTTAGGAATTAATGAAAACCACAAGAGAGAGAATGATAGGAAAAACCGCTGTTATAGGAGAGATCAGGTAAACACATGACAACTACCATATTTGAATCCATCACTGCATCATTTTTAGAATTTTCTGATTTGAAATTTCAATAAGGCTCTTCTGCCTCCGCAACATATTTCTGCTTTCTCTTATTTGCCAAAAAAAGTTTTCCTAAACTTGCACTCCAGAAATATCCAGGTTAGATTCATCATTTTCTCCTAGCTCCTGAAGGGATGGTACATAAGCGTTATCAGCTCTAGTGCGGTCACTACCAGTAGGTTGAACTAATGCAAGCATTGCAATTCTATGTAATTATTTTATTCATTTTACTTTCCGTGCTGTGACAGCAGAATGTGCTAGCACTTAACATCTGGGAGTCTCCCCAGCTAGCCCTGCAGACATTAATGATTCCTAATGCAAGCATGTTTTAGGTTCAAGTTGTGACCCTTGTTGACAAATGTTTGTTAGTACATTATTGGACACCATATTACACTCAAAAATACAAATTGCTTCCATTACAAATTCATAAACATTAACTGTCATTTGCCCTCAATACGGCCTATCTAGCCTATTACATTCTTTTAATCAACATTTCCACTCTCCCCAAATGTCTATTTCAGACATCCTCCAAACTACTCAATTAATCAACTCCTCTACCACCTATCCTTCTCCCTCTTCCAGAGGACCTTACTTTTTAGTTTACATAGAAGATAAAAGCCACCAGATAGATATGATATATTCTCTGTTACCAAATTTATTCTCATACCTAATCTATAATGTATTTCTATAACCTTTCACATAAGAGGACCCACTCCTGTCTATGGACAACATTCATCTATCCTAAGGCCCCATCCTTTTCAGGAACTTCTACTTATGGTAGTAATTATCCTTCTCTCTTTTGCATATTCAATCACTTTTTTTCATACAGATCCTTCCATTAGATTTAGTCATGCTTAAGTCTCCACCATTAAAAAAAAAAACACACACAATAAACAATAAACAAAAAAGAAGAGGCTGCGCACAGTGGCTCACACCTGTAATGCCAGCATTTTTGGAGCCTGAGGCAAGTGGATCACTTGAGCCCAGGAGTTCAAGACCAGCCTGGCTAACATGACGAAACCCCGTCTCTACAAAAACATTCAAAAATTAGCTGAATGTGGTAGTGCACTCCTGTAGCCCCAGCTACTCAGCAGGCTGAGGTGGGAGAATTGCTTGGGCCTGGGAGGTGAAGGTTGCCATGAGTAGAGACTGCGCCACTCCACTCCAGCCTGGATGACAGAGGGAGACCTAGTCCCTCCCCCACCAAAAAATTAAAAATATATCACATAACCTCACACTTTTTCTGGTTATTTCTATCTCTCCTCCTGTCCTAACCAAATCTCTTCAAAGATTTCTCTGTACTCATGATCTTTCTGCATTTCCTAACCTCTCATTCATTTCTATTTGACTCCACAAGACTTTCAGCAACATTACAACTAAATTCATGACTTCCATGTTGCTAAAAGCTAACGGGCACTTTGCAGTTCTCATCTTACTTTACTGCAACAACTTTTCATGACATTGGCCGCACCTGTTTTTTGGGAGACACATTCCTTTCTTGGCTAACATGATGCATTATCCTTTTTTCTCCTTCTTTTTTTTCTCCATTTTTATTTCGAATGAATACTCTTCAACCTGGTCAATAAATACTGGAGTACCTCATGACTTGGTTCTAAGCTCACTTATTTCATCATTCCCAGGTGAAGTCACCCACACTCATGGCTTAAATCACCACCTATATACAGATGGTTCCAAGGTTTTCATCTTCCATGTAGACCTCTTTTCTAAGTATCAGCTCTGTGTTTCCAATTGTTTACCTGAAATTTCTTCAATGTTTCAAAGGCACCTGAGGACCAAAATGTCTAAAATTGAGCTAATAAACTTCCTACCCAAAAGGATTTCATTTTTCCCCCTGTTTACTTTCTCATTAAGAGCACCACTGTCCCCATCTTGCTATATAAGCCAGAAATCCAGGAGTTGTCATTATTGCTTCTACCACCCTCATTCTCATCTCCAATCATCATAATTCTTATGTATTTTACCTACAAATGGGATCCACCGACCTCTCCTCTTACTCACTACTGCTTCACTAGTCAAAGCTGCCACCATAGCTCAACTACATTGTTGCTATAAATTCTTAACTGCATTGTTAACCAGCTGTTCTGGTTCCCCTCCAATTCATCTTCTTCCAAAAGCCAGGGTGATCTTTTAAAAAGTGTGGAACATATTACTTCCTTCCTTAAAACTTTGCAATGCTATTAGGTTAAGGATAAACCAAACTTTTTAATATGTTCTTTATGTTCTGACTCCACCCTCTTTGCCACGTCAAACTCACCCTTACTCTCGTGCTGTGATTACACTGACATTCTTTTAGTCAACTATGTTTTCTTTCATCACAGAACTCTGCATGTACTGGCCCATAGTCCTGAGATACCACCTTCTTCCTTTTGTGTAATTATACTTCACACCTCAGATCCGTCACCTCTTCTTCGGGAAATCATCTCCCTATTACAAGATACATTCTTTGTAGTATTTGTCTCAGCTACCATGTTACATTGGATTTTTATGATTATTTGTTTAACAAGCCTTTTCATCCTCAGACCTATAGTTCCCAAGATGTAACAAAATTTGCTTATCTGGACCACAATTTTATCCCCAGCACTTTAGTTAGTGTTAGACACATAGTACATTTCAATAAATATTTGTTGAATGAACCCTTAAATAAATCAGAATGATGGAGAATGGCAGGGAAAAAGGAAATAACTAGCCAAAATATATCAGTTAAAATAACACAAGTCAAGATATAGAAAAAAAAAAAAAAAGCCACGTCTTTACTTAACAAGAGGCAGACAAGAAATTTATTGCTTGACAAGACATTCCCATGGTGAGTAGACACTACGTGTGACATGGCATTAATTACTAGGAAGTTGCAACAATGGATGCCTGCTAATGTGCTAATTCATAAATGTTTCTCATGACCCTTTTACTCCTCTGCAGCTTTTGTCATGTTATCATGTCAAAATGATATGATTTGCCAGATGAAATACAGAAAGTCCACTTAAACAGTTCAATTTGAATTTCAGGTAAATAACAGATTCGTTTCAGAGTAAATATGTTCCATGCAATATCTGGGACATACCTATACTAAAAAAGCATTTCTTGTTTATCTGAAATTCAAATGTACCTGGGTGTTCTATCTTTTTGTTAAACATGGCAATCTTACCTTGTGTCCATATCTTTTTTTTTTTTAATCCCCCAAGACTGAGTCTTGCTTTGTCACCCAGTCTAGAGTGCAGTGGCATAATCTCGGCTCACTGCAACCTCTGCCTCCTGGATTCAAGCGATTCTCCTGTCTCAGCCTCCTGAGTAGCTGGGATTACAGGCACTTGCCACCGTGCCTGGCTAATTTTTGTATTTTTAGTAGAGACAGGATTTCACCACCTTGGCCAGGCTGGTCTCGAACTCCTGACCTCGTGATCCACCTGTCTCAGCCTCCCAAAGTGCTGGGATTACAGGCATGAGTCACCGCGCCCGGACACCTTGTGTCCATATCTACAGTTACTTCTCTACTGTCTTATTATTCTTTTTCTTCTCACTGTGGGTGAACTTAGCCTTCTGCTTTTTATTTTCATTTTCTCCCCGCTGACAACAGCTTTCACTAAAGTTTACGCTGATAGCTCTTAAGTTGTTAGTTCTCTTTTCTTATCACTTATCTAAGGCTCTAACCTCATACACTAACTGCCTGCAGGCCACTCTACCTAGATATCCCATCATTGTTTCAAATCTAAAATATGAAACATGAGGTCATAGGTTTAGCTCCAGAATGTGTAGTCCAACCAGCTATTGCTGTCACTTAAAGGAACATTATCATTCTCCAGGTCTATCTGGCTTTTTTGTTGAACTTTCATCCGAGTGACTCCTTCCACCTGACTATTATATGCAGGCATTTTCTTAGACCTGCTGATCCGTCTTTCGCGAGACTTTAACTTTTCTACATTGCTGCTGTCATCAGTCATCTCCAAGCTTCCCTCATAATGGGCCCCCAAACTAGTTCCTCTTTGGATGCTCTTCTTTTAGGGAGAAATATTTACTTACAATATTCAGTCTTGGCACTGAATCAGGACAGGAGGCAGTGTAATGTAAATTGAGGATAACTAAACTTAGCATACAGGATATACATAAAAATATGCAATGCATATGTATGTAGAGAGAAAATAATCATTACTATCATTAACCACTACACAAGAATAACTACAGTGTGAATCATGTGTTAAATATTAACCACTGTTATGGAAGGCAATGGGAAAATGGAGGTGTATTCTCTCCCATTTGTCTTAGTCTCAACTTTTTCTTTGAAATTTTGATAAGAATCCCTTCTATTTACATCGCTCGTGGATGCACATCAATCTACATATATCCATGAGCCAGGGATGATATATAAACAGGAGAGTTCCCTCAGTGTCAGTGTCTGAAATTTAAGTACAGAGACCTTTTGCCTCAACTACACAAATGTCAATTGTCTATTATTTTAGCTATTTCTGAGCCAGTAAGTTCCATGCTTTTTAACCCAAATGCACACAAATTCTTAAAACTCTGAAGTGTGGCTCACCTTCAGTGTTTTTTTTTTTCTTTTTCTTTTTTTTTTTTCTCTGAGGCAGAGTCTCACTCTGTCACCCAGGCTGGAGTGCAGTGGTATAATCTCGGCTCACTGCAGCTTCTGCCTCCCGGGGTCAAGCGATTCTCCAGCCTCAGCCTCTCAAGTAGTTGGGACTACAGGTGCACAACACCACCCCCGGCTAATTTTTATATTTTTAGTGGAGACGGGGTTTCACCATGTTGGCCAGGCTGGTCTTGAACTCCTGACCTCAGGTGATCCACCTGCCTCGGCCTCCCAAAATGCTGGGATCACAGGTGTGAGCCACCGCACTCGGCCTTCAGTGTGAATTTAAGTCATCATTACCTTCAACAAACTGTTCGTGAATGTTCAATATATTACTTTTGTGATGTAAGTGGAGGTTTGTAGACATTAGTGATTTTAAATGGGGAAAACATCTTAGAGAGAAAGTGCAACTTGAAAGCTAATTCACTGTAACACTCAGAAATTATTTGCTCCATATTTATTTCTCAGCTTCTAGTGTTGAACCTTTCCTCCATCAAAGGTAACAGAAATCGGGGTGGAAAAAACAAATGACCTTTCTATGGGAAAATGCTGCCTGCCCTACTGTGGGTTTATTGCTTAAATATTTCTTGTGCAGTGTAGTTACAATTGGAGTGTCAGTTTTCTTCTCAGTTCTTCCTCCTTTAGTTTAGCTCATTCCCGTTTACCTTATGCTAAGCTTTCCCCATCTCATTTCTCTACATAATAGCTCTGGTGATCCCCTGCTGCTTAGAAAGTCATGGCCAATGCCTCAGTCAGCCCCATACAGCTGTACATCACAGACCTCATCTTTCTAATCTTCAAGTCCTCTTATCATTTTTTGTTTCCGCTCCTCCTGTCCCTCACAACAGGGGCAAGTTTATCATGTGATCCAGACCTTTGCTCATGCTACTGCTGCTGGCCACCTCTTCTCAACCTTCACAATTGCCCCCAAGGCTCATAATACAATCATTCTCCTCCATTCATTCTTTAAGGACAATCACAAGCTCAAAATAATCACTTTCATGTTTACATATGATACTCTCCTTTTTAGCCATTTTGCATGTTGTCTCCCTAATCAAATTCACATAGTGTAAGGGATGAGGGTGGCCTTCCACTTCTTTGAGTTCCACTTAAGACAGGTCTTTACAACGTTTGTGATTTTAGTTGAATGGGTAAAGAACTGAAGGGTATAGTGGAAATACCACTGGATTTGAATTCCGCAAATCAAGACTGAAGTCTCAGTTCCACTTTTTAATAGAATATGTTCTTCAACACAAGAGATTTTAGTTAGTGGTGCCCATTCCCCTCCCTATAAAAAGGGGATAAACCAGCCATCCTAATTAAGTCATAGAATTGTTGGTTGTTGTGAAGATAAAATCAGGTAATATTTTTGGAAACCATAAACCTGGGCCTTAAAGGAAATATAATGTTCGGTATTCAGTGTCATTGTGTGTCTATAGCATTTATAGGTCAGAGTCCTAGGGCCATTCAATTACCCTTCTAAGAACATAGAAATAAACGTTTATCTACCCTTTCCTAGCTGTGGGTCAGACTTCATATTTTCTTATATTTCGTAATGGTAATACAAAACCAAGCAACCTACCCATGAATTTATTCTATGTTGGCAATGTGCCTTCTGCATAAATCCGTTTTTTTCTTTCCAAAGGTCAGATGTATTACTGAACATATGCTCTAAGAAAATGTTTATTATTATTATTATTATTATTATTATACTTTAAGTTCTAGGGTACATGTGCATAACGTGTATGGAGTCAATGTTATTTCGGAATAAGAAGCCATTTAATGGTTTTATTATTATTATTATTATACTTTAAGTTCTAGGGTACATGTGCATAACGTGTATGGAGTCAATGTTATTTCGGAATAAGAAGCCATTTAATGGTTCCCAGGACATGTTTCCTATTGTCTACCTCTTGTCAAATTCTTGTGCCTTATTGAACATCAACTGACACATAAAGCATGTTAAGAAATGTGACACGATTTTAAATAATTCAATCAGAACAAACGGCCAAAGCATTTCTAAAAATGCAACATATATAGTTAGTATGTGAAAATCAATGCTCAATAAATAATAATAGAAAATATTTATATAGCACTTACTATATGCCAATCAATGTTCTCAGTGCTTTCCCCAATGAACTGGTAACTACTGCTTTCCATACTTTATAGAAGATGAAACGGAAGCACCAATCATGCAGTTGGTGGGTAGTTCACCAGAACACAAACCCAGGTAGCTGAGCTTTTGAATTTATATACTTAACCACTGTCCTATTTGCCTCAAAGGACAAATCTAACTAATTCTTTTGAAAATTAATATAGTACTTCATTGTATGAATGGATAATAATTTATGTAAGAAATCCCTTATTAATTAACGTTTTGGTTGCTTTACCCTTTTGCCATTATAAACTTTTCAATGAATATCCTACTAAAAACTAATTGCATACATGTCTAAGTATTATCTTGGGATTAATTTTTATGCATTTCAGAATAAAGTATTCCAGAACATTTATACTTTGAATTATTATTTTCACATGTAAGATCTCATTTAATAGACATGACTTTGGTTCTCTCAAATATCTCAATTTTAGGTACAAAGTACTTGGAATTAGAAAGATAAAAGCGCTAAGAGTCATATTGCTAACATGTGCTACCTGTCAGATTGTAATCTGAGAAGTCTAAAGTTAAACCTCTTACTCTTTTTACTTATATTCCACTGTCTTCCTATAACTAAAGGGGGCACCTTCTCAGATCGCATACAATAGACTTGAATGTCAGTTTCCTTTTTGAGTCCTGCTCCACCCAAATGGGGTTCATCCTATCATACATTTCTTCATTCTGTTGTCTATAGAAAATGTAAACAAAATCAAAGCCAAGAAACATCATTTCACTTCAGATGCCTAATTCACCAGTAATTTTTTTTCAGATTTTGAAAAAATATGATTTAATAAATATTTCGATGTCATAATATAACCATAAAACTACCCTAGACCAAAAACCGATGAGAGTAACAATCTAGTGAGAGTCAGGCACAGTTATTTGTGGCTGTGGTTATTTGTGACATCTTACCACACAAGTTTCAGGTAAGTGTTGTTGAATTAGGAGAGTAATTGAAGGAAATTTTTTTAATGGGTGGGAGAGGTTTGGTTAAAAATTGGTGAATGAAATATACATATTTACCACAACTCCTACAATCCTCAATAAAATGACACTAAAAGAAAGAAAAGGGAGTTGGCCAGGCGTGGTGGCTCACACCTGTAATCCCAGCACTTTGGGAGGCCAAGGCAGGCAGATCACCTGAGATTGGGAGTTCAAGATCAGCCTGACCAACATGGAGAAACCCCATCTCTACTAAATACAAAATTAGTTGGGTGTGGTGGTGCATGCCTGTAATCCTACCTACTCAGGAGGCTGAGGCAGGAGAATTGCTTGAACCCGGGAGGCAGAGGTTGTGGTGAACCGAGATGGCACCATTGCACTCCAGCCTGGGCAACAAGAGCAAAACTCTGTCTCAAAAAAAGAAAGAAAGAAAGAAAAGGAAGGAAAGGAAGGAAGGAAGGAAGGAAGGAAGGAACGAAGGAAGGAAGAGAGGGAGGGAGGGAGGGAGGAAGGAAGGAAGGAAGGAAGGAAAAGGAATGAGGAAATAGAAAACAGCATAGAAGACAGGTTAACAACATGTTAGAAGATGGAAATCCAAAGCCCCTTAGTTAAGTAAGCAGGTCTGAAATGTGTTTACTGAAGTAGTCTGTCACCAAAGTAACCACCAGAACGTGATTATTGTTAGTAATCAGACTCCTGTGTAGTTTCTTCACCTTGACTCTGGGCTGGCCCTGTGATTTTCTTTAATCAAAGGAGTGTGACAGAAGTGATCTTGCGTCAGTCCTGAAGATCAGTTGAAAATCAGTTCTTTCTTTTTATCCCTTCTAGACTGTGAGAACTCTGATATGCATACCCTAGGCAGGTGTTTGGACATTCTTCTCAGAAGAAACTGACCAACATGGGACAAAATAACTACAGGAAATTCAAATAAGGAGAATTGTGAAGGGGATTCTTAAGATGGGGTTAGATGGAAATTAAAATATTTCAATGTACATCAGTCCAGAAAGCTGTAAGAACAGGACAGACAGTTCCAAGAAGAGAAAAAACAAAACAAAAAATGATAGAATAGTGATCTCCTTGAAGAAAGATTCTACAGTTATACAGGGGAGTTTAAGGAAGAATATATTACTTTATATTAAAGAGTAATCAAGTGAAAAATCAAGGCAATTATCTAGTCTAGGCAAACAAAGCCTCATAGCAGGTAAGATATATGTGTATGACTCTTTTGTGAATAATTTGTATAAAGACATTGACTACTTAATAAACCAAAAATTCTAATAGTATTTGGATGGTGAGGAAAGGGTAACTGAGGGTATGTGAGGCTGGTGTGATAGTGGCTAAATCTATACTTTCCATAGTATATAAAACAGCTAATATCTAAAATTGAAAAAAAAAAAAACCTTACTAGAAGCATATGCACATTATTTAGAAATAGGAAAGTAATATCCAGAAGAACAGGGTTTTGACATGTGAGGAGAGAGATGTTGTCTTTCTTTATGAGCCTTGAAGCCTTTATATAAGTTTTTAACACATACCGCTTTGAATAAGATACACACGATGTTAGAAAAACAAAAATAAAAACAAAGAGAAAGAAAAGTTCAGCTATAAGAAGAAGTAGGAAGATTTTCTTGCAAAACTGAATATGTAGACCAAATAATTTTCAAACATCTCCTCTTAAGGCTGTCCAATATAAACAATCAGACCTGAATGCTGATTTTCTCCTACAGCTACACTGGCAATGTCATACAGGCTTCCCAGGTTCAGATATAAAGTAAAACCAACCTGCAGACAGATAAGCTTATATTTATAATTTATGTTTTCTTATTATTTTCTAATCCCCAAAATAAGGTCTACTTTTTTCCTGGAAATTGGATGAAATCAACTGAATATATTAGAGTAAAAAATATTTTCACGAAAAAAATAACCTTATGGCAGTTTTATTTGGTGTTTCAGTTTTGCCATTCTGGATATCTAGAGAAAAAAATGCCCAGAAGTTGTTTCCAGGCAACAACCCAAATGCAGCAAGCTGAGGAGCAAACGAACTCAGCAAGTGACAAGATGTAGGCATAAGTATAGGGAGAGATGGTGACATGTGACTAATTGAAGAACTTTCACAGTGTAAAGGAGACATTCAATGTATGGAGACAACAAAAAGAAAACCGAGATTTTGGAGACAACTAGAAAATATAAAGTTTAAAATAGAACTGAAACCATAATAAGTGGGACATTAGCTTTCCATTTTTCTATAACGTGAAAAAATAATCATCTGAATCAAGTAAAAGAAGACAGTAGAAAGAAAAATAAGCCAAGTGAGGTAAAGAGACAAAACATCTGAGTAAAGAAATAAGAAAAGTGGATGAAAAATAGCAGTAGGAAAACAACAACCACAGCAACAAAAAACCCACAAAGCAGAAATACTCTTCATTGCTTTATACAGCTAGAAATAATCCACCAGTAAATTTCTATCATTATGGTTGACTGTGCTGACACAGAAAACACCTCCTCTGGATTCAAACACAGAAATACTCAATGACATACATTTGACTTTTTTTAAAAGGATATACTGAAGTCTAAAAGCAAGAAAGGGAAATCTCCAGCAACAAAAATAAAACTGCACCTCAAAGCAAAAGGGTGAGCAGGAGTGATATGAACTTGGAAGAAGCCTCAGGCCTGTGTGTGGCTAAGGAGCTAGAACTGAGATGCCTGAATAAAGTCTATCAAACAACATCTACTATTAAAGGTGGAACTAAGTGGGAAATGTATTTTCATAGGAAATGTATTCCCAGATACAAGGCAAGGAATCTTCCCTGTCCTGCTCTGCCCTACTCCCACCCGCAAATCAATTTGGGTGTAAACATTAATGACTGCTATAATGAAACACAAAAATGCACCAACCGGGCCGGGCGCGGTGGCTCAAGCCTGTAATCCCAGCACTTTGGGAGGCCGAGAGGGGCGGATCACGAGGTCAGGAGATCGAGACCATCCTGGCTAACATGGTGAAACCCCGTCTCTACTAAAAAATACAAAAAACTAGCCGGGCGAGGTGGCGGGCGCCTGTAGTCCCAGCTACTCGGGAGGCTGAGGCAGGAGAATGGCGCAAACCAGGGAGGCGGAGCTTGCAGTGAGCTGAGATCCGGCCACTGCACTCCGGTCTAGGCGACAGAGCGAGACTCCGCCTCAAAAAAAAAAAAAAAAAAATGCACCAACCATTGGATAGCAAAAGGACAAAGGTAAGAATTAACACAACACTTGAACTCGGGAATCCTGAAGCAGTTAATGCAGAAGTGCACCAAGAGGAGTAGCCCCACTTTATGGGCATGCGAGGCCTCAACGGGAAAAAAATAAAATATCAATTCTACGTTTATAAAAAAATTGAAACTTAAGGAAGAAGTAGGGAAAAAAAGCAAAGGAATCTGTTACAACATATGGCTAAATGTAAATAAATATTGACAATGAATAATAGTAATAGCAATGAAAAGTTTGGAAAGGTGAATAACAAGATAAAATGTTAGATTGACATGGAATGAAAAATAGAATTTCAGAGTTTGGATTTAATCTTTCTGAAGGCTTGAGGAGTAAGAAACATTGATTAGCTTTAGAGTTTAAGCACATATGTTAAAAATGTTAAGGGTGGCCATTATAGGACCAGAAATAGAACCCTTTACCGAGTAAAGCATTTTCAGTACCATTTGCTTGGTCTTAACTCTTCCTTGCCCTGATCTATGCATCTAGGGGCTTATCTCTAAAGACTGTATCTACTGCGCTTACTTATCCTCCAGGTTCTTAGTTTGTCCACAGCTCTGTTACTCTGTTAAAGGTCACATATCCTACTGAATGGGCCCCTCCTACAGCTTTTGCAGTTGTTTCACCCTATAAATGGCTGCCTCATCTTGCTCATCAGATCCAGGGGTAGTAATAGCTTCTTTTTGCCTCTTAGAGTCTGTAGAAAGATGCTCAGGATTATCCATGACGTCTTGTTTTTGTCAACCCTGCCCACATCTTTGTATGCAGTCTTTTTGTTCAACTCTTTTCAATAACCCCTTTGAAGTGTATCATCTGTGCATTGCTCTGTGTATTGGACCCTTACCAATACAAGGATATAACTTCCAAATCAATGTGGAGAAGAAAAAAGTAGAACTGGAAAAAGTAAAGACAACTCCAAATCCTAGAAATCTATGGAAAAGGGAAAAGGAAAAGGAACAAGTATGCTAAATAGAAACATTAAATAACAGTGGACATAAAAGAAAATGATATGAGCAATAGGATATACCATTTATGTACATTTTGAATGAATAAAACAATATTATATATTGATTATAGATGTATATGTACATAAAGAAATTATAAAAGCATGGAATTGAATTATATATGCCAACTTCAAGCTAATGGTTGCTTCAAGGAAGGCATAAAAAGGAGATCTAAAAAGAAAACATTTAAATATATGTAAAATGCTTTATTCTTTTATTTTATTTTTTGAGATGGAGTCTCACTCTGTCACTCAGGCTGGAGTGCAGTGGCATGATCTCGGCTCACTGCAACCTCTGCCTCCTGGGTTCAAGCAATTCTCCTGCCTCAGCCTCCCAAGTAGCTGGGACTACAGGCACCCACCACCATACCCAGCTAATTTTTGTATTTTTAGTAGACATGGGATTTCACCATATTGGCCAGGCTGGTCTCAAACTCCTGACTTTGTGATCAGCCTGCCTCAGCATCCCAAAGTGCTGGTATTACAGGCGTGAGCCGCTGCACCCAGTCTGAAATATTTTAATCTTTAAGAAAACTATTTGAAGTAAATATGCAACATATTAGTACTTCTGCTTATTTTGAGTAGTATACATGGGGGGTTATAAAACTTACTGCAGTGTTCTGTGTGTCTGAACTATTTTATAATAAAACAATCTATTATTCTAAATTAGAACTGTTTGGTTACTACTCAAATCCTGTTGTATCTTGATTTTTTCCCATTTATGTGATCTACACTCCTGTCTTAGAATGAAAGAAGTCTTAACATGTCACAGTTGTTGGATCAAAGATCTTTCCTCCATGTGTATTAATGAATACTTTTGCTGTACTACCTTTAACATATAAAAGTCATCATCAAATATCTATTAACATGATTTACAAAACATGAAGAAGACATTGTCTCATCCCTCAAGGATCCAATAACAGTGAGACTTCAACACTCCTACATGATATTAATTAAATTAAAAAGTAGTTGCATTAAAGAGGCATTGTAGCCATATCACATTCTAGATTGCTTAAACCATCCATGGATATTTCAACATAAAGTCATGTGATCATTTAGCATTTTGAGAAAATAATAGCCAGCTCCCAATGACATTGATATATCCTAATAAAATAAGATGGATTCTAATGGCCATCTTTCTGAGAATTAACTATATTATTCACATTTTTCATTTTGTCATATGACACTGTAGATATATGAAAATGTAATTCAAATTTTCTTGCAATCATTATAGGTCTTTCTGCCTCAGATATGATATTCTTTTGTGCTCTAAGAAACAGAATAAATGTAATATATCTTGGCATAATGTTACATTGAGAATAGTAAATATTTTAATTCAATATTCTAATGCTTTTCAATTTTCCCTATGTATTTTTATGATAAAAAAGATCTCTCTGGGACTCATGTCAAGGAAGAATATTCATAAACACACAGATTATCCAATTTTAATAGAGAACATTTCCAATTAGGGAAGGACTGATTTCACCAAGTTCTGGATTACATGAAGACCTTTGAGCTCCTTTTCACTACCAAGATCTGTGTGGGGTACTGTCCCCTCACTTGTAATTCAAGTCTTCTTTCAAATAAGAGTAGAATGAGGAAAGAGGAAAAAATCTCAATTCAGGCTATATTTGACTTGATAGTGTTATAAACAGGTTTTCTTATAGAGAAAGATAGTAACATAGATCAAATAGAATTTGGGGACTACACATCAAATCATTTTTGATACCATCTTCCCCAAAAGCACAGGGAAAAGGTTAATTACAAAATGCTTATTCTAACACCAAATAGTGAAATGTACTTGTATTTTCAATGATAAGTAGAGGGGAGAGTAGCTGAACACGAATGCATCATCTCCTATGGGTCAAGGAGCCTTGATCGTGTTATCTCACTTAATACTCAATAATCTTACAGCAATTCTACAGATGGGGAAACTGAGGCCCTGAGAGGTTCAATAATTTTCCTATAATCACATAGCAATTAAGATGTGGATGCAGAATTCTAGTGCCAACAATTTTGGCTCTAAATTACCAGTTGTAATAACAAATGGAATTAGGAATATTGGTTTTAATCCAGAATAAAAAATGCAAGTATTTCATTTACTTACTAGATACCCAACCAGACAGCACTCTGTTCTACGTGATCAACTGCTACATAAAGAAAATCTGACTTTTCTTCCACCTCTTAAAGTAGATTGATCCATCAAGAAGAAAAACTGTCCTCAAGGCTGGGTTTTTGCAAAGTGAAAATATATGTTGCAAAATGATTTTTCTCATAAAAAATCAAACGTAGAGATTTTCATGGTGTAAAGATATAGTAGTTATGTTGATGTTTCATTCCTTAATAATTCAATCATATCTATAGAGTTAAACAAATGCAAGATTTTATGATGATGGCATGAATCAGAAATGAATATTACAGACCTGAAGGAAGGTCAAGAAATTAAGTCCAATAGTTTCAAAGGGTTCTCAGGGACTGTGGAGGCAGGTGGAGTCAGAAATCAATGGCAATGACTTAAACCCTATAACTCTGATTTAACCAGAACAGTTTTGGTTTTATCTGTGTTAAGTAATAAGCTTCTTCATTGAGGCATCATTTGAATATATTGTTTCACAATTGAAACAACTTGATATTTACTTTTCTGATCCAATTGGCTCATTTTTCAGATAAGGAATGTGGGTCCGGTTGAGTGAATCCACTTGCTCAAGCCTGAACAACTACTTTGGGCTGAGCTGGAATTTAAAAAATATCCTCCATCATGTCTCATTCTACACCGAAGCTCTCATTACTATAGGTAGCATACAATTAATAGCTACTAATAAATTATAATCTTTTCTATACTGTGAGTATAATTTCTATAGTGTACTATAGTTTGAAGCATTTTGTTTTTATGTGTGTGTGTGTGTGTATTACTTGTTCCTCATAGTTTTTTTCTATGAATTGGACAGTGTTAATAGCATTCATATCTACAGATAAAGATGTTGATGCTCACTGAGTAAGTGACTGACTTAAGGTTAGAACACAGTTTTCCTAATTCTTAGTCCAGTGCACTTTCTTCTACCTCCAACAGTATCTCTGAATGTCTCCCCCAACCTAGATTAAGGAGAAGCATCAGGACTACTTCTTACCAAAAATATGTTGTGCAATATTTATTCTAGAATTGCATTTATTTCTATTAATGTTACTTATAAAGAACACGGTTACTCATGACTTTGCTGTAAATTCCAGATCTTGCTGGCACTGTAGTAATCTCACAGGTAACATTCCTACTTGTTTGAAGAGATTGGGAAAACAAGAGTTAAAAACACTGGCAAACATCAAAGATCTATTATTGCTGATCAATGTGAAAATCACACTTGAATATTCTTTTCCACAAGTTTCAAAACAAAATTTTAGTGAAAAATTTTCAAGCTATTTTTCCATAACATTCATAATAAATGCAGACTAATTCCATCAATCACATGTTTTACCAAAAGTGGCATTGCTACTCACACTCACTACATCAATGGATGACAAAAAAAAAAAAAAAAAAAAAAAGGTCAATGGATGAATAAGGAAATGCAATGGGCTTAATGGGCTTGTTTTCTTTAAATGGTAATGCGCTTTATATATGCCTCTTCAGCTACAAGTGGTAATTACATTTTTAAAGCTATCACAGACTTTAAAGAGTACTGGCAGTTCCCTTAAGGAAAATGTATTTTTAGATTTATTTTAAACAGCTATTTATCACCCAACAAATATAGGTGTGTGTACACACACACACACACACAAACACAATTTCATTAGGCTTTATCTACCACTTAAACCCTTTCAGTGATAAATAAATGTTGCAATACATGTGAAAAAAATTATAAACTGTAATTCTCCATATAAATGCAATAAATCATAATTACATCTTAATCGTGTAAAAACTAAAGTAGAGGCTCCTCTTCAAAGACTTTCCTCCCCATCTAATCAGGAATAAATAGAACCTCCTCTTAGAAGCAAAATATATCCAAAGACCTGTACTAATATTCTTAAATATCTGCTAGCCGTAATAAAGAAATCAATGTACTTTATGTTCTTAGCTCCCACAATTTAGCCTAAATATTTGCCCTGGCATGCTCATACTGGTCCAAGCAAGCATTAGGTCATAGCCTGTGCCTCTTCCTTATTTGAAGGTGTTTTTACCTTTCTCAGCATTCCACAAGTTACTTCCTCCTTCCTTTGTTCTCTGCCTTTGCCTCTTTTAAAAAGTTCTAAGTTGCTAGCCAATCGGGACAAATACAGAATATGAGGTCCCGTTCCAGCCAATGGAAACCGGACACAGCAGGAGGGTGGATGCGTCAGGTTATAAATGACCCTGTCTCCTTTGTTCGGTGTACTCTCATGGCAAAACTGCTGGTGAGTGTACCCTTTCTGCAGAAAGTAAAAAAATGGCCTTGCTGAGGAAATTACATTTATGTTCAAGTGTTATTTCTTGACAGCACTGGGGAACAAGCATTTCTAACAATAGTATCAGCTGCTGCAAGATAGTTTGGGATAATAATCAGTCATAGCTTTCACTTGAAATACTCATCCATCACACCATTTCCTCACGTCTGGACTGTTGAATATCTCATTTTAAACCTTCATTATAAACTCACACTAATTTTTGCACTTATATAATTCACTAATTTTCTGCTGAAATTTCATCATTTGGTAGTTAATCTCATTTTAAGATTTACTTGAATCAAAAAGGAGGATTCTTCTCTGATTTCTTATTGCATTCCCTCAATTTTGCCTGAAGCGTTTTAAATTTTATAATACAAAGAGACCTTGCAGAGCATTGCCTAAAGCTCCTTTTCTGCTTCCTGGGAGGAAGTGACTTGCCTAAGCCAGCATAGTAACAAAACTGTTTTGTTGTTGTTGCTGTTGTTGTTGTTGTTGGTTTTGTTTGAGACGGAGTTTTGCTCTTTCACCCAGGCTGGAGTGCAGTGGTGTGATCTCGACTCACTGCAACTTCCACCTCCCAGGTTCAAGCGATTCTCCCGCCTCAGCCTCCCAAGTAGCTGGGGTTATAGGCACCTGCTACCATGCTCGGCTAATTTTTGTATTTTTAGTAGGACAGGGTTTCACCATGTTGGCCAGGCTGGTCTAGATCTCCTGACCTAAGGTGATCCACTCACAGCTACCTTCCAAACTGCTGGGATTACAGGCGTGAGTCATCGTGCTCAGCCACAAAACTGGGTTTTGACCCTTGTCTTCCAATTGCGAATCAAGTCTTCTTTTATAACACCAAGCACAAATAACCTAAACGCGTTACTTTCCCAGGGGAATAACTCTTCAAATAAAAATGGAAAAAGAAGTCTGTGCTTCATTGATCTCTCTGGTTTATTTTCTGAGAGTACAGTCACCTATAATGCAAAGACACTTTTCCTATTACTGTCAACACCACCACACTATTATGTTGCTACAACATATAGTGGCCATAACATATTCCATTATATCAACAGATTTTGTATAATAAGAAACACAAACTCATGGCTCTTCTGCTCTCCCATTTAATTATGAATGCACTAAAATAGCAATACCAATATTATGAAGTTTCCCCACAGGGCTACTTCAGTTATTATTTTTAGACATATATAGGCTTAAAGTATTTCCCAAAACATATTCAACAATAAAATTACAAAAAGGGAACTTGAGAAGACAATTCCACATGAAATCCCATTGAAGTTATGACAAAGGATTCACGAAACTATGAATTCATTTTAACACATTATGTTTAAAAACATAAAGTGTACTTAATGGTTTTATTCTGCATAACATATAATTATAAAGTATCCAGAGAATGTTCTTAGTGAATTTGGTTTATTTCCTTCTTAAAGAAAATTACGAAGAATAGTAAATGGAAACTCACTCCGCGCCACCCCCGCCCCACCCTTGAGCAGGAGACCCATTTTTTTCCATACTTGGTAATAAAATGCACCTGGAAGTATACAATTTTCTAAAGGTCATAAGAGGGAGAGGGAATCTGAACCACCATTTGCAATCTTAATCCGGATCTTTAGCATTCTCACCGCAAGCCTGTCAGAAATGTGAAGGGGGAAAACATTGAAGTGTTCGTCTACACAACTGAAAAGGACACATTTCTAACAAGAGTTCAGGTGATGCTGATGTTTCTGGTGCATGGACCACACTTTGCACAGCAAAAATTAATACATTAAGCGCCAGGCACGGTGGTGGCTCACGCCTGTAATCCCAGCACTTTGGGAGGTCAAGGAGGGTGGATCACCTGAGGTCCAGAGTTCGAGAGCAGCCTGCCCAACATGGAGAAACCCTGTCTCTACTTAAAATACAAAATTAGCCAGGCGTGGTGGCACACGCCGGTAATCCCAGCTACTCGGGAGGCTGAGGCAGGAGAATTGCTTGAACTCGGGAGGTGGATGTTGCAAGGAGTCAAGATCATGCCATTGCACTCCAGCCCGGGCAACAAGAGCAAAACTCTGTCTAAAAAAATAAAAATAAAAAATAAATTAATAGAATAATATTTTACCAAGGTCATTAGCTAGTAAGAAAAAAAGAAAAGAAAGGTAGAAAGACCTAGTCTTCTCAAAAGCTCCTAACCAGGGTGTCTCAGCATTCTCTTCCGAACTGCCTCTCTTTTAAGAATGCAACGCCAGCCGGGCACGGTGGCTCAAGCCTGTAATCCCAGCACTTTGGGAGGCCGAGGCGGACAGATCACAACGTCAGGAGACGGTGAAACCCCTTCTCTCCTAAAAATACAAAAAAATTAGCCGGGCGTGGTGGCGGGAGCCTGTAGTCCCAGCTACTCCGGAGGCTGAGGCAGGAGAATGGCGTGAACCCGGGAGGCGGAGCTGGCAGTGAGCCGAGATGGCGCCAGTGCACTCTAGCCTGGGCAACAGAGTAAGACTCCGTCGAAAGAAAGAAAGAGAGAAAGAGAGAAAAAGAAAAGAAAGGAAAGAAAGAAAGAAAGAAAGAAGGAGGGAAGGAAGGAAGGAAAGGAAAGGAAAGGAAAGGAAGAAGGAAGGAAGGAAGAAAGGGAAGGAAGGAAGGAAGGAAAGAGAGAGAGAGAGAGAAAGGAAGGAAGGAAGGAAGGAAGGCCGGCCATATGTACAAATTTTACATGGAATAGGGACTGACTCATGATGTCGTGCATGAATGAAATCAAACAATGGTATACATTCATATTATGTTACATGTGATGTATAAAGCTAAGCACAGTCATAACTCTGGTTCTTTAGTGTTTAAACGTATTTTATGGTGTATGGTTTTATGCAAACAAAAGTGATGCGTGAAACCATAATGTTATAGGAAATAGAAAGAAATGATTTAGGTAGACAGTTAAGGTAAAGTGAGTCCCCAGCAGAAAACTTTCCTTTTAACAAAAAGCAGCTCAAAAATAGCTCCCTTTTTAACCTCATGCAGTTCAAAGAAATCACTTCTAACCACAAACTGCCTGAAAGAGCAGGCAGAGATAAGACAGCTCCACACAGAAGTAGGGGTGGGGGGAGTCTCCTGGGTAATCACCCAACTTCACATTTATACAATGGGCACAGTAAAACAGTGGGCCTTAATAAGCACATTCCTTTCCCTTCAGGCCACTAAGATAGGGAAACTAAAAGCAGACCTGGGGGGCGGGGGGATGCCTGCAGCTACAAGAAGATGTGTGGGAACAGACACAGAAACTCTCCCTCTCAGATAAGCTAGACAAAGAAACACAGACTAAAAGTCAGCCTACATGGTCCAGGAATGGGGTGAGAGCTGATTAAAAACCCTGCTCTATACAGATAGCACACCTGGTCCCAGCTGAAGCGTCGTCCCCTAGGAGGATAAGACCTCCCCTCCTCACTAACCCCCTCTTCACTAGCTCATTTATAAAAACCCTGACATTTTTACTACTACTTGGCAACCTGCTTGGGACCCCTCTCTGTGATGGAGAGCTGTTCTTTCCTTTAGCCTATATAAACTGCCACTCCAAACTCACTTTGTGTGTGTGTCCATGACCTCGATCTCCTTGGCCGTGAGACCAAGAACCTTCGTACTTACCCAAGACAATGAGGCTGCTTCAATAATAGCCTATAAAGGCCAAATTTATATCACATTCATTTCTGTCTGAATGGACAGCCCATCAGCTGTAATGTAATAGAAAATTATCTACTTATATACCATCATACCCTCCTAATTCAAACAATATGATACCAGAAAGCCCTCTGCATTAGAGAATTAAATAAAAGATATGCCATTTTTTTAAAGCCTCAATAGAAAAGTCTGGTAAGAGTAAGACAATGTGATTTCTTTTTTTTTTTTTTTTTTCAGATTTTCACAGCGGCGCAATCTCAGCTCCCAAGTTAAATCAATTCTCGTGCCTCAGCCTCCCGAGTAATGGAGGTTACAGGCGTGTGCCACCACGCCCGGCTACTTTTTGGTATTTTAGTAGTCACAGGGTTTCACCATGTTGCCCAGGCTGGTCTCGAACTCCCGTGCTCAGGCAATCCTCCTGCCTCAGCCTCCCAAATTACTAGGATTACAGGCGTGAGCCACCTCATCCAGCTGCCAATGTGATTTCTTCAAGCAGCCATTTTAAAACAAGGTACCAAGCAACAGAATGACAACATAAAACTGAAACACAAACGATGACAATGATCCTGCACCCAGAATATGTAAATAATACCTGCAAATTAATAACTAAAAAACAAACAACTTAACAGAAAAATGAACAAAAGTCTTGAGAAAACCAAAGAGGATATCCAAATAACCAAAAACATCAAAACTTTCCCAACCTTATCAGCAATCAGGTGAACAAAAATTAAAACCAAAAGGAAATGTTATTACAAACCCATAGGAATGGCTCAAAATTTTAAAATCTGACAATTTCAAGTGCTATAAAATGTGTAAAGCAAAGGAAACCCTCATAAAAAGCTATTGGGAATGCTAGTTGTTACAACCACATTGGAAAATGGGTGTTATCCACTAAAGTTGAAAATATGACCAAGCAATTCTACCCTGAAGTATGACCCCAACAAAAAAATGCATCAATATTTGCACAAAGACATGTTCAAGTATTTTCAAAGCAACACTGTTCATAATACCCCGAAACTGAAAAATAAATTTTATGTCCATCATCACTACAATGGACATCTATATTATAGTTTAGCCATACAATGTAACACTGCACAACAATGAAAATTAATGAATTACTGCTTCATAAAACTATGTGGAAGAGTCTGAAAACATAACACTGCATGAAAGAAAGTCAGGACCAAAATAAGATAAATTGTTTGATTCCATAGATATGAAGTTCAAAGGTAAGAAACACAAGTCATGCAAATATTTTCGTGGTGGGGAAGAAAGAGGAGACGTAATCAGGAGGGGATATAAGAGGCTTCTGAGGTGCCAGCAATATTCTATATCTCGACCTGAGCATGTTTACATATATGTGATCACACTGTAATAATTCATGGAGTTGTACATTAACGATTTGTGGATTTTTCTGTATGTAGTTTATATTTCAATGAATAATTTAAAACAAAGAAAGTCAACAAATACTTATTGAGCACTTACTTGTGTGGTAGGAATTGAACAGCAAAGTGGGAATTATTCCTGCTTTTATGAGCTTTAAAGTGTAGAGAAGGCATGCATGAAATAAGGAAGCAGCTAAATAAATACACCATTATAAACCAATTAAGTGTTATAATATATAAGGACAGGGTACAATGAGAGAAATGGTAATAAATGAAAAAAATGACCTTTCATAAATCCAGGGCAGCATCTCAGTGCTGTTGAAATATCACAAACGAGGCAGTCATTGAACTACAAATAAACAGTATGTTGGAAGCTACTTTATGAAGACCTGCTATGTTCCACCTCCTTCAGAAATCAGACCAGTTGTTAGGGAAAATATGATGAGGAAGCTGTAACGTGTACAAGCAGCCCCTTCTTATTACCACTGGGCAAAGTTTCTTAAAATGAGATCTATACCTAGTCTTCTCAAACTTTAAAGCACATATGGATCACTGTGGGATCTTATCAAGATACAGATTTTGATACCATAGATATTGGGTGGGGCCTAAGGTACTGTATTTCTAACAGTCACACAATGATGCCCACAGTGCTGGTCTGTAGACCATACTGTGAGAAAAGATAGTCCATATGGCACCAAGCCAACTGATTAATTTAGCCAAGCCACTACTAACTTCAATGGGAAATATCAAAACCCCTAAGGAATCACTTCCCTGAATTGACAGCTTATTTGAAGTTTAATTTCAGTTTTAACATTGAAATCTTTAATACTCATGTTTATTTGTTCACTTATTTATATATCTGCCTTATTAAAAAATATTTGAGGAAAATTCCAATCAGTTAAAATGACTCAGGAGAACATCATAAAAGCATTTAAATTGTTTCTTTAAAAAATATACTATATTCTGCTCAACATCACTAATTACCGGAGAAATGCAAATCAAAACCATAAGGAAATATCTCACGCCAGTCTGAATGGCTACTATTAAAAGTCAAAAAATAATAGATATTGGCAAGGTTGCAGAGAAAAAGCAACACTTGTACATTATTGGTAGGAGTGTAAATTAGTTCAACCATGTGGAAAACAGTATGGCAATTCCACAAAGAGCTATAAATAGAACTACCACTCAACCCAGCAATCCCATCACTGAGTATATACCCAAAGGAATATAAAATTTTCCATCACCAAGACAGATGCATGCATATGTTCGTTGCAGCACTATTCACAATAGCAAACACATGGAATGAAACCAGGTGCCCATCAAGGGTGGATTGGATAAATAAAATATGGTACATATACACCACTGAATACTACACAGCCATAAAAGAAGAACATGGGTGCAGCTGGAGACCATTATCCTAAGTAAATCAATGCAGAAACAGAAAACCAAATACCACATGCTCTCACTTGTAAGTATGAGTTAAACACTGGGTATTCATGGACATAAAGATAGAAACAATAAACACCGGAGACTACTTGAGGGAGGAGGGAGGGAAGGGGTCAAGGGTTGAAAAATTAACATGTTTACTACAGTCACACCTGGGTTATGGGATCATTTGCATCCCAAACCTCAGCATCATGAAATATATCCATATAATAAACCCGCACATGTACCCCTGAATCTAATAGCCCTGAATCCAAAAAATACAAGAAATATTGATACAGACTATTAAAATTATCATGTAGCTATGAAGCTATTATCAATTTAAAACAATTATATTTATCTGTCATTGAAGGTAGCCCTGAGACCTGGAGATTTAGGGGACAGAAAACGGCATGTGGAGTCAGAAAACTTGAGTTAGAGTTCCTCTCTGACAAGTACTAGTTGGGATCATGATGACACAATAAAACCCTCGATTCTCAGTTCTTTTAAGAAAAATTAATATTTGCCAGATGCCTGCCTACTGCACTTTACAAATAAACTTATTTCTGCTTTTTAAATTGAAGTTTATTTGATACATAATGAATTACACATATACAGAGTGTAAAATTTAATGAGATTTGGCATGTGTACATCTATAAAACCATTGCCTATGATTGATCCACATAATGACCATAATCATCATTACCCCAAAGTTTCCATAAGCCCTTTTGTAATCTCTCTCTCCCACCCCTGCCCACCTCTACTTCCAGCCCCTAGGCAAACACTTACTTGCTTTCTGTCATGATGCAGTATTTGTATTTTTAAAGTTTTATATAAATGTAATCATAAAGTAGATGCTTTCTTATCTGGCTTCTCTCACTCAACATAATGATGTTTTGATTTACCCATGTTGTTGCATCCATCAACAGTTCATTTCTTTATATGGCTGAATAGAATTCTATTGTATGAATGCATCAAAATATTTGTTCATCTCTATTTTAGTTCCAACTGTTAGAATAGATAGACCAAGTGATTTATAAACAACAGAAATTTATTTTTCACAGTTCTGGAAGCTGAAGTCTGAGAGCGGGGTGCCAGCATTATTATGTTCTGAAGAGGGCTCTCTTCCAGGTTGCATATTTTCATTGTATTCTCACATGGTAGAAAAGAGAATCCAGAGAAGCTGGATTCCCAGTTTAAATTCCTACTAGCAGTTGATAAGCCTTTCCATTTTCTCTATATCCTTGCTGATACTTCGTATGGTCAGTCATTTTAACCTTAGACATTCTAGTAGGTATATAGTAATATCTTATTGTGGTTTTAATTTGCATTACCCTAATAACTAATAGTGTTGAGCATCTTCTCATGGAATTATTTCCCATTCATATAACTTCTTTACTGGTGTCTGTTAAAATTTAGCTCATTTTTAAAGAATTGGTTAGTTTAGATTTTATTACTGAGTACTGAAGATTATTTACATATTCTAGATGATAAAGGATTCTAGAAGGCTTTATCAGATGGACCCTTTGTAAAGATTTTCTGCCAGTTTATGACTTGTCTTTTTAACTTTTTTACAGTATCTTTAGAAGGGAAGAAGCTTTTAATATTGATGAAGTCCAATGTATAAATTTTGAATTTTATGGACTATGCTTTTGGTGTTGTACCTAAGAAAATATAGCCTAACCCTAGGTCAAAAAGATTTTAGGCTACATATTTTTCATGAAGTCTTAAAAAAAATCAGTGTGAGCGTGATGTGACGTGAGACTCAACTGACCATTGTGCTGGCTTTGAAGATGGAAGGCAGCCGTGAGCCAAGTAAGATAGGCAGCCTCTAGAAGCTGAAAAAGGCAAGAAAATGGATTATCTTGAGCCTCCAGAAATAAATCTAGCCCTGCCAGCACATTGATTTTAGTCCATGTCAGACTTCTGACTTACAGATTAGTAAAATTATAAACGTGTATTGTTTAAATCACTAAGTTTGTGGTAATTTGCTATTGAAACAATAGAAAACTAATACAGCAGAATTCACCAATGAAGAATTATTAGCTAGTCATTTTCTTTGCACAAAGCTTTTAAATTTCAAGTGTAATTATTTTAATACATAAAGCTCTATTCAAGTTGTCTATAATTTCGTCTGTGAGCTTTTGCAATGTGTCTTTGAAGCAATCTGTTGATTTCATCTAAGTTGTTGAATTTATTAGCATGAAACTGTTCATAGTATTCTCTTGTTATACTTTTTTAAAAAACATTAATTAAATTTTATTTCAGTCTCTGGGATACATGTGCAGGACGTGCAGGTTTGTTACATAGGTAAACCTGTGCCATGGTGATTTGCTGCACCTATCAACCCATCACCTATGTTTTAAGTCCCACGTGCATTAGATGTTTATCCTGATGCCCTCTCTCCCATCAACCCCCTGACAGGCCACAGGGTGACTTGTTCTCCTCCTGTCTCCATATGTTCTCATTGTTAGCTCCCACTTATAAGTGAGAACATGTGGTGTCTGGTTTTCTGTTCCTGTGTTAGTTTGCAGAGGACAATGGCTTCCAGCTCCATCCATGTCCCTGCAGAGGATATGATCACATTCCTTTTTATGATTGCGTAGTATTCCATGGTGTATATGCACCACATTTTATTAATCCAGTCGATCATTGATGGGTATTTGGGTTGATTTCATGTCTTTGCTATTGTGAATAGTGCTGCAACAAACATATGAGTGCATATATCTTCATAATAGAATGATTTATATTCCTTTGGGCATACAGCCAGTAATGGAATTGCTAGGTCAAATAATATATCTGGTTCTAGGTCTTTGAGGAATTGCCACACTGTCTTCCACAATGGTTGAACTAATTTATATTCCTGCCAATAGTGTAAAAGCATTCCTATTTCTCCACATCCTCTCCAGCATCTGTTGTGACTTTACTTTTTAATAATTGCCATTCTGACTGACATAAGATGGTATCTCAGTGTGGTTTTGATTTGCATTTCTTTAACGATCAGTGATGTTGAGCTTTTTTTCATGTTTGTTGGTTGCATAAATGTCTTCTTTTAAGAAGTGTCTGTTCATGTCCTTTGCCCACTTTTTAATGGGGTTGTTTGCTTTTTTCTTGTAAATTTGTTTAAGTTCCTTGTAGATTCTGGATATTAGACCTTTGTCAGATGGATAGATTGAAAATATTTCTCCCATTCTGTAGGATGTCTGTTCACTCTGATGATAGTTTATTTTGCTGTTCAGAAGCTCTTTAATTAGATCCCATTTGTCAATTTTTCCTTTGTTTCAATTGCTTTTGACGTTTTTTATCATAAAAGCATTGCCCTTGTCTATATCCTGAATAGCATTGTGTACATTTTCTTCTAGGGTTTTTATAGTTTAGGATTTTACATTTAAGTATTTAATCCATATTGATTTAATTTTTGTCTAAGGTGTAAAGAAGGGGTCCAGTTGCAATTTTCTGCTTAAGGCTAGTCAGTTTTTCCAGCACCATTTATTAAGTAGAGAATCCTTTCCCCATTGCTTGTTTTTGTCAGGTTTGTCAAAGATCAGATGGTTTTAGATGTGTGGTCTTATTTTTGAGATCTCTATTCTGTTCCATTAGTCTATGTCTGTTTTTGTACCAGCACCATGCTGTTTTAGTTACTGTAGACATATAGTATAGTTTGAAGTTGGGTAGCGTGATGCTTCCAGCTTTGTTCTTTTTGCTTAGGATTGTCTTGGCTATAAGGGCTCTTTTGAGGTTCCATATAAATTTTAAAGTAGCATTCTCTAATTCTGTGAAGAATATCAATGGTAATTTAATGGGAATAGCAGAGAATCTATAAATTACTTTGGGCAGTATGGACATTTTCATAATACTGATTCTTCCTATCCACGAGCATGGAATGTGTTTCCATTTGTTTGTGTCCTCTCTTACTTCCTTCTGTAGTGGTTTGTAGTTCTACTTGAAGAGGTCCTTCACTTGCCTTGTTAGCTGCATTGCCAGGTATTTTATTCTCTTTGTAGCAATTGCGAATGGGGGTTTATTCATGATTTGGCCTTCTGCTTGTCTATTGTTGGTGTATAGGAATGCATGTGATCTTTTCCCATTAATTTTGTATCCTGAGACTTTGCTGAAGTTGCTTATCAGCTTAAGTATCTTTTGGGATAAGATGATGAGGTTCTTTAGATACAAGATCATGTCATCTGCAAACAGAGACAGTTGGACTTTCTTTCCTCCTATTCGAATACCATTTATTTACTTCTCTTGCCTGGTTGCCCTGGCCAGAACTTTCAATACCATTTTGAATAGGAGTGGTGAGAGAGGGCTTCCTTTTCTTGTGCTGGTTTTCAAGGGAAATGCTTCAAGCTTTTGCCCATTCAGTAAGATACTGACTGCAGAATTATCATAAATAACTCATTATTTTGAGGTATGTTCCATCAATACCTAGTTTATTGAGAGTTTTTAACAAGAAGGGTGTTGAATTTTATGGAATGCCTTTTCTGCATCTATTAAGATAATTGTGTGGGTTTTTTTTTCAGGAGTTCTTGCAAGGCAGGCCTTGTGGTGAGAAATTCCCTCAGCATTTACTTGACTGAAAAGGATTTTATTTCTCCTTCACTTATGAAGCTGAGTGTGGCTGGATAAGAACAGCTGGGTTGGAAATTTTTTTCTTTAAGAATGTTAAATATTGGCCGCCAATTTCTTCTGGCCTGTAGAGTTTCTGCTGAGAGGTCCACTGTTAGTCTGATGGGTTTCCCTTTGTAGGTGATCTGGCCATTCTCTCTGGTTGCCCTTAACATTTTCTTCCTTAATTTCAACCTTGGAGAATCTGGTGATTATGTATCTTAAGGTTGATCTTCCCATGGAGTATCTTACTGGACTTCTCTGAATTTTCCAGACTTGAATGTTGGTCTGTCTTGTTTGGTTGAGGAAGTTCCCCTGGATAATATCCTGAAGTTAAGTTTTCTGACTTGGCTCCATTCTCCCTGTCTCTTTTAGGTACTCCAATCAGTCATAGGTTTGGTCTTTTTACATAATCCCATAGTTCTCAAAGTTGTTTGTTAGTTCCTTTTCATTCTTTTTTCTCTACTCTTGTCTGCCTGTTTTATTTCAGCAAAATAGTCTTCAAGCACTGAAATTCTTTCCTCTGCTTGGTCTATTCAGTTATTGATACTTGTGGTTGCACTGTGAAGCTCTCATGTTGTGTTTTTCAGCTCCATCAGGTCATTTATGTTTCTCCCTAAAATGATTATTCTGGTTAACAGCTCCTGTAATGTTTTATCATGGTTCTTAGCGTCTTTGCATTGCATTAGAGCATGCTCCTTTACCTCAGCAAAGCTTATTATTACCCACCTTCTGAATCCTACTTCTGTCAATTTATACATCTAAGCCTCTGCTCACTTCTGTGCCCTTGCTGGATAAGTGTTGCCATCATTTAAGGGAGAAGAGGCATGCTGGATTTTTGAGTTTTCAGCATTTATGTTGTTAATTCTTTCCCATCTTTGTGAGTTTGTCTAGCTTTGATCTTTGAAGCTACTGACATTTGGATGGGGTTTTTGTGGGGACTTTTGTGTTGGTGCTGTTGTTGGTGCTCTCTGTTACTTTATTTTATTTATTTATTTTTTAACAGTCAGGCCCTCTTTCCATAGGGTTGCTGCAGTTTGCTGGCAGCCCACTCCAGACCCTATGCACCTGGTCCCTCCCACACCTGAAAGTGTCACCAGTGGAGTCTGCAGAACAGCAAAGATGGGTGCCCACTCCTTCTTCAGAGGGGCACCAACTTCATGCTGGAAGGAATACTCTTTTTTTTTTTTTTTTTTTTTTTTTTGAGAGTGAGTCTTGCTCTGTCGCCCGGGCTGGAGTGCAGTGGTCAGATCTCAGCTCACTGCAAGCTCCGCCTCCCGGGTTTATGCCATTCTCCTGCCTCAGCCTCCGGAGTAGCTGGGACTACAGGCGCCCGCCACCTCGCCCGGCTAGTTTTTTGTATTTTTAGTAGAGACGGGGTTTCACCGTGTTAGCCAGGATGGTCTCGATCTCCTGACCTCGTGATCCGCCCGTCTCAGCCTCCCAAAGTGCTGGGATTACAGGCTTGAGCCACCGCGCCCGGCTGGAATACTCTTGTATAAGGTATCTGGCAACTCCATTGTGGGGAGTCTTACCCAGTCAGGAGGCACATGATCTGGGATCCACTTAAGAAAGCACTCTGGCTGCCTCTTGGCAGAGGGGTTATGCCATGCTGGGGAGAATCCCACTGATCTGGGTTGCCTGGATTCCTCAGAGCCAGCAGGGAAAAAGACTAAGTCTGCTGACCCACAGAGACCATGGCCACCCCTTTTCCTAGGGGTTTTGTCCCAGGGAGATCACAGTCCTGCCCCTAAACCCCTGGCTAGAGTTGCTGAAATTTCTACAGGGAAGCCTCGCTCAGTAAGGAGGGCTAGATCAGGGTCCGGCCTAAAAAGGCAGTCTGGCCATGATCTGCCACAGCTGCTGTTCTGCACTGTAGGGAATTCCTCCTGGGTTCACAGCGTCCATTCTCCCTGGAACCAGCAGGGAGAAAATGGCAGACTGAAGTTTCAGTGATGGCTGCCACCCCTTTCCCCAGGTGCTCAGTCATCTTAGTCAGCAGACAGCTTCCTTCCCTCAGGGAGCGCAGCCATCTTAGGTGGAAAGCAGCTACAGTGATGATGGCCACCCCTCCTTCTTGGACCTGAGTAGTCTTAGGTGTCTCCAGTCAATTGGCCACTGAGAATCTGCACAGCTCTGTGCTTGGGATTCAATGCCTTGGTGGCATGGGCTTACAAGTGGGATCTCTTGATCCTTGGGTTGCACAGATCCATGGAAAAAGTGTGTTATCCCGGGCATGGCAGCATGACCACTCATCATCTCTCTTGGCTGGGGGTGGGAGCTCCTCTTGCCCCATGTGGCTCCCAGGTGGGCCGTTGCACCACCCTGGTTTTCCTCACTCTTGGTGAGTCACGCCAACTGCCTAGTCAGTCCCAATGAGGGAATCCGGATACCTCAGTTGCCGGTGCAGGATTCACTCACCGTTTTCATTTTTCTCAGTGGGAGCCTCCGACTGCAGCTGTGCTGTTTCTAGTATTTCATCTTGACCCCTCCCCCAATATCCTTTTAATTTTTCTAGATTCTGTAGTGATGTCACCTCTCTCATTCATGATATCAGTAATTTGTGTTTTCTCTTTTTTCCTGATTATTCTGGCTAGATAATTATCTTAAAGATTTTATCAAATAACCATTTTTTAGTTTCTCTTATTTTCTCCATTGTTTTTCTCTATTCTATTTCACTGATTTCTGCTCACTTTTTCAAATTGAGATATAATTCTCAGACCGCAAAGTTCACCTTTCAAAGTGTATAATTAAATAGTTCTCAGTATATTCACAAAGTTGTACAAGCATAACCAACATCTAATTCCAGAACATTTTCACCACCCCAGATAGAAACCGTGAACCGATTAATAAGCACTCTCCACTTACCCTCTCCAAGTCCCTGGCAAACATTATCCACATTTGTATGATTTGCCTCTTCTACACATTTTACATACATCAAATCAACCAATGTGTGGTCTTTTCTGATAGGTGGCTTTCACTTGGCATGTTTTCAAGGTTTATCCACGTTGTAGCATATATGAGCATTTAATTTTTTTTTATGGTTTCATAATGTTTCATCTTGTGGATATACCACAATTTGTTCATCCATTCATAGTTTATGGAAAGTTTGGTTGTTTCCACTTTTTTGTTATTATGAATAATGTAGCTATGTAGATTAATGTAAAAGTGGCTGTGTCAATATATAATTTCAATTTTGGGGGGTATTTTCTTTAGGAGTGGAATAGCTGAGTCATATGATAACTGCTTTATTTATTTATGTATCTACTTTAAAAATTACATACCATGCAATTCACCTATTTAAACCATAAAATTTAATAGCTTTTAGTATAGTAATAGAAGGGAAAACCATCATTAAAATTAATTATAACAAATTTCAACCCAAAGAAAACTTTAACCATCACCCTTGATGTTTATTGTGGGTATTTTGTGTAAATAAAATAGTACAATATATGATCTTTGTTGTCTAGCTTCCTTCACTTATAATGTTTTCAAGGTTCATCCATGTTGTGCTAGGTATAAGTACATTATGTCATTTTATTGGTGAATAATATTCTACTGTATGGACATACAATATTTTATTTATCTTTTCATCACTTGATGGACATTTGGGTTCTTCTGCTTTTTTGTTATTTCAAATAAACCCGCTATGAACATTCATATACAAGTATTTGAGTGAACATATATTTTATTTATTTATTTATTCTAGAAACATACTGATATGTTTTGGCTGTGTTCCTACCCAAATCTCATCTTGAATCCCCAAGTGTTGTGGGAGGGACCTGGTGGGAAGTAATTGAATCATGGGGGCAGGTCTTTCCCATGCTGTTCTCATAATGGTGAATAAGTCTCACGAGATCTGATGGGTTTAAAACTGGAGTTTCCTTGAACAAGGTCTTTTCCTTTACCTGCCCCCATGTGAGGCATGCCTTTCACCTTCTGCCATGATTCTGAGGCATCCCGAATCATGTGGAAATGTAAGTTCATTGAACCTCTTTCTTTCGTAAATTGCCCAGTCTCAGGTATGTCTTTACCAGCAGTATTAAAACAGACTAATACATACACCCAAGAATGGAATTGCCAGGTTATAGTGTAACTCTATGTTTAGCTTTTTGAGAAGTTCTCAACCTGTTTTCCAAGGTGGTTTTTCAGTTTTACATTCTTACCAGCAATATACAAGGGTTCCAATTTCCCTGCATCCTAACGGACATTTATTATTGTCCATCATTTTTATTGTTGCCAACACAGGGGGTGTAGAAGTTATATCACTGTGATTTTGATTTGTGATTCTCTGGTTGATAACTATGTCAAGAATATTTTTGTGTTCTTATGGGCTGTTTGTATGTCTTGTTTGGAAAAGTATACATTAAGATCCTTTGCCCATTTTTAAATTGAGTTTTTATTGTTCATATATTTGAGTTTATTGTTGAGGTATATGAGTTTATTATATATACTGAATACTGACCCAATATCAGCTATATGATTTGTAAATGTTTTATCCCATTCTGTGGGATGTATTTTCACTTTTTTAAAAATAGTGCCCATTGAAGAACACATGTTTTTATTGTATGCCCATTGAAGAGCATATGTTTTTAGACATTTTATGAAGTCTGTGTTTTCCTTTAGGTGCTTGTGCTTGCAGGGTAATAAAGTTTTACACCTATGTTTTTTCTTTCAAGAGTTTAATAGTTTTACCTCATTCATTTAATGTCTTTGAACCATTTGGAATTGATTTTTGTATATGGTATAAAGTAGGTGCCCAAATTCATTCTTTTGCATATAAATATTCATAGTCCCCATAGTTCCCTGCTAAATTTTCTTGACACCCTGGTAGAAAATAAATTAAACAGAAACCTTTGGTTTTATTTCTGGATTCTCAATTATATTCTGTTGATCTACATGTCTGTTCTTATACCAGTACTAACACAGTGTTGATTACTGTAGCTTTGCACTGAATTTTTGAATCATTAAGTGGAATTTCTCTAATTCTGTTCTTTTTTTTTTTAAGATTTCTTTATCAATTTTAGGACTTTTACACTTCCATATAGATTTTAGGGTCTCCTTGTCAGTTTCTGCATAAAGGAGAAATCGAATTTTGATAAGGATTGTATTGAATCTTTGGATACATTGTGGGAGTACTGCCATCTTTACAACATTAAGTCTTTGGATCCATAAGCACAGGATATCTTTCCATTTATTTAGATCTTCTTTAATCATTTTTAAAAATATTTACTAGTTTTCCAAGTATAAGTTTTGTACTTTAAAAAATTCCTAAGTATGTTATTTCTAATGCTATTGAAAATGGGATTTCTTTTTTTGACAGAGTCTTGCTCTGTTGCCTAGACTGGAGTGCAGTGGCACAGTCATGGCTCACTGCAGCTTTGACCTCCTGGGCTTGAGAGGTCTTCTCACCTCAGCCTCCAGGGTAGCTGGGACTACAGGCACATGCCACCATGCTCAGCTAATTTATTTTTAAATTTTTAGTACAGACAAGTTCTCACTATGTTTCTCAGGCAGGTCTTAAACTACTGAACTCAAGAAATCCTCCCACCTCAGCCTCTCAAAGTGTTAAGATTGTGTAAGCCACTAGATAGGGCACAATTAATTACTGCATATTGTTCTTGTATCCTGCCACCTTGCTGATCTCATGTATTAGCTCTCATGATTTTAAGTAAATTTCTTTGGATTTTCTGATGGAAGATTATATCATTAGCAAATACAAATAGTTTTATTTGTTCCTTTACAATCTAGATCATTATTATTTTGTCTCCTTCCCTAATTGTCCTGGCTAAAACCTACAGTACAGTGTTAAAGTTGTTAATGGTGGACATCAATACCTTGCTCCTCATCTTAGAAATGATGATCTCAGTCTTTCACTATTAATCATGATGCTATATATAAGGAACTTAAAAATTACAGGGAAAAAACACCTTCATTAAAAAGTGAGCAAAGGACATAAACAGACATTTTTCAAAAGAAGACATACACACAGCCAACAATCATATGAAAAAAAAGCTCAGCATCATGGACCTAAAGCACAATGAGATACCATCTCACACCAGTCAGAATGGCTATTATTAAAAAGTCAAAAAATAACAGCTGCTGTCAAGGTTGTGAAGAAAAAGGAACACTTATAAACTTTTGGTGGGAGTGTAAATTACTTCAACCATTGTGGAAGACAGCGTGGTGATTTCTCAAAGATCTGAGGGCAGAAATACCATTCAACCCAACAATTCCGTTACTGGGTATATACCCAGGAGAATACAAATTGTTCTATGTTAAAGACACATGCATGTGTATGTTCATTGTAGCACTATTCACAATAGCAAAGACATGGAATCAACCTGAATGCCCATCAATGATAGACTGGATAAAGAAAATGTGATACATATATACCATGGAATACTATGCAGCCATAAAAAGGAACGAGATCATGTCCTTTGCAGGGACATAGATGGAGCTGGAAGCCGTTATCCTCCACAAACTAACACAGGAACAGAAAACCAAATACCACCAAAAATCAAACACCAGAGAACCAAATAAAAGGTTCTCACTTATAAGTGGGCACTAATGAGAAAACATGAACACATCGAAAGGAACAACACACACTGGGACCTACTTGAGGGAGGAGGTTAGGAGGAGGTAGATAGAGTATCAGGAAAAATGACTAATGGATACTAGGCTTAATGCCCGGGTGATGAAATAATCAACACAACAAACCCTCATGACACATGTTTACCATGCAGCAAACCTGTACATGTACCCCTGAACTTAGAATCAAAGTTTCAAAAAAATTGTGATACTGTCAGTTTATTGTAAATCTCATTTATCAGGTTTAGAAAGTTTTTATCTATCCTAATTTTATTACATATTCTTATCATAAAAGGATGCTTTTTGCCAAATGATTTCACGCATCTATTGAGAGGGTCATGTGGTTTTTACCCTTCAGTCTATTCATATGGTGTATTACATTGATTTACTTGTGTATATTGAATCACCCTTGGAACCCTAGGATAAATAGCACTTTTTGATGTACTATAATACTTTCTGTGTGTTGCCAGATTTGGTTTGCTAGTTTGTTTTTTGAGGATTTTTGCATCTATATTCATAAGTAATATTAGTCTGTGGTTTTCTCTTCTTGTGATTTTTTTTTTCTGATTTTGGTACCAGGGTAAAATTGGCTTTGTAGCATGACTTTGGACTAGAGAATTTTATAAGGGGTAAATACTTGTTTATATTATTTAAAACTGCTACTGTGACTGAAGAAAATAATCCTTTTTTTTTTTTTTTTGCTGACTTAGTATGTATTCAATATACACAAAACTAATAATGTACCATGAAAGGTAGTATATATTACATTTGATTTTTTAAAAAGGAATTTTCATGTCAACTCAATTTGAGTAGCTATTAAACTGCCATTCAACATAAGCAAATCAATAGTACTTCATGATATATAGCTAACATACATTCCTACAAGTATATTTATTGCGTTAATCTTATTTATTCAAAATTTCCAGGACCCAGATAAAGAGATATAATTCTACTTGCTAGGTATAGGATGCATTATATCTTCTTTTTTATTTCCAGTTTTTAAGTTCAGGGGTACATGTGCAGGATGTGCAGGTTTGTTACATAGATAAATGTGTGCCATGGTGGTTGGCTGCATAGATCATCTCATCACCTAGGTATTAAGCCCAGAATTCATTAACTATTCTTTCTGATGTTCTCCCTCCTTCCCTCCAACAGGCCCCAGTGTGTGCTGTTCCCCCCTCCCATGTGTCCATGTGTTCTCATCGTTCAGCTCCCACTTATAAGTGAGAACATGCTGTATTTGGTTTTCTATTTCTGCATTAGTTTGCTAAGCACAATGGCTTCCAAATCCATTTATGTCCATGCAAAGAACATGATCACATTCCTTTTTATGGATGCATAGTATTCCATGGTGTATATGTACCACATTTTCTTTATCAAATCTGTCATTGATGGGTATTCAGGTTAATTCCATGTCTTTGATATTGTGAATAGGACTGCAATAAACACACGCATGCAGGCATCTTCATAATAGAATGAATAATCTTGAAGCCTGAAATAGCCATGCTGTCTTGGGTGATGTCAAAGAAAGACATTAATAGGGAGGGCAATGCCCATAAGAGTCACATAATAAAATGGAAATAGTTTCTGCTGAATCATGCTACCAGGATAATGCTAAGGAAGATACAGTCACAAATAAGGAGCCTCATTTCCTCTAGAACTGATTTGAAACCACATGAGAAGCTACTGCATTCTCTCATCATTGGACAATGCCCTATCAACAGCCCTCAACAGACCAACAAAGAGCTGCTTGATTTATAGATGGCAGTTTCAAGGTGAATGACAATTATTTTGTTTGGTAAGCCACCATTCCAATCAAATAAGTTGAAATAAAATTCAGCTCAGTGAGCTGATTAGCATGCTATATTTCTGGCAGTGATAAAATATTTCAGCAATGATAAGAGCACTTCTGTTTGTTTTTTTACTGGCTCATGAGCAGTGACCAAGAGCCTGGCTATATAATGAGGCAAAGGGCAATGGAAAACTGGACTATTAAAGCAATGTTTGTATGAAACATTGATGGCAATTTGAGGGTTGCATTTAGGAAATGCAAGGTAAAAAGTGTTGACTGGGACATGTTGATGTCCATGAAAAAACAAAACAAAACACTTTCAGGCTTGGAATGTTTTAGAAATCAACAAGTGGATATTCTGGTATGTTCCCTTGAGGTAACCCCCTGGGTCCGTAAAATAAGTGATATTGGGGTGGGGGAACCCTCAATGCAGATATTAACTGAGTCAGGCTAATAAGAACTCTTCTGTCTGCCAACAAAAGATATAAAGACTGTAGATGACTATGTGGAAGATTCCTAGGAGAAAAGGCCCTGAACACAATTAGCAAGTCATGCTGATCCTTGCAGCACTAGGGGACTACAAGGTAGCCCTCACAGGAATAGACACTTACTTTGGATTAGGCTTTACTTATCTATTGGTAGAGGCAAATGCTCAGAGCGCTATAAAGAATCAGAAAAGAAGACATTGCATCAATTTGGAGTGCCAAGTCACATTTCTCCCGGCCAAGGGACACACTGTAGGATTCATAATACTCAAGAATAGTCAATGAGATACTCTCCTTAAAATAATAATTTGATAGAGAATTCGAATGGTCAGTTTCAACACTGTCTAAAATATTTAGAGGTATAGAAATGAAGGACTAATTACATGCTCAAACATGTATGTGCTCACACACAACACGAGAAAAATTAAGAGTGTCTCCACTAAATAGATTCCTCTGCTTTTCTGATGGATGCTAGGAAGAGAAGATCCATCTGGTATGGCTATGTTTTTTCCCCTTTCTTTTTCTATTCTTTATCTTTCTTCCCTATGTTATCTCAAACTTATTTTTCTTACCTAATGCAGTGGTAAAAGGGCTGGTGCTGCAACTGCAAAAGCTAGAAGCAGGGATAATACCAAAGAAAAAAAAAAACCTGTAACTATGTTTTAAAATATTTATCTCAAAATTCCTAAGGGCCTGATGGGGTGGGTTTTACCTTCACTCCCTTTGTAAAAATTGGAGTTAACATTGGTAGAGGTAAAAACATCCTCCTAGTTCTATATCTGTATGATGCTACTCTATAATCCTATACATGTGAGAGTGGACTGAGGGGGAAGAACTTGCTAGATGAATATTACTGCCTATAATCAAGAACAGAACAGTGGCCCAAAGTAAAGTCCCTTCCAAAGGTGGAAAATTTGGGGTACAAATGGAGAGAAGGACAAAGAGTAGCTGAGTGTAAATGAATAAATAAATGGGTTTTATAATGAGATAAACCAATATTACATTAACATCTTGATTTAGTTTGGCTGTGTCCCCACCCAAATCTAATCTTGAATTCTAGCTCCTATTATCTCCATGTGTGGTGGAATGGACCAGGTGGAAGGTAAACGAATCATGGGGGTGGGTTTCTCCCATGCTTTTCTTGTGATAGCAAATAAGTCTCACAAGATCTGATGATTTTATAAAGAGCAATTCTCCTGCACACACTTTCTTGCCTACTGTCATGTAAGATGTGCCTTTGCTCCTCCTTTACCTTCTGCCATAATTTTGAGGCCTTCCCAGCCATGTGGAACTGTGAGTCCATTAAGCCTGTTTTCTTTACAAATTACCCGGTGTTAGGTACGTCTTTACTAGCAGTGGGAGAATAGACTAGTATAGTAAATTAGTACTGGTAGAGTGGGGTACTGCTATTAAGATACCCAAAAATGTGAAAATGATTTTGAAACTGTGTAACAGGCAGAGGCTGCAATAGTTTGGAGGGCTCAGAAGAAGAAAGAAAAACTTGGGAAAGGTTGGAACTTCCTACACACTTGAAGAGCTCAGAAGACAAGAAGAGGTGGGAAAGTTTGCAACTTCCTAGAGACTTGTTGAATGGCTTTGACCAATATGATATAGTGATATGGACAATGAAGTCCAGGCTGACATGGTCTCAGATGGAGATGAGGAACTTGTGGGAACTGGAATAAAGGTTACTCTTGCTATGTTTTAGCAAAAAGACTGGCAGCATTTTGTCCCTGCCCCAGAGATCTGTGAAACTTTGAACCTGAGAGAGATGATTCAGGGTAAATGGTAGAAGATATTTCCAAGCAGCATATTCAAGATGTGACTTGCATGCTGTTAAAAGCATAAAAAGCACTTTCTGAAGAGAAATTCAAGCCAGCTGCAGAAATTTGCATGAGTAATGACGAGCCAGGTGTTAATCACCAAAACAATGAGAAAAATATCTCCAGAGTATGTCAGAGGTCTTCAGAGTAGCCCCTCCCATCACAGGCCCAGAGGCGTGGGAGGAAGAAATGATTTCCTGGGCTGGCACCAGGGCCTTGCTGCTTTGAGAAGCCTCAGGACTTGGTGCCCTGCATGCCAGCCATGGATAAAAGGGGCCAACATACAGTTCAGGTCATTGCTTCAGAGGGTGTCAGCCCCAAGTTTGGTAGCTTGCATGTGGCATTGGGACTGTGGGTTTACAGAAGTCAAGGACTAAAATTTGGGAACTTCTGCCTAGATTTCAGAGGATGTATGAAAACTTCTGGATGTCCAGACAGAGGTGTGTTGCAGGGGTAGAGCCCTCATGGAGAACTTCTGCTAGGACAGTGCAGAAGGAAAACATTGGATGAAAGCCCCCTCACAGAGTAGCCACTAGGGCACAGCCTAATGGAGCTGTGAGAAGAGGGCAACCATCCTACAGACCCCAGAATGGTAGATCCACTGATAGCCTGCACCGTGCACCTGGAAAAGCCATAGACCCTCAATGCCAGCCCATAAAAGCAGCTGGAAGGGGGGCTGTACTATGCAAAGACAAAGGGATGGAGCTTCCCAAGACCGTGAAGAGCCACCTCTTGCATCAGCATAACCTGGATGTGAGAAATGGATGGACATCCTTGAGTGGTCAAAAACTGTGAAGATATTTGTATCCCATGTGAATGCTCACCAATGGGTGACCTCTGTAGAGAAGGACTTCAACAAACAAGTGGAGAGGATGACCCATTCTGTGAACACCATTCAGGTTATGCATGGGTTCAGCAACATGGACTTCCACTTACCAAGGCTGACCTGGCTATAGACCCTGCTGAGTGCCCAATTTGCCAGCAGCACAGATCAACACTGAGCCCTCGATATGGCACCATTCCTCAGGGTGATCAGTCAGCTACTTGGTGGCTGGTTGATTATATTGGACATGTTCCAACATGGAATGGGCAGAGGTTTGTCCTCACTGGAATAGACACTTACTCCAGATATGGGTTTGCCTATCCTGCATGCAATTATTTTGCCATGACTACCATCTGTGGAATCATGGAATGCCTTTTCCACTGTCACAGTATTCCACACAGCATTGCCTTTGACCAAGCCACTTACTTTATGGCTAAAGATATGTAGCAGTGGTCACATGCTCATGATATTCACTGGTCTCACCTTGTTCCCCATCATCCTGAAGCAGCTGGATTGATAGAATGGTGGAATGGTCTTTTGAAATCACAATGGCAATGCCAAGAAGGTAACAATACTTTGCAGGGCTGGGACAAAGTTCTCCAGAAGGCCTTGTACACTCTGTATCAGCATCCAATATATGGTACTGTTTCTCTCATAGCCAAGATTCATGGATCCAAAAATCAAGTGGTGGCATGAGCCAAATAAGGAGACCCCAAGGAAGTAAAGTTTCCATTTGATAAGAAATGCACCACTATGGAATTTTCCACCTGTTGTATACTAATTATTTCTCTAACAGAACAACTCCAATAAGGGAGATTATTTCTCAGTACCAGGGATCCTCCCTGATATGGCTTGGCTGTGTCCCCCCCAAATTTCATCTTGAATTCCCATGTGTTGTGACAGGAACCCAGTGGGAGGTAACTTAATAATGGGAACAGGTCTTACCCATGGTGTTCAGGTGATAGTGAATAAGTACAATGAGATCTGATCGTTTTAAGGGGGAGTTTCCCTGCACAAGCTCTCTCTTTGCCTGCTGCCATGAATGTAAGATGTGACATGCTCCTCCTTGCCTTCTGCTATGATTGTGAGGCTCCCCCAGCCACATGAATCTGCAAGTCCATTAAACCTCTCTCTATTGTGAATTGCCCAGTCTCAGGTACGTCTTTTTTTTCTGTATTTCTCCAAAAAAATGGGATATATATGCAGATCGTGCAGGTTTGATACGTAGGTATACGTGTGCCATACTGGTTTGCTGCACAGAGAACTTACAGGTATGTGTTTATCAGCAGTGTGAAAACTGGCTAATACAGTAAATTGGCACCAGTAGAGGGGGGTGCTGCTGCTGTAAAGTTACCCCAAAATGTGGAAGTGACTTTACACCTGGGTAACAGGCAGAGGATGGAACAGTTTAGAGGGCTCAGAAGAGGACAAGAAAATGTGGGAAAGTTTGGAACTTTCTGGAGATTTGTTGAATGGCTTTGGCCACAATGATGATAGTCATATAGACAATATAACCCTGGCTGAGGTGGTCTCAGAGGGAGATGAGGAACTTGTTGGGAACTGGGGCAAAGGTGACTCTTGTTGTGTTCTAGCAAGGAAACAGGCAGCATTTTTCCCCTGCCCTAGAGATTTGTGAATCTTTGAGACAGATGATTTAGGGTATCTGATAAAAGAAATTTCTAAGCAGCAAAGCATTCAAGATGTGACTTGGGTGCTGTGAAAGACATTCAGTTTTAAAAGGGAAACAGCATAAAAGGTTGGAACATTTGCAGCTTGATAATATGATAAAAGAAATTCCTATTTTATGAAAAGAAATTGAAGCTGGCCGTAGAAATTTGCATAAATAATGAGGCGCTAAATGTTAATCTCCAAAACAGTAAGAAAAGTGTTTCCAGGGCATGTCAGAGGTCTTCACAGCAGCCTCTGCCATCACAGGCCTAGAGACCATGAAGAAAAAGATGGCTTTGTGGGCCAGGCCCAGGGTCCCCCTTCTCTTTGCAGCCTAGGGACTTGGTACACTGCATTCCAGTCACTCAAACCAGGGCTAAAAGGGGCCAAGGTATAGCGTGGGTTGTTGCTTCAGAGGGCAGAAGCCCCAAGCCTTGGCAGCTTCCACATGGTTTTAAGGCTTCAGGTACATGGAAGTCAAGAATGAAGTTTGGAAACCTCCACCTAGATTTCAGAGGATGTATGGAAACGCCTAGATGCCCAGGCAGAAGTTTGCTGCAGGGGTGGGCCTCTCCTGGAGAACCTCTGCTAGGGCAGTGCAGAAGTAAAATGTGGGGTTAGATTCCCCACACAAAGTCCCTACTGGGGCACCACCTAGGAGAGCTCCGACAAGAAGGCCACTAACTTCCAGATCCCAGAATAGTAGATACATTGACAGCTTGCACTGTGGGCCTGGAAAAGCCACAGAAACTCAATGCCAGCCCCTGAAAGCAGCCAGAAGAGAGGCTGTATCCTGCAAAGCCACAGGGACAGAGCTTCCCAAGACCATGGGGACCTACTTCTTGCATCAGCGTGACCTGAATGTGAGACATGGAGTCAAAGGAGACCATTTTAGTGCTTTAAAATTTGACTGCCCTGCTGAATTTTGGACTTGGATGGGGCCTGTAGCCCCTTTATTTTGGCAAATTTCTCCCGTTTGGAATAGTTGCACTTAGCAAATGTATGTACTCCCATTGTATCTAGGAAGTAACTAACTTACTTTTGATTTTACAGTCTCATAGGTGAAAGGGACTTGCCTTATCTCAGATGAGACTTCAGACTGTGGACTTTTGAATTAGTGCTGAAATAAGTTAAGACTTTGGGGGACTGTTAGGAAGGCATGATTGATTTTCAAATGTGAGGACATGAGTTTTGAGATGGTCCAGGGGCAGAATGATATTGTTTGACTGTGTCCCCACCCAAATTTCATCTCGAATTCCCATGTGTTGTGGGAGGGACCCAGTGGGAGGTAATTGAATCATGGGGACAGGTCTTTACTGTGCTATTCTCATGATAGTGAATAAATTTCATGAGCTTTGATGGTTTTATAAGGAGGAGTTTCCCTGCACAAGCTCTCTCTTTGTCTCCTGCCATCTATGTAAGATGTGAGTTGCTCCTCCTTGCCTTCCACCATGATTGTGGTGAAAGCTACATGAAACTGTAAGTCCGTTAAACCTCTTCCTTTTTAAAATTGACCAGTCTCAAGTATGTCTTTATCAGCAGTGTGAAAATGGGCTAATAAAACTTTCCAAAGTCTTTAAATCTAGAAAAGAATTTTAGATCCATCAAAGTTTTGAGACATTTCATAAAATTCTATAGTAATTCCACAATGGTTGGCCCAAACACTAATGAGCATCCCTAAAATTATCTCCACATCTATCTATGGTTTGGAAGGGTATCTGTGTAGCTTTTCTTTAAATTTCTGATAATAATAAACAGTGGAAGAGTTTGTTAAAAATAGCATGTCAAACTTCTCTCCTGAATAATCTGCTTTAGATTGTCTGGTATGGGACTATAACTTTATTTTTGAAGAAAGAACCCTAAATAATTCATGAATTCTGGAAAATTTTCTAAATTTTCCTGGACCCCTTGGCCAGCAGATACCATTTAGAAATACACACTGCGGTTACAATGTCCCCTCTTTGACTCATACTTGGCCTACTTCCTTCTTAGCCAAAACACATTCACTGTGTATGGGTAGTAGGTAGTGACAGATGAAAGTCAGGTTATTTTTATGATCTGACAACAAAAAACAAATTAAATTAAATTTTTTTGGTATATTTTTGAGATGAAAAAATAAACCCTCATATCTCCGTGTACTTCATTTTCATTTGATATGTGTTTCCAAAATTTTTGTACCCACAATTTGCCAAGTTGAATAAAACATCCCATGGAAATAAAGTGCTTTGCTAGATCCTGCTAGATACTAGAGCATTTGGTATCTTGACATATATTATGCATGTGGCTTCGTCACTCAATGTGAATAGCAGAACATGTGAACAAGAAACAACAGACAACTGAATGACATTTAATAAGATTCCAACATCATGTCTTTTATACTCCTCACTAAGGGAACTGTCAAGAGATAGACTCTATTTAGGCAATTTTTCCAATATTTGACTTGATAGTTTTAAAGAGCATAGTTTGTGGCTACATTAGAGGCATGGAAGTCAAAAGTTTGCTTAGATGGCATGCCAGTCAGAAGACGGCCTGGGGATAGGAAATAATATAACACCTGGAAGCAGAACTCTAATAGATAGCTGACAATGTTGGAGCACTTAAATGCCAAGTACCGTGTCATGTGCTTTACACATATCATCTCATTTAATCATTATGACAACCCTAATTGAAAATGAGTCTTTGGTCAAGTGCGGTGGCTCATGCCTGTAATCCCAGCACTTTGGGAGGCTGAGGTGGGTGGATCACAAGATCAAGAGATCGAGACCATCCTGGCCAACATGGTGAAACCCCGTCTTTACTAAAAATACAAAAATTAGCTGAGTGTGGTGGTGCGCACCTGTAATCCCAGCTACTTGGGAGGCTGAGGTGGGAGAATTGCTTGAACCCAGGAGGCGGAGGTTGCAGTGAGCCAAGATCATGCCACTGCACTCCAGCCTGGTGACAGAGCAAGACTATCTTAAACAAACAAAAAAAAAAAAAAAAAAAAAGGAAAGAAAAGAAGTCTTTGACTTTGGATTATCAAGGGGTAGCCATCTCTATGAGTATGTTTTCCTGAGGAATTCAGAAGAGTGTTAAATGCTAACACCCTGGAAAACAGTTAACAAAGAGCATGACTCTGTGAGGAGTAAACGTTATCAATCTGCAGACAGTGTCCTGGAGCAAAGCCCTTGAAAAGTCTTTTTATAAGCACAGGAAAGGCAGTTGATAGAATCTAGTCAGAACCCTCCAACCTCAAGTTTTATTTATTGTTCTATGCAATGAACAATAAATAAAATCACATACCAACCTATTGCCACACTGCTATTTATCATAAAGAGGGAGTGGGGTGTATTTAAGAAGTAGCAGTCACTGATGTAACTATCTTATATCTGAATGCTCTCATTTAATACCACATCAGAGGTGTTATGTTAGTCCATTCTCATGCTGCTATAAAAAAACTGCCTGATACTGGGTAATTTATAAAGAAAAGAGGTTTAACTGACTCACAGTTCCACATGGCTGGGGAGGTCTCAGGTAACTTATAATTGTGGTGGAAGACACCTCCTCAGAAGGAAGCAGGAAGCAGGAGACAGAATGAGTGATGAGCAAATGGGGAGATGCCCCTTATAAAACCATCAGATCTTCTGAGAAATCACTTACTATCATAAGAAAAGCATGGGAGAAACAGCCCCCATGATTCAATTGTCTCCCACTGGGTCTGTCTCACACATGTGGAGATTATGGGATTAAAATTCAAAATGAGATTTGGGTGGGGACACAGAGTCAAAACATATCATTTTGTTTCTGGTCCCTCCCAATCTCATGTCCTCACATTTCAAAACACAGTTATGCCTTCCCAACAGTCTCCCAAAGTCTTAACTCATTCCAGGCTTAACCCAAATTCCAAGTCCAAAGTCTCATCTGAGACTAGGCAAGTCCCTTCCACTCATGAGCCTGTGAAATAAAATGCAAGTTAGTTACTTCCTAGATACAATGGAGGTGCAGGCATTTGGTAAATATACCCATTTCAGATTAGAGAAAATGGCCAAAACAAAGGGGCTACAGGCCCCATGCAAGTCCAAAATCCAATAGGGCAGTCATTAAACCTTATAGTTACAAAATTACTTCCTTTGATTCCATATCTCACTTCCAGGTCACACTGACGCAAGTGGTGGACTCTCATGACTTTGTGCAACTCTGCCCCTGTGGCTTTGCAGGATACAGCCCCCCTCCTAGCTGCCTTCCCAGCTGACATTGAGTGTCTGCAGCTTTTCAAGGTGCATGGTGCAAGTTGTCAGTAGATCTACCATTCTGGGGTCTGGAGGATGGTGGTCCTCTTCTCACAGCTCCACTAGGCAGTGCCCCAGTGGGGACTCTGTGTGAGCTCTGACCCCACATTTCCCTTCCACACTGCCCTAGCAGAGGTTCTCCGTGAAGGCTCCAGCCTTGAAGCAAACTTCTGCCTGGACATCCAGGTGTTTCCATACATCCTCTGAAATCTAGGTGGAGGTTCAAAAACATCAATTTTTGACTTCTCTGCACCTGTAGAAGCAATACAATATAGAAGCTGCCAAGGCTTGGGGTTTGTGCCCTTGAAGCAATGGCTTGAGCTGTACCTTTGCCCCTTTTAGCCATGGCTAGATCTGAAGCAGCTGGGACACAAGGCACCAGATCCTGAGGCTGTGCAGAGCAGGGAGCAGGGGAGGCTGACCTTGGCCCAAGAAATTATCATTTCATCCTAGGCTTCTGAGCCTGTGATGGGAGGGGCTGTCATGAAGATCTCTGACTTGTCCTGGAGACATTTTTCCCATTTTTCTTGCTTATTAGCATTTGGTTCCACATTAATTATGCAATTTCTGCAGCCAGCTTGAATTTCTCCCCCCAAAAATGGGTTTTTCTTTCCTGCTGCATTGTCAGGCTGCACATTTTCCAAACTTTTATTCTCCATTACCTCTTGAATACTTTGTTGCTTAGAAATTTCTTCCACCAGATACCCTAAATAATCTCTCTCAAGTTCAAAGTTCCACAGATCTCTAGGACAGGGACAAAACACTACCAGTCTCTCTGCTAAAGCATAGCAAGAGTGACCTTTACTCCAGTTCCCAACAAGTTCCTTATCTCCTTCTGAGACCACCTCAGCCTGGACTTCATTGTCTACATCGCCATCAGCAGTTTTGTGAAAGCCATTCTACAAGTCTTTAGCAAATTCCAAACTTTCTGACATCCTTCTGTTTTCTGAGCCCTCCAAATCTCTAGGAAGTTCCAAACTTTCCCACATTTTCCTGTCTTCTTCTGAGCCCTCCAAACTGTTAAAACCTCTGCCTGTTACCCAGTTCCAAAGTTGCTTCCACATTTTGGGGAATCCTGGTAGCAGTACCCCACTCTCTACAGTAACAGTTTACCATGTTAGTCCATTCTCATACTGCTATAAAGAACTGCTCAAGACTGGGCAATGTATAAAGGAAAGGGATTTAATTGACACAGTTCCACATGGTTTGGGAGGCCTCAGGAAACTTACAATCATGGCAGAAGGCACCTCTTCACATGGCAGCAGGAGAGAGGATGAATGTTTGGCGAAAGGGGAAGCCCCTTATAAAACTATCAGATTTTGTGAAGAACTCACTCACTATCACAAGAACAGCATGGGGAAAATGCCCCCATGATTCAATTATCTTTTATCGGGTGCCTCCCACAACACATGGGGATTATGGGATTATAATTCAGGATAAGATTTGGGTAGGGACCCAGAGACAAACCATATCAGCTGTGTGTGTGTGCGCGCGCACATGTACAAGCACACAAGCACACACCTGTGCACAATAACATCCTTCAGTATTTCAAACATTCATTTTCTTTCAAAGAAGCTATAAAAATGTGCTTTACTTCCTCTAGGAGAGATAACTTTTTCTAACATACAGATAGTTTTTAAGATATAGTGAGCAATTATTTTAATGACTGTTCCCATGAAGTAATATAAATACCACTTCATTAGCTTCATAAGACATCTCTACGCTCTTACACCTATAATTGAAACTTCCATATTGTAGTGCTGCATGACATCAATGCAATACGACATGTAATGTTACACTTGGACAAGCCCAGTCCTCACAGACTTGGCTTCTAGCTAGGTGAATACTTAAGAGCCATTTCAAGAAGCAGTTGGTAAGTTCCAAAGCCATAACAACTATTACACATAGATTTAAAAGCAGCAAAAGGCTATTTATATATTATTATGTATCAATGTTTTAACTACAAAAAGCTATGCAGTAAACATCAAAGCCCTGCAAATACCCTTTATACTTTTCTTTTAAAGTATTATTATAAATCAAATAGAATACAAAATACTGAAAATATTTTGCAAAATCATATAAAATAGTGCTCCTTTCTTGGCCTATTGCCCCATTTTTCTTTAGTCATCTTAATACCCTATTGCTCATTAGTTATCACATGTACTAGATTTCTATTTCTCTCCACAGCTTTGGGACATCAAAATTTCCCATGAGATCCTGCAAAAACTAAGGAAATGGCTATACCAGTCCTGTTCAGTATAACTTTAAGTTATAATGAAAATGTCCTGTATCTTCACTTCACAGCTGACAGCTGCTGGCTACATGTGGCTATTGAGCAACTGTACATTAAGCACATTAGAGTGACTTGGGGGTGTCTGAATTTTTTATTTAATTTTAATTTAAATAGCTACATATGGGTAGTGGCTACCAGTTTGTACACTGCAGGCACATACCAATGATATTTAATACCACCATCTAAAGACTTGTCAATATCATGGAGAAAGGTGAGAACCAAAAAAATAAACATGTGTGATATCTACTCATATTCTCTTCTTCCATCATTACAAAGCTTGACACACAAAGCTGGGAGGCAATTTCCATTTCAGTGCTCTGGGATGTGTGGACAGACATTTCTCCTATTTTATAAAATGGCAAAAAGTAAACCACCTTCAAACCATATCTTTTGAAATAAAACTATGTTATACCCTTAACCCATGCCACATTATGTTGTCTATTTATCACAGAATCACAAACCGACTATAATTAAAGAGGACATTTGACTCAATTCTAGTTAAGCAAATAAGAGACTATGATATAGGTGATATCTGGCAGTGCCATGAGCCCCAAATATTGGAATGCATCTAAATGATAGAGGTAGTTGTGAGGAGTGTGAAGCATCAATAGCTTTTGAACCATGGTGAGTACTATACTTTACAAAGCACATGCTTGTCCTAAGAGCAACAGTTTAACTCAAGGAAAGACCACTTCCTTTGCAGAAAACATTCTATTTCCCTTGGCTCATCACACTCTCTGTACAATGGTTGTCATTCTATTTCCTTCTTTCTTCTTGCAATACACACTTACCTAATATGACTGACAGAACCTATTACATTCTAAATCCATAATCCAATATCTCTAAATAGAATGACCTCTAATGGAATAGTGGAGTATTCGAAGTTTCAAAAGCCAACACAGTAAGTTGCTTGAGATGGTTTTCCGTGGCCTAGGAAAAAAATCAATATTTCAATGCAGCTAATATAATGAAGACATTTTTGCTGGTAAGGCTGAAAAGTGTAGAAAGTTGACACTCCCATTAAAAGTCCTTAAAAGAGAAGAAATCCTGATACAGTTAGTGTTGCTCCAAAGATTCCTAGTACATGCTGACTTACTGGGCTTCTCAGCACAATGAGTATGTTTTTTTTTTTTAATTTTAAATGTATTTAATTACTTGTTTGTATTAATCTGTGTTACAGTGTTTCATTTATACGTACCTTTTTGGCCTTCTCATAACTACAGGTTCTTTTCATGACTATTTTTTTTTTTTTCTCAAAGGAAAGCACAGGATACAAACCTTGCATTATACTGGTTGGAAGCAGAGAGCAACATGTAAGCATTTTTCTTTGTCCAAATAGTGAGTGTCATTCTCTTAAGGTTGATAAGGAGAGTTATAAGAGATGACTGAGAAGCAGAAATCAGGTGCAAAGAGGCAGCTACAGGAGTGGTGTTTCAGAACATGAAAAAGCACAGGGAAAGATGAAGAATAGATTCACAGAAGGTCAGGAAGGGCTTGACAAAAGCTGAATGTGTGGGAATATAAGGACAAAATGTTTTTTCATGATGTGACTGTCTATCCTCTTAGAAGGCATGAGCTGCATTAGCTGCATGGGCTGTATGCTTTTTGTTTTTTTGTTTTGTTTTTTTTGTTTTTCTTTTTGGTAATGTATCATTGCTCCTCCATCATCTTCCAATGCAGCAGCTTGCACACCACTTGATGCTGGTATTGTTGAGAAAATGTGGGACAAGAAGATGAATGAATGAATGAATGAGTGAATGAAAAGAGGTAGGTATGGAGGAAGAATGAAGGAATGAAAGGAAGGAGGGAAGGAGAGAGGGAGAAAATAAACAGAGGGCTGAAAGAAACCATAAAAATCACCTAGTACAGGCTACAGGCAAACGTCTGATGCTTTGATTCTGTTTGAAAGCAAAGGGGCAGCAGCTTGCCTGTTGCTACCCCTTCCCCTGGAGTGCCTATTAGTATGCCACAAACACACAAGATGCTCAGGTTGGAGAGGTGAGCCCAGTTGTGTGGCATGGCTCATCACTCAGTTTATGAGTTCAAGTTATTTTGCAATGGCAAACTCAGAGGCAAATGAGAAGAAATAAAATGCTTCAACACAATTTACTGTTTCTTACTCCAAGTTAAATGACATTTTAAAAGTTACCTCATTCTAACTCTCATCTATACCCATGCTCCTCCTCTCCCTCAAAAAGAAAAAAAAAAGATAACAACAACAACAAAAGTTGAGCAGGGTACTGTACCTTCTGAGAACACCCAATTGATTTTAAGAGAGCTCTTGTAGTATAGGTGCTAAATCAAACTATCTCTTCTCAGAACTTCTGTCTTTTAATATTAGCGCTTTCTTCTAGAAACACAGTTTAGTCTGCCTTTTACATGAAGGTTGTTATCCATCAACATTCCGACGGGAAACACACTCAAAAGATTTAAATTAAGTGGCTATTTACAAGGGCATGGATGAAAAGAGAGTTGAAGAAACCTGGGCTAGCAAGTTGCTGAGAGGGCAAGGGGGGAATTCCACAGAGAAAGGCAGTTTTAAGAGAAGGAAGTCCAACAGGAGCTCTGATCTTCAGGAGAAGAGCACAGCCACTGTTAAGTCAAACCCTAGCCAGGACGTCATAAGGAAATAAATCCCCTGACTTTCCTCTCTTCCCTGCTAGCTGTATCTTATTGGTGGTCTTTATTGGCTAAACCCAATCAGAAGCCAGAAAGCAAGGGAGTGGAGAAGTGTAGAAAAGGGATCTTGAAGGGCAAACAAAACTTCACATATTTGAAGGCAGAATTTGTGTTTCCCAGAGGCACCACACTCAATTTCTTGATTCAGTCTTCACGAGATATTTATATGTTTATTCAACATTCAGATGCCTATTCTCAACCCTACATGGTCATACCACTGCAATGGAGCTGGAACTGCCATCTCTCTCAGTCAAGGTTACATACTTTGGGAGTGATACATTCGAAGAAGTATTTAATTAACTATTTCAGTGGCTAAACCATATAGTGACCCCTTATGATTTTTGTCATCCTAAAACTTCTACCCATCAACTCTATTCATCAATATTAACCTGTGTCTCCCACATTCTTTGGGTATGTGGTTTGCTTTTTGGACCCAAGGGCAAGATCGATCATTTATTGTTTTCATATTTCATTTTAACTATCAGTCTCCAGCTTGCTGCCACATGTTTGTATTTCATTAAATCAACTTTTGTTATTAAAGAAAAATTTGATATCGTGTGGTATAACACCAACACTTTTTTTAAGGGCAAACTGGAACCCAAAAAAGGAGAGGCTTTGCCAAGTAAATATCAGAGTAGGAGCAGGGCCTATTAGTTTATAATATAGACAGAGTTTTGATCTGAAGTCATTAGACATTTTGACCTTTTTTGTACATTTAGTTTCTTCAGGCATATAAAAAGATACACTCTTATTTGTTCTGCAGTATTATTTTTTGGAAGGCATACTTGTCTGCTGTCAGTTTGACAACTCTGTTCTCTCAAGCTTAATTTCAAATTCTGTGGCTAAAGGTAGCAGATAATATCTTGTATCCAGAGGACTCGTTGATTCATTCTCTAAAAGTAAAAGTCTAAATATTGAATGAAAATGCCTGAATACATCCTCTCATACTTCAGAAGCAATATTACTAAATTACAGTTCAATGAGTAATATTATTAAGAATCAAAAATATATTGTTAGATATTTCTAAGAATATTATTCCTCCAATTTTATGAAAGCCCCAAAAAACACAGCCTAAGAAAGGCAAAATTCACAAGAATTAGCTCATCCCAGCACCAAATATCAGTTTTGTCTTAATTACCTGTGTATTTTAAAATGTAGAAATTTTATCCCAAGTAAATTAAAAAAAAAAAAAAAGCCTAAAAAACAAAGCAAACAACAATAACAAAAGGTGAGACCTAACTCCTTATTTCCCCATTGAGCACCATTCCTGATGTCTACCTTAACATTATAACCTTAGATTTTACTAATGCTCAATACAGAAAATGACAATGTTATAGAAATTATCGAATTGATTATTTAACTGGACACACAATTCCCTTTCAAGCTTTGGCTAGCAGTACTAAACAGGGCTGAATTTATAGAGATTCAAGTATGTAAGTAAAAAGGGTATATGTACATAATAGCTAGAAAGACAAAGAGTTCATCTTATTTGTTCAGTCACTTAACCTCAATGTTTGTGGCTAAATCAGATAAATAGACAACCAGAATATCGTTCAGGTTTGCAGGAAAAAGCAATGATGAAATCAATACTCTTCTGGGCCAAAATTACTTTTATTTAGTCCTGTAATTTGATCTCTTCCAATTGGGCCACAAATCATCCAACACAAGTATTCAAAAGGATGAAACAAGCTAATGATTCTCCACAATTACCAAAACCACGTTCTTATGTGGCAAATATCACCTCCACATAAAAAACTTTGTTAATCATTAAAAAGGAAGCCTATCTTTTATGTGGAAATTCTAGGGAAGACCAGCAAGCCACTTTGTAAGGGTCTGACTATTCGAGGTTATCCTACCTTGAAGTGATAAATCCCGCATGGCAGGAGGGGAGAAGATATCCTAAATTATTCTGTTCAATTAAGTTTATTTTAACTTTTTTGAATAGCAAATATCTATAAGACTAATGTTAGCCTGTGTAGTATCAGGTTTCTGACCAACTAATTTGTTAATACGTCACTACAGACTTCACTTTAGTCATTGTGAGGGCCAGAGAAATTATACCACTTACCTGCAACATTTGCCCTGAGGAAATTTTAGCAGGCATAAACTCATTGTCAGGTGCTTCTAGAAGAGTTGCCTGCCTGTTTTAGGTCCTCCTATGAGGAAGACTTGGATGCTAATCAGCTTGTTGACAAAAGCACAGCCAAATTGCACAATACATCTTATCTGAAACATTCTCTCATGTTACTTTGAATGACCATTACCCACTTATATAAAGTTCCATAACTTTGGATAAAGACCAAGCCTGGTGGCATGTGAAATATAAATATGTATATAAGCACCATAGGCTACGTGCTCTCTATTGGCTTCGAGGTCCTGATTTTTTATTTCATGGAGAGACATAAGATTCATGGTGGACTACTGCAGTTGGATGAATAACGGCTGCCCCAAAATATCAGATTGTAATCCTTGGAACCTGTAAATGTTTCTTTACAAGGCAAAGATTCTTTGAAGATGTGATTAAGTTAAAGATCTTGAGATGGGCAGATTATCTTGGATTATTCAAGTGGACCTTAAATGGAATTACATGTATCATAAAAAAAGGAAGCAGAAGGAGATTTAACAAATGCACAGAGAAGAAGGCAATGTGAAAATGAAACAGATACCTAAAGATGTTGATATTGAGGTTTGGAGTAATGTGTCCACAACTCAGGGACTGTTGTTAGCCGTTAGAGATTGGAAGAGACAGGGAATGAATGATCTCCTAGAGGCTGCAGAGGTAGTGTGGTCTTGACAACACCTTGATTTGGGCCCAGTGATAATGATTTAAGACTTCTGTGAGATAATACATTCTGTTGTTTAAAGCTTCAAGTTTGTGGTAATTTATTAAAGCAGTCATAGGAAACTAATACAACAATTCTAGAAAAAAATCTTAAATGTCACCTAATTCAGTGCTCACATTTAACATGGGGAAAACCAAGTAAAAAGTTATTCATGTTTTTGAACAAAGAAAAGCTTTTGACTCTTAACCTCCCGAGTTATAGTAGTTATCTTCATCAACTAGATCCAGAGTGTGACATTTCTAGGGCTAGTGGAGCTCACAAATTGGCCCAATAGGTACAACGAATTAAATTCTTGCATTTGAGTTCCAAAATAACCTGGAAACCACAGCAACGAAGAGAAAGTGGACCTTCATTGTTTGTGGATTCCACTGTATTTGCAAGTTTACCTACTTGTTAAAATTTATTTGTAACCCCAAAATCAATATTTGGAGAGTTTTTCTTGTCATTCATGTATATGCATAGAGTATGAAAAATGTGTCGCTTGATTCTTATGTTCCCAGGTGACAACAAACAAGGTTATGCACTGTATTCTCGCTTAAGCTTTCATACTAAGGTAACCAGAGGATAGAACAGTGGACGCAACAGTAAAGGGCAGTGGACAGTGCAGTGCAGTACCAGAAACTCCAGCCCTGGGGTCAGTTAGCCAAGGCTTCAATCCCAGCTCTGACTTTGCTTAGTGGGGTGGCCGTCAGTGAGTCACTTATCACTTTTGAACCTCATTTGTTCTCTTTAGTAAGTTACTGTAAAGAAAAGGAATCAAACCAGGATAGTTGGCTTTAGGATTTAAGATTACAATCTATGTGAGACATAGGTGTGTGTATGTGTATGTGTATGAGTATATCTAACTCTCTATTTCCCATAAGAGCGGAGGCTCAATATTCACTAATTCAGTGTTTGTAGGAGTAAACCATAGAGGAAGGTCTTTGTAGGGAGAAACCATCGGTAGGAAGGAATGTGCTATGTCAAAACAAAAAACTAAAAACAAAAACAGCAAACAGATGACAAGCAGTTCTTCTCTGATATCAGAATCATGTAAGACACACAACTATAATGAGTATCACCCATAGGAGGGAAAGTAAACGAGGAGCGAAAAGGAGAAAAACCTTTAATATATTATTTACTTGGATATGCAGAGCAAGATTCTGGAATAGAAGCCTCCACCTATCATTCCCCCACACTCTCCAACAGCAGTAGCTATGTGGTGAAGAGAGCTTCTCTGGGCACTGGGGGAGGGGGAAAATAGCAATTGTGAGGCATTAAACTTAGTGCTGTCCTGTTAAAGCAGAAAGAAAAACAGGACCAAACTCAGCCGATGCCCACCCACAGAAGGAGCATTTAAGCCAGCCCTAGCCAGAGGAGTATCACTGATCCCAGTCACCAGATCTTGAGTTCCCACAAGCCTCTCCAAGGAGAGCCGAATTGCTCTAAGTAAATGTGAAAGACAGTCTACGCCATAAGAACTGCAACCCTTAGGTGAGTCCTAGTGCTAAGCTAGGCCCAAAGACAGTGGACTTGGTTGCACGGGGCAGGAGGGTGAGGCTTGTGCATACGACCTACTGAGACACCAGCTGGTGTGGCTATAGAAGTGCTGGCATCACCCCCCCACAACACCAGGCTGCACAACTTGTAGCTCTAAAAGAGACCTCCTCCTTCCTCTTAAGGAGAGAAGAAGGAAGAGTGGGGAGGATGTTATCTTGCATCTTGAATACCAGCACAGGCACAGAAAGATAGGGCAGCAGTCAGAGTCATGAGACCCCCCATTCCAAGCCCTATCACGTAGATGAAATTTCTAGACACACTCTGGGCCATAACGGAACCTGCTGCCTCGAAGGAAAGAACCCAGCCGTGGCAGCATTCATCACCTGCTAACTGAAGGGACCTTGGGCCCTGAATAACCAGCAGTGATATCCAGGTACTATGTCGAGGGCCTTGGATGAGCTTCAGAGACTTGCTGGCTTAGGTGAGACTCAGCACATTACCAGCTGTGATGCCTACAGGGCAAGACTCCTTCTCCCTGAAACATGCAGAGAAAAAAATATAGGTGACTTTGTCTTACCCCTTAGGTACCAGCATGGCCACACAGGGGTAAAACACCAAGTAGGCTCTTGGGTCCCCTGATTCCAGGACTCAACTCTTGGGCTGCATTTCTGAATCTGCCCTGGGACAGAAAGGAGCCCGCTTCCCTGAAGAGTGAATTCCAGGCCAAGCAACATTTACCACAAGCAGACTTTTAAGAGTGCTTGGAACTTAAGAGAATATCTTCAGTAGTCTGTCATACTCCTCATGGCCTGGGGTGGCAGCAGCTATGGAGTGAGGTTCCTCTGCCTTTAGAAAGGAGAGGTGAGAGTGGGAAGAACTGCTTTTTGTGGACTGAGTACCAGCTCGGCCACAGTACAATAGAACACCAGAAAGGCTTCTAAGGCTTTTGACTCTGTTCCCTGACTCCTGGACGAAACCTCTGGACCTACCTAGGGTCTGAGAGGCCTTGTTGACTTGAAGGGAAGGACACAGGCCTGGCTGACTTTGCAACCTGCTGATTGTAGAGCCCCAGGGCCTTAAGCAAACATAGATAGTAGCCAGTGAGTGATTATAGGAGGCCTTGGGTGACAGACAGTGCTTTGCTGGCTTCGTGTCTGACCCGGTGCAGTCATAATAATGGTGGACACAGGGGTGCGTGTGTCATTTCCACTCCCACCTTTAGGTGGCCCAGAACAGAGAGCAAACTGTTTGCTTGGGAGAAAGTAAGGGAAGAGAACAATATTATATGTCTGGTAATGCAGAGAAATCTCCTGGATCTTGTCCAAGACCATCAAGGCAGTACCTCTATGAGTCTGAAAGAAACACATTATTACTGGGCTTGGGTACCCCCTAAAGCAGATACAGCTTAGATCACAGCATGCAAGTCCTTTCAAATATCTGGAAAGTCTTCCCAAGAAGGACTGCTACAAACAAGTTGAGACCCTGAAGGCTACAATGCATGTCTAACTCTGATTCCCAGACATGAAAGCACAGTTACTAGCATTAACACAATCTAAGAAAACACAACTTACTGAAAAATGCATCAGAGTCTTTTAATAGCATAATTGATCAAACAGAAGAAAGAATTAGTGAGCTTTAAGATAGGCTACTTGAAAATACAGAGGAGACAAAATAAAAAAGAATAAAAATACTATGAATCTCCACTACTGAATCTAGGAAACAGCCTCAAAATGGCAAATTTGAGTTGTTGGACTTAAAGAGGAGGTAGGAAAATAGATACGGGTAGAATGTTTATTTAAAGAAATAATAACAAACCACTTTCTAAGCATAAAGAAATATATAAATATCCAAGTAACAGAAGGTCATAGAACACCCAGCAGATTTAATCCAAAGAAGACTACCTCAAGGCATTTAATAATCAAACTCCCAAAGGTCAAAGATGAAGAAAGGATCCTAATGTCACCTAGAGAAAAGAAAGAAATAAAATGGAGCTTCAGTATGTCTGGCAGTGGACTTTTTAGTGGAAACTTTACAGTACAGGAGAAAGTGACATGAAATATTTAAAATGCTGTAAAATAAAACAAAACAAAACAAACCTTTTACCCTGGAATAGTATATCCAGCAAAAAATATCCTTCACATATGAATAAGAAATAACAGCTTTCCCAGATAAACAAATGCTGAGAGATTTCATCAACACCAGACCTGTCTTACAAGAAATGCTAAAGGGAGTACTTTAATCAGAAAGTTAAAAAAAAAAAAAAATGAATGAGCAATAAGTAATCACCTGAAGGTACAAAACTTACTGGTAATAGAAAGTATGCAGAAAAACATAAAATATTATAACACTGTAACTGTGGTATGTAAACTGCTTTTATCTCAACTAGAAAGACTAGATGATGAACCAATCAAAAATAATAACTACAAGAGTTTATCAAAACTTAGTAAAAACTAATATAAATAGAAAAGAACAAAATGATTAAAAACTGGATTATGAAGGTAAGGTGTAGAGGTGTATTTGCTTTCTCTTTGTTTGTTTGTTTATGCAAATATTGTAAAATTGTTATCAGGTTAAAATGATGGGTTATAAAACAGTACTTGCAAGCCTCATGGTAACCTCAAATCAAAGAATGTACACTCTAGACCCAAAAAAAAGAAAAGTAAGAAACTATATCATATCACAAGAAAAAAATCACCTTCGCTAAAGACAGGAAAAAATGAAAGAAAGATGGGAAGAGAACAAAAGAATCAGAAAACAAAACAAAAGGGTAGGACTAAGTTCTTATTTATCAATAAAAACATTGAAAGTAAATGTACTAAATTCCTCAATGAAAAGAGATAGACAGGCTGAATGGATAAAATGACAAGACCCATCAATCCGCAGCATATAAGAAGCACATTTCACCTATAAAGACACATATTGAGAGGTTTCAAGATAGCCGAATAGGAACAGCTCCAGTCCACCGCTCCTAACGTGCATGAAGCAGAAGATGGGTGATTTCTGCATTTCCAACTGAGGTACCGGGTTCATCTCACTGGGGCTTGTCAGATATTAGGTGTAGCCAACGGAGTGTGAGCCAAAGAAGGGTGGGGCATTGCCTCACCCAGGAAGTGCAAGGGGTCTGGGAATTTACTTTCCTAGCCAAGGGAAGTCATGACAGATGGTACCTGGAAATTTGGGACACTCTCATCCTAATACTGCACTTTTCCAATGGTCTTAGCAAATGGCAAACCAGGAGATTATGTCCCGCACCCAGTTCGGAGGGTCCCACGCCCATGGAGCCTTGCTCACTGCTAGCACAGCAGTCTGAGATCGAACTGCAAGGCGGCAAAGAGGTTGGGGGAGGGGCGTCTGCCATTGCTGAGGTTTGAGTAGGTGAACAAAGCTGCCGCCGGGAAGCTGGGTGGAGCCCACCGCAGCTCAAGGAAGCCTGCCTGCCTCTGCAGACTCCACCTCTGGGGGCAGGGCATAGCTGAACAAAAGGCAGCAGAAACTTCTGCAGACTTAAACGTCCCTGTCTGACAGTTTTGAAGAGAGTAGTGGTTCTCCCAGCATGGAGTTTGAGATCTA
>NW_012118321.1:1150197-1155626 GCF_000951035.1 Colobus angolensis palliatus
GCTGCTGCAGGAGCAGAAGTCGGCCAAGAGCAGCCGCCTCCCAGACGTCTTTGAGGCCCAGATCGCTGGCCTTCGGGGGCAGCTCGAGGCGCTGCAGGTGGATGGGGGCCGCCTGCAGGCGGAGCTGCGGAGCATGCAGGATGTGGTGGAGGACTTCAAGAATAAGTATGAAGATGAAATTAACCGCCGCGCAGCTGCTGAGAATGAGTTTGTGGTGCTGAAGAAGGATGTGGATGCTGCCTACATGAGCAAGGTGGAGCTGGAGGCCAAGGTGGATGCCCTGAATGATGAGATCAACTTCCTCAGGACCCTCAATGAGATGGAGTTGACGGAGCTGCAGTCCCAGATCTCCGACACATCTGTGGTGCTGTCCATGGACAACAGTCGCTCTCTGGACCTGGACAGCATCATTGCTGAGGTCAAGGCGCAGTATGAGGAGATGGCTAAATGCAGCCGGGCTGAGGCTGAGGCCTGGTACCAGACCAAGTTTGAGACCCTCCAGGCCCAAGCTGGGAAGCATGGGGATGACCTCCGGAATACCCGGAACGAGATTTCAGAGATGAACTGGGCCATCCAGAGGCTGCAGGCTGAGATCGACAACATCAAGAACCAGCGTGCCAAGTTGGAGGCCGCCATTGCCGAGGCTGAGGAGCGTGGGGAGCTGGCACTCAAGGATGCTCGTGCCAAGCAGGAGGAGCTGGAAGCCGCCCTGCAGCGGGTCAAGCAGGATATGGTGCGGCAGCTGCGTGAGTACCAGGAACTCATGAGCGTGAAGCTGGCCCTGGACATCGAGATCGCTACCTACCGCAAGCTGCTGGAGGGCGAGGAGAGCCGGTTGGTCGGAGATGGAGTGGGAGCCGTGAATATCTCTGTGGTGAACTCCACTGGTGGCAGTAGCAATGGTGGTGGCATTGGGCTGACCCTCGGGGGAACCATGGGTAGTAATGCCCTGGGCTTCTCCAGCAGTGCAGGTCCTGGGCCCCTGAAGGCTTACTCAATCTGGACTACATCCATCAGTCGCAGGAGTGCCCGCAACTAAGCTGCCTCCCACCACTCCATTCCTTCAGCTACCGCCCACAGTCACAAGAAGATTCCCATCCCTGTCTCCCATGCCTGGTCCCAAGACCATGAGACAGTCTGGAAAGTGATGTCAGAATAGCTTCCAATAAAGCACCATCATTCTGAGGCCTGAGTGATCAAAAAAAAAAAACTTCCCTGAGCTAAAGGAGTATGTTTGAACCCATTGCAAATAAGCTAAAAATCTTGGAAAAAGATTAGACAAATGGCTAACTAGAATAAAAAGTGTAGAGAAGACCTTAAATGACCTGACGGAGCTGAAAACCATGCATGAGAACTATGTGACATATGCACAAGCTTCAGTAGCCAATTCGATCAAGTGAAAGAAAGGGTATCAGTGATTGAAGACCAAATGAATGAAATGAAGCAAGAAGAGAAGTTGAAAGAAAAAAGAGTAAAAAGAAATGAACAAAACCTCCAAGAAATATAGGATTATGTGAAAAGACCAAACCTATGCCTGATTGGTGTACCTGAAAGTGACGGGGAGAATGGAACCAAGTTGGAAAACACTCTTCAGGATATTATCCAGGAGAACTTCCCCAACCTAGCAAGGCAGGCCAACATTCAAATTCATGAAAGACAGAGAATACCACAAAGATACTCCTCCCCAACCTAGCAAGGCAGGCCAACATTCAAATTCAGGAAATATAGAGAACGCCATAAGATACTCCTCAAGAAGAGCAACCTCAACACACGTAATTGTCAGATTCACCAAAGTTGAAATGAAGGAAAAAATCTTAAGGGCAGCCAGAGAGAATGGTCAGATTACCCACAAAGGGAAGCTAACATCAGACTAACAGTAGATCTCTCAGCAGAAACTCTACAAGCCAGAAGAGAGTGGGGGCCAATATTCAACATTCTTAAAAAAAAGAATTTTCAGTCCAGAATTTCATATCCAGTCAAACTAAGCTTCATAAATGAAGGAGAAATAAAATGCTTTACAGACAAGCAAATGCTGAGAGATTTTGTCACCACCAGGCCTGCCTTACAACAGCTCCTGAAGGAAGCACTAAACATGGAAACTTGTACCAGCCACTGCAAAACATGCCAAATTGTAAAGACCATTGATGCTAGGAGGAAACTGCATCAACTAATGGGCAAAATAACCAGCTAAGATCATAATGACAGGATCAGATTCACACATAATAATATTAACCTTAAATGTAAATGGGCTAAATGCTCCCATTAAAAGACACAGACTGGCAAATTGGATAAAGAGTGAAGACCCATCAGTGTGCTGTATTCAGGAGACTCATCTCATGTGCAGAGACACACATAGGCTCAAAATAAAGGGACGGAGGAAGATCCACCAAGCAAATGGAAAACAAAACAAAACAAAAAGTAGGGATTGCAATCCTAGTCTCTGATAAAATAGACTTTAAACCAACAAAGATCAAAAGAGGCATAATGGTAAAGGGATCAATTCAACAAGAAGAGCTAACTATCCTAAATATATATGCACCCAATACAGGAGTACCCAGATTCATAAAGCAAGTCCGAGAGAGCTACAAAGAGACTTAGACACCGACAAAATAAAAATGGGAGACATTAACACCCCACTTTCAACATTAGACGCATCAAGGAGACAGAAAGTTAACAAGGATATCCAGGACTTCAACTCAGCTCTGCATCAAGGGGACCTAATAGACATCTACAGAACTCTCCACCCCAAATCAACAGAATATACATTCTTCTCAGCAACACATCACACTTATTCCAAAATTGACCACACAGTTGGAAGTAATGCACTCCTCAGCAAATGTAAACAAACAGAAATCATAACAAACTGTCTCTGAGACCACAGTGCAATCAAACTAAAACTCAGGATTGAGAAACTCACTCAAAACTGCTCAACTACATGGAAACTAAACAAACTGCTCCTGAATGACTACAGGCTACATAACGAAATTAAGGCAGAAATAAAGATGTTCTTTGAAACTAGTGAGAACAAAAATACAACATGTCAGAATCTCTGGGACACATTTAAAGCAGTATGTAGAGGGAAATTTCTAGCACTAAATGCTCACAAGAGAAAGCTGGAAAGATCTAAAACTGACACTCTAACATCACAATTAAAAGAACTAGAGAAGCAAGAGCAAACACATTCAAAAGCTATCAGAAGGCGTGAAATAACAAAGATCAGAGCAGAACTGAAGGAGATAGAGACACAAAAAACCCTTCAAAAAATCAATGAATCCAGGAGCTGGTTTTATGGAAAGGTCAACAAAATTGATAGACTGCTAGCAAGACAAATAAAGAAGAAAAGAGAAAAGAATCAAATAGACACAATAAAAATGATAAAGGGATTATCACTACTGATCCCACAGAAATACAAACTACCATTAGAGAATACTATAAACACCTCTATGCAAATAAACCAGAAAATCTAGAAGAAATGGATAAATTCCTGGACACGCACACCCTCCCAAGTCTAAACCAGGAAGAAGTTGAATCCCTGAATAGACCAATAACAAGCTCTGAAATTGAGGCAACAATTAATAGCCTACCAAACAAAAAAGTCCAGGAACAGATGGATTCACAGTCGAGTTCTACCAGAGGTACAAAGAGGAACTGGTACCATTCCTCCTGAAACTATTCCAATCAATAGAAAAAGAGGGAATCCTCCCTAACTCATTTTATGAGGCCAGCATCATCCTGATACCAAAGCCTGATAGAGACACAACAAAAAAGAGAACTTTAGACCAATATCCCTGATGAACAGCAATGCAAAAATCCTCAGTAAAATACTGGCAAACCAAATCCAGCAGCACACCAAAAAACGTATCCACCATGATCAAGTGGGCTTCATCCCTGGGATGCAAGACTGGTTCAACATACACAAAATAATGAACGGAACCCATTATATAAACAGAACAAAAGACAAAACCCCAGGATTATCTCAATAGATGTAGAAAAGGCCTTTGACAAAATTCAACAGCACTTTCATGCTAAAAACTCTCAATAAACTAGGTATTGATGGGACATATCTCAAAATAATAAGAGCTATTTATGACAAACCCACAGACAATATCATACTGAATGGGCAAAAACTGGAAGCATTGCCTTTGAAAACTGGCACAAGACAAGGATGCCCTCTCTCACCACTCCTATTCAACATAGTGTTGGAAGTCCTGGCCAGGGCAATCAGACAGGAGAATAAATAAAGGGTATTCAATTAGGAAAACAGGAAGTCAAATTGTCCCTGTTTGCAGATTACATGATTGTATATTTAGAAAACCCCATTGTCTCAACCCCAAATCTCCTTAAACTGATAAGCATCTTCAGCGAAGTCTTGAGATACAAAATCAATGTGGAAAAATCACAAGCATTCCTATACACCAATAACAGACAAACACTGAGTCAAATCATGAGTGAACCCCCATTCACAACTACTTCAAAGAGAATAAAATACCTAGGTCTCCAACTTACAAGGGATTTGAAGGACCTCTTCAAGGAGAACTACAAAACACTGCTCAATGAAATAAAAGAGAATACAAACAAATGGAAAAACATTCCACGCTCATGGATAGGAAGAATCAATATCGTGAAAATGGCCATACTGCCCAAGGTAATTTATACATTCAGTGCCATCCCCATTAACCTATCAATGGCTTTCTTCACAGAATTGGAAAAAAAGTACTTTAAAGTTTATATGGAACCAAAAAAGAGCCCACATTGCCAAGATAATCCTAAGCAAAAAGAACAAAGCTGGAGGCATCATGCTCCCTGACTTCAAACTATACTACAAGGCTGCAATAACCAAAACAGCATGGTACTGGTACCAAAACAGAGATATAGACCAATGGAACAGAAAAGAGCCCTCAGAAATAATACCACACATCTACAACCATCTGATCTCTGACAAACCTGACAAAAACAAGAAATGGGGAAAGGATTCCCTATTTAATAAATGGTGCTGGGAAAACTGGCTAGCCATATGTAGAAAGCCGAAACTTTATACAAAAGTTACACCTTATACAAAAATTAATTCAAGATTGATTAAAGACTTAAATGTTAGACCTAAAAACATAGAAACCCTAGAAGAAAACCTAGGCAATACCATTCAGGACATAGGCATGGGCAAGGACTTCATGACTAAAACACCAAAAGCAATGGCAACAAAAGCCAAAATTGACAAATGGGATCTAATGAAACTAAAGAACTTCTGCACAGCAAAAGAAACTACCATCAGAGTGAACAGGCAACCCAGAGAATGGGAGAAAAATTTTACAATCTACCCATCTGATAAAGGGCTAATATCCAGAATCTGCAAAGAATTTAAACAAATTTACAAGAAAACATCAAACAACCCCATCAAAAAGTGGGTGAAGTATACGAACAGACACTTCTCA
>NW_012118321.1:1159621-1221859 GCF_000951035.1 Colobus angolensis palliatus
GGGGGAGTGGGGTGGGATAGGATTAGGAGATATACCTAATGCAAATGTTGAGTTAATGGGTGCAGCACACCAACATGGCACATGTACACATATGTAACAAACCTGCATGTCGTGCACATGTACCCTAGAACTTAAAGTATAATAATTAAAAAAAAAGAAACAAATTAAAAAAATTAAAGAAGACACATATTGATTGAAACTAAAGAGATAGGAAAAGATATTCTATGTCAATGGAAACTAAAAAAAGCAGGAGTTGCTATTCTTTTATCAAACAAAATAGATCTGAAGACAAAAAGTGTAAGAAGAGACAAATAAGGTCACTAAATAATAATAAAGAGGTCAATTCTGCAAGAGGATATCACAGTTGTAAACATATATGCACCAAACATTGGAGTTCCCAGATATACAACACAAATATTATTAGAGCTAATAAGAGAGATAGGCCCCAGTACAATAATAGCTGGAGACTTCAATACACCACTTTTAGCATTGGACAGATCTTCTAGACAAAAATTAACAAAGAAACATCAGATAAAATCTGCACTGCAGACCAAATGGATCTAATACATATGTACAGAACATTTTATCCAATTACTAGAGAACACATATTTGTTTCCTCCACACATGGATCATTCACAAGGATAGACCCTAGGTGAGGTCACAAAATAAGTCTTAAAACATTCAAAAAATTAAAAGAATATCAAGCATATTTTCTGCCCACAATGAAATAAAGCTAAAAATTAGTAGCGAGAGGAATTTTTTAAACTATACAAATACATGGAAGCTAAATAATATACCACTGAATGATGGGTAGGCCAATAAAGAAATTAAAAAGAAAATTGAAAAATGAAAAAAGTCATATTCATGGACAGAAGAATTAATATTGTTGAAATGTCTATATTACCCAAACCAGTCTCCAAATTCTATGCAATCTCTATCAAAATACTAGAGATATTCTTCACAGAAATAGAAAAATGAATCCTAAAATTTTTATAGAAACACAAAAGACTCAGAATAGCCAAAGCTATGCTAAACAAGAACAAAACTGGAGGAATCACATTGCCTGACATCCAATTATACCACATAACTATAATAACCAAAACAACATGGTACTGGCATAAAACCAGACACACGGACCAATGGAACTAAATAGAGAACCCTGAAACGAATCCACACATCTACAGTGAATTCATTTTCTACAAAGTTTCCAAGGATATACACTGGGAAAAAGACAGTCTCTTCAATTAATGGTGCTGGGAAACCTGGATATCCATAGGCAGAAGAATGAAACTAGACCCTTATCTCTTACCATATATGAAAATCAAATTAAAATAGACTAAATACTTAAACCTAAGATCTCAAACTATGAAAATTCTACAAGAAAACATCAGGAGAAATATCCAGGTCACTGATCTGAGCAAACATTTCTTGAGAATTACCGCAGAAGTACAAGCAACCAAAGCAATAATTGACAAATAGAGTCACATCAAGTTAAAAACTTTTGCACAGTAAAGAATACAGTCAACAAAATGAAGAGACAACCCACATAATTGAAGAAAATATTTGCCAACTACCCATCTGATAAGGGATTAATAACCAAAACATATGATGAGCTCAAATAACTTTATGGGAAAAAAATCTAATAATCTGATCCAAAAATGGGCAAAATGTGTGAGAAGAAATTTCTCAGAAGAAGACATACAAATGGCAAACAGGCATATAAAAACGTGTGCAACATCATTGATCATAACAGAAATGTAAGTCAAAACTGCAATGAGATATCATCTCACCCCAGTTAAAAATGGCTTCTATCCAGAAGACATGCAATAACAAATGCTGGTGAAGATGTGGAGAAAAGGAAAGCATCATACACTATTGTTGGGGATATAAATAAGTAAAATATATGGACAACAGTTTGGATGTTCCTCAAAAGAACTAAAAATACAGCTACCAGAGGATCCAGCAATCCCACTGTTGAGTATACACCCAAAAAAAGGGCATCAGTATATTAAAGAGATATCTGCACTCTCATGCTCCTTGCAGCACTGTTTAAAATAACCAAGATTTGGAAGCAACCTAAATGTCCATCAAGAGATGAATGGGGGAGGGGCCAAGATGGCTGATTAGAAACAGCTGCAGTCAGAGGCTTCCACTGAAAAGAGTGAAAAAGCCAGTGAATCCTGTACTGCAAACTGAGGTATCCAGATTCTCTCATTGGGACTGACTGGGTGGCTGGTGAGACCCATGGAGAGTGAAGAACAGCAGAGTGATGTGATGGCCCACCTGGGAGCCACATGGTGCAAGGGGAGCTCCCACCTCCAGTCAAAAAAGGTGGTGAGTTACTATGCTACCCTGCCTGGGAAACCATGCTATTTCCACTGATTTGTGCAACCCATGGATCAGGATATTCCTCCTGTAAGCCCACACCACCAGGTTATTGGGTCCCAAGAACAGTTATGCAGATTCACAAAGGCCACTTGGTTATAGACTGCCTAAGTCAATGATGTTCCCGGGGGAGGGGAGGTCAAAATCACTGCACCTGCCTGCTGCCTAAGATGACGAAGCTCCCAGTGAAGCGGGAGGCAGCCATCACAGAAGCTCCAGTCTGCTAATTTTCCCCTGTTGGTGCCAGGGAAAGTAGACAGTTTGAATCTGGGAAAAATTCCCCACAGCACAGCACAGTGGCTGTGGCAGATTGTGGCCAGACTGTCTCTTTAGGCTGGACCCTGACCCATTCTTTCTCACTGAGTGGGGCCTCCATTTAAAAATTTTAGCAACTCCAGCCAGGAATTTGGAAACAGAACTCTGATTTCCCCGTGACTGAGCCCCTGGGGGCAGGGGCGGCGATGGTCTCTATGGATCAGCAGACTTAGTCTTTTCCCCTGCTGGCTCTGAGGAATCCAGGTAGCTTGGACCAGTGGGATTTTCCCCGGCGCAGCACACTACCTCAACCAAGGGGCAGCCAGAGTGCTTCCTTAAGTGGGTCCCAGATCTCTTGTCTCCTGACTGGGTAAGAACCCCCAATCACCAAACACCTTATACAGGAATGCTCCTGCCAACATCAGGTCAGCACCCCTCTGGGAAAGAGATACCAGAACAAGGAGCATTCAGTCATCTTTGCTGTTCTGCAGCCTCCACTGGTGACACCTCCAAGTGTAGAAGAGACCATGCAAATAGGATCTGAAGTGGACCACCAGAAAATTACAGCAGGCCGGGCACAGTGGCTCAAGCCTCTAATCCCAGCACTTTGGGAGGCTGAGACAGGTGGATCACGAGGTCAGGAGATCGAAACCATCCTGGCTAACATGGTGAAACCCTGTCTCTACTAAAAAAAAATACAAAAAATGTAGCCGGGCGGGGTGGTGGGTGCCTGTAGTCCCAGCTACTCGGGAGGCTGAGGCAGGAGAATGGTGTAAACCCGGAAGGCAGAGCTTGCAGTGAGCCAAGATCCGGCCTCTGCATTCCAGCCTGGGCAACAGAGGGAGACTCCGTTTCAAAAAAAGAAAAAGAAAAGAAAATCACAGCAGCCCAACACAAAAGGGGCCTGTTAAAAAAACAAACAAACAAATAAACAGAAAGCAACAACAGCAACATCAACACAAAAGTCCCACACAAAAACTCCATCCAAAGGTCCACAGCCTCCAAGATTAAAGCTTGCAAAATGAGAAAGAATCAACAACAACAACAACAAACTGCTGAAAACTCAAGAAGCCAAAGTGCTTCTTTTTCTGAAAATTATAGCAACACCTATCCAGCAAGGGCATAGAACTGAGCAGAGGCTGAGATGGATGAATTGACAGAAGTAGGATTCAGAAGGTGGGTAACAACAAATTTTGCTGAGCTAAAAGAGCATGTTCTAAAACAATTCAAATAAGCTAAGACCCATGATAAAACATTATAGGAGCTGTTAACCAGAATGACCAGTTTAGAGATGAACATAAATGACCAAAACACAATATGAGAATTTCACAATGCAACCGCGAGTATCAAAAACTGAATAGACCAAGCAGAGAAAAAAATTTCAAAGCTTGAAGACTATCTTGCTGAAATAACACAGGCAGACAAGATTAGAGAAAAACTAATAAAAAGGGATGAACAAAAACTCTGAGAAATATGGGACTATGTAAAAAGACCAAACCTATGACTAATTGAGGTACGTGAAGGAGACAGGGAGAATGGAACCAAGTTGAAAAACACACTTCAGGATACCATCCAGTGGAACTTTCCTAACAAAGCAAGACAGGCCAACATTCAAATCCAGGAAATTCACAAAAGCCCAGTAACATACTCCATCAGAAGATCAACCCCAAGACACATAATTGTCAGATTTTCCAAGGTCAAAATGAAGGAAAAAATGTTAAGAGAGTCAGAGAGAAAGGCCAGGTCACTGACAAAGGGAAGCCCATCAGACTAACAGAGCAGAACCCTATAAGCCAGAAGACATTGGGGGCCAATATCCAACACTCTTAAAGAAAAGAATTTTCAACCCAGAATTTTATATCCAGCCACACTAAGCTTCATAACTGAAGGAGAAATAAAATCCTTTTCAAACAAGAAAATGCTGAGGAAGTTTGTCACAACCAGGCCTGCCTTGCAAGAGCTGCTGAAAAAAAGCACTAAATACAGAAAGGAAAAACCTTTACCACCCACTTCAGAAACATGCTGAACTACACAGACCAATGATACTATGAAGCAACTACATCAACAAGTCTGCATAGTAACCAGCTAGCATCATCAGGACAGAATCAAATTCATGCATAACAATATTAACCTTAAATGTGAATGGGCTAAATGCCTCAATTAAAAGACACAGAATGGCAAGCTGGATAAAGGGTCAAGACCCACTGGTGTGCTATATTCAAGAGACTCATCTTATATGCAGTGACACATAGGCTCAAAATAAAGGGGTGGAGAAAAATTTACCAACCAAATGGAAAGCAGGAAAAAGCAAGGGTTGCAATCCTAGTTTCTGACAAAACAGACTTTAAATCAACAAAGATCAAAAAAGGCAAAGAAAGACATTACATAATGATAAGGGGATCGATTCAACAAGAAGAGCTAACTATTATATATATGCAAATACAGGAGCACCCAGATTCATAAAACAAGTTCTTAGAGACCTACAAAGAGACTTAGACTCCTACACAATAATAGTGGGAAGCTTTAACACCCCACTGTCAATATTAGACATGTCATCAAGACAAAACATTAACAAGGATATTCAGGACTTCAACTCAGCTCTGGATCAGGGGAACCAAATAGACACTTACAGAACTTTCCATCCCAAAACAACATACTATACATTCTTCTCACTGCCACATGGCACTCACTCTAAAATGGATCACACAATTAGAAGTAAAACAGTTCTCAGAAAATCCAAAATAAATGAAAATATTTCAGTCAAGGGTACAATCAAATTAAAACTCAAGACTAAGAAACTCATTCAAAATCACACAACTACAACTACATGGAAATTAAACAACCTGCTCCTGAGTGACTCCTGGATAAATAATGAAATTAAGGCAGAAATCAAGAAGTTCTTTAAAAGCAATGAGAACAAAGATACAACGTAGCAGAATTTCTGGGATGCAGCTAAAATAGTGCTAAGAGGAGAATTTATACGCTAAATGCCCACATCAAAAATCTAGGAAGACCTCAAATCAAAACACTAACATCACAACTAAAAGAACTAGAGAACCAAGAACAAACCAACCCCAAAGCTAGCAGAAGACAAGAAATAACCAAGATCAAGTGGAACTGAAGGAGATAGAGACATGAAAAACCTTCAAAAAAATCAATGAATCCAGAAGGTGTTTTTTTGAAAGAATTAATAAAATATATAGACTACTAACTAGACTAATGAGGAAGAAAAGAGAGAAGAATCAAATAGAGACAACAAAAAAAAATGATGAAGGGGAGATCACCGCTGACCCCACAGAAATAAAAACAACCATTAGAAAATACTATAAACACCTCTATGCAAACACACTAGAAAACCCTGAAGAAATGGATAAATTCCTGGACACATATACCCTCCCAAGACAGAACCACGAAGAAGTTGAATCCCTGAAGACAAATAACAAATTCTGAAATTGAACCAGTAATAAATAGCCTACCAACCAAAGAAAAAAAAAAAAAAAAAGCCCAGGACCAGACAGATTTACAGGTAAATTCTACCAGAGGTACAAACAGGAGCTGCTACCATTTATTCTGAAACTATTCCAAACAATTAAAAAGAGGGGACTCCTCCCTAATTTATTTTATGAGGCCAGCATCATCCTGTTACCAAAATGTGACAGAGATACAACAAAAAAATTGAACTTTAGGCCAACAGCCCTGATGAACATCAGCGCAGAAATCCTCAATAAAATACTGGCAAACCGCATCTGTAGGAACTTAAACAAATTTACAAGAAAATAAATCCTGATTAAGAAGTTGGCAAAGGACATGAACAGACACTGCTCAAAAGAAGATATTTGGGTGGGCACGGTGGCTCACGTCTGTAGTCCCAGCGCTTTGGGAGGCTGAGGCGGGCAGATCATGAGGTCGGGAGATCAAGACCATCCTGGCTAACACGGTGAAACCCCATCCCTACTAAAAATGCGTGGTGGTGGGTGCCTGTAGTCCCAGCTACTCGGGAGGCTGAGGCAGGAGAATGGCATGAACTCAGAGGCGGAGCTTGCAGTGAGCGGAGATCGCGCCACTGCACTCCAGCCTGAGGGACAAAGCGAGACTCCGTCTCAGAAAAAAAAAAAAAAAAAAAAAGAAGATATTTATGTGGCCAGGAAACATGTGAATAAAAAAGCTCAACATCACTGATCATTAGAGAAATGCAAATCAAAATCACAATGTGATACTATCTCATGCCAGTCAGAATGGTGATTATTAAAAAGTAAAGATGCCACAGATGCTGGCAAAGCTGTGGAGAAATAGGAATGCTTTTACACTTTTGGTGGGAATGTAAATTAGCTCAACCACTGTAGAAGACAGTGTAGTGATTCCTCAAAGACCTAGAACCAGAGATACCATTTGATCCAGCAATCCCATTACTGGGTATATACCCAAAGGAATATAAATCATTGTATTATAAAGATACATGCATGTGTATGTTCATTGCAGCATTATTCACAATAGCAAAGACATGGAATAAACCTAAATGCCCAGCAATTGCCAGATTGGATAAAGAAAATATGGGACATAAGCATCATAAAATATTATACAGTCATAAAAAGGAATGAGATCATGTCCTTTGCAGGGATATAAATGGAGCTGGAAGCCATTATCCTCAGCACACTAATGCAGGAACAGAAAACCAAACACCACATGTTTTCACTTATAAGTGGAAGCTAACAGTTAAAACACATGAACACAGGGAGGGAAAGGTTGTGAGGAAAAAGACCTTCAGGATAAATAGCTAATGCAGGTGGGGATTAATACCTAGGTGATGGGTTGACAGGTGCAGCAAACCACCATGGCATATTTTTATCTATGTAGCAAACCTGCACATCCTGCACATTTATAACAGAACTTAAAATAAAATCAAATAAATTGTTGGGTTGATGGGTGTGGCAAACAACCTTGGCACACTTTTACCTACGTAGCAAACATGCACATCCTGCACACGTATACCAGAACTTAAAATCAAATATTTTTTGTCTAAAAAAGAGATGAATGGATTACAGAAATGTGGTACTTATACACAATGCTGTACTATTTAGCCTTAAAAAGTTGATATCCTATTTTTTGCAATAACATGGATGGAACTAGAGAACATTATGTTAGGTAAAATAAGCCAGGCACAGAAAGACAAACATTGCATTTTCTGACTTATTTGTAGGATCTAAAAATCAGAACATGAACTCATAGACATAGAGAGAATGATGGCTATTCAAGGCTAGGAAGGGTAGTTGTGGGGAGGGGTTCTGGGCGGGGAGATGGGGATGTTTAATGGTTACAAAATGAAAGTTAGGAAGAATGAATAAGGCCTACTGTTTGATAGCCCGACAGGGTGACTACAGTCAATAATACCTTAATTGCACATTTAAAAATAAGTAAAAGATAATAATTGGATTGTTTGCAACTCAAAGAATAAATACTTGAAGGAATGGGAAAAAACATATTTACTCAAGAGAGGCTGAAGTATAAATCCTGCATTGACCAAAACATTATTGAATTAGATTAAGGAAATGCACAGGATATACTAAGAAAATTTTTCTTAAAGACCAAGAGTCAGAGAAAATACATTTTTTTGTAATAATAAAAAACAGAAAATGACCTAAATGTTCACAATAAGGAATTTTTAAAGTAAATTATTGGAGAGGTATGCCAGGAAATACTAGTCACCCATTAAGAAGATTAAAGTGGATTTATCTATGTATCTATATATGTATATATATCATGACATATAAAGGTCATGAGGTAATATTATTATTAAGTGAACTGCAAAGTCATAAAACTGAACATACTGCATGATCTCAATTGAAGGAAGCAAAACGAATTGCAGTCATGTGTGAGTGTGTGGTTGTGGGCACCAACGACATGTAAGAATCTACATATGACTAATTATCTACTTCGATTAATCTCATAATGTCATCAACTTTTAAAAATCTCTATTAACTTATGTTTCCAAAATATGACATAGAAATGCTGAATAGCAAGGATTTGTAGGATTAAAATCAACTTGGAAACTATTTTGTCTGTGTGGTTTTTCATAGCTGTGGTTATCAACCCCTGTGCACCTAGAGCTTGGTCTCAACCTTCTCCCTATTCCATGGGTATATACAGCCTTAAATTTACCCATCAGCATGGACAGAGCATGGGAGTACATAACAGAAAAGCCTGTCTTGGCACTTAACAAAAGGGCAGTATCTTGACTCAGGTGTCTTTTTCTCATCTTCTTTCGTCATCATCTACCTTTTCGCTCATTCAGTCAACACATAATTATTATGCCAGTGACCGTCCTAGGAGCTTGGGACATAATAATGAATAGAGCAGGCACAATCCCGACCCTTACAAATCTTACAGTCTCAACCAAGGTGTCGCAACCACAACACTGTTGACATTTAGGGTTGGATAATTCTTTCTTGCGGGTAGGCTTTGTTGTACATTATGGTGCAGGGAAGGAAAATATTTTTTCTCTACCCATCTTAGATTTTCTGGCAGGGGCACTGTAAATGGCACTGACAAAAGGCAGATTAACAAGATGAAAACAAACAAATGTATTAACATGTGCATCAGGCATACACATGGGAGCATCCACAGATGGGTAACTCAAAAGAGTGGTTAGAACTTGGGTTTTTATAGCATCATAAGAAAAGAATCTACCTCAGCACATCAACTTGTGCTGATGTAGATTTGTTAAGTTTCTCTCATGTCTCAAGCCATCCTCCTTGGTTTTTCTTTCCCTCACTTGTCAGTTGGATGCAAAACATCCAGTGGAGAATTTCAAAGCCCTAGAAGAGGGTGTGAACACTTGGTGAAACGACCTCCCATCAACTTCCTCAATGACTGCATGAAGTAGAAACATCCTGTTGACCCAATTAGACTCTGACAAGAATGAGAAATTAACCCTTGCTGTGTTAAGCCATATATTCTGAAGACAGCTGTTGACCAAGGCTAATTATTGCATAACTCTACGTAACTATTGTCTTGTCTACACTTTTAGGTGAATAACATTTACCCCACAGGAATGTTGGGGAGAACATGTCACCTGTCCATCACATTGTCTGATCCAATGTAAGCATTCAAAAAAGATAGTGATCCTCACCTTCAACTATTCACATCAGTTTATTGCAACTTCTGAACTTTTTGTTTCCCTTTCGCTTTTTGACAATAATGTCTTTATGTGGTGTAAATGTTAACCATATAGAGTGAATCTGAATTGTTTTAAATTGGCCTTCTGGTTTATTATTGAATCATAAGAAGATGAAACCATTTTAAACACTAAACAAGTTCACCAATGCCTCAATTTCTGCTGATCTCAGAAACCACAAACACTATTCTTGTGTGGAAGAAGAAAAATATGCCATTTAATCTGGTGACTGTAAGAAAGCCTTTTCCTTCTCTGCGTTGATTTAAATGTAAACTGTTTCTATTTTGAAAAAAAAAATTACAGCTATTCATGTTTACCATCACAGGACTGAATCACAGAGTGTAGGCTGGAACCGACTAGGGTTTCGTATCTGCAGCTAGAAAAAGGATTGAGGCCTGGTTTGAAGTCCTGTGTTCTATTTATAATAGCTCTATTTTCTTCTTAAATGTCCCAGCAAAGATACATTCTGATAAAACAGCTGCAGTTTCTATAAAATCCATCGGTATAAAAGACACACTCAGGTAACCCGTTCATTATTCTAGAAAAGCATTGGTAGCTTTGACAAAATAATTATATAGAGAGTCAGATTGTGAAAAATTCCATTGATATTCCACGTATTCAGATAAATGATGAATCAGAAAATGAACTGGTATATATGATATATGCTTCTGTGCTACCAACTAATTATTCATTGGATGCCTGTTATGTGCAAAGTATCTAACATATACTGCTAAACAAAAGCATGAGAATGAAAGAAATACTTAAGTTACATGTCTCTGCTGCTCTTTCTCCTTCTCAAAAATTTCTACAAGCTTCCAACTGCTTATTAAAGTAGTTAGAAATCAATTATTCTGACATTCAAGGCTCTCTACAGTAAAGCTTTATGCAACCTTGCTGAGCAAATTGAACTAGTTGATGGTGCACAAAAATTTCCTGCATTTTTTGAAATTATGCCATGTCTTCTACCTGAATGTTCTCCTAGTCCTATGGATGCCTGTTGAAATTCAATCCATCCTTTAAAGCTCATTTCTACTGCTACTGATTTCATGCAGGATTATCTGGTTACTTCTCAAAACACTTTTAAAAGATGCCATGTCTCCTTCTTGTCCCATTTGCTACTGACTCTTTGGAAACCTCTCATCTTCATCGATTCATCTTTTGTATATTTGTCTTAAGTGTACCAGTACCATGACTACTTGAGAGCCAGAACTATCTTATTTTTTCATCCCTCAAAATGGTCTAACACTGTAGCTCCCTATACATAGTTCAGACTTCTTAAATATTTTAAATAAAAAATTTAAAACTCAACAACAAAAAAGAAACAAACCAATTTTTAAATAGGTAAGGGGCTTGTATTAATCTCTTTTCATGCTGCTAAAAAAGACATACCTGCGACTGGGTAATTTATAACTAAAAAGAGGTTTAATAGATTCACAGTTCCACATGGCTGGTGAGGCCTCACAATCATGGTGGAAGGTGAAGGAGAAACAAAGGCACAGCTTACATGGCAGCAGCCAAGAGAGTGTGTGCAGGAAACTGCCCTTTATAAAACCATCAGATCTCGTGAGACTTATTCACTATCAAAAGAACAGCATGGGAAAAACTCTACCCCCATAATTTAATTACGTCCTGCTGGTTGCCTCCCAGGACATGTGGGGATTATGGGAACTACAATTCAAGATGAGATTTGGGTGTGAACACAGCCAAACCATATGAGGGCTTGAAAAGACATTTCTCCAAAGAAAATATACAAATGGCTAAGAACCACATAGAAAGACTATCAATATCACTAGTCATTATGAAAACATAAGTAAAAACCATCATAAAATACCACTTCACACTCATTAGGATGGTTAGTATTAAAAGAAAAATAAATCAAGTGTTATCAATGATGTGAAGAAATTGGAACCCTTGTGCATTGCTGGTGAGAATGGAAAACACTGCAGCTGCTGTGGAAAACAGTATGGAAGTTTTTTAAAAAGTTAAATATAGAATTTTATGATCTGGCAATTATCATATGATCTAGCAACTCCTTGGGTAGGCCTATACCCAAAATAATTGAAAGCAGGGACTTAACAAACGCCTGAACACCAATATTCATAGCAATATTATTCACAACATCCGGAAAGTGGAAGCAACTCATATGTCCATCAACAGATGAATAAATGAACAAAATGTGGTATATACATATAATAGAATATTTTTCAGCCTTAAAAAGAAAATAGATTCTGATACATGCTAAAACATGGGTGAACCTTGGAAACATTTTCTTTTCTTTTTTTTTTTTTTTTTGAGACGGAATCTCACACTGTTGCCCAGGCTGGAGTGCAGTGGCCCGATCTTGGCTCACTGCAAGCTCCACCTCCTGGGTTCACGCCATTCTCCTGCCTCAGCCTCCGGAGTAGCTGGAACTACAGGTGCCCGCCACCACACTCAGCTATTTTTTGTATTTTTTAGTAGAGATGGGGTTTCACCATGTTAACCAGGATGGTCTCGATCTCCTGACCTTGTGATCCGCCACCTCAGCCTCCCAAAGCACTGGGATTACAGGCATGGAAAACATTTTGTAAGTGGACTAAGCTACACACAAAAACAAGTATTGAAATATTAAACTTAATTCACTTACATGAGGTACATAGAATAGGCAGATTTACAGAGAGAGAAAGTAGAATAGAGGTTACCACGGGTGGGAGTAAGGGTTAATAGGGCATTACTGCTTAATAGCTACATAGTTTTTGTACTTAATGCAACTGAACTGTTCACTTTATAATGGCTCAAAGTTAAGTTTTACGTATATTTCACCATAATAATTTTTTTAATTAAAAATTACTTGCAGAGCTAGGATTTAGACCCATAGAAGTAAGACTAGTGATATATGTTGAAATAAATGTAAATAACATGAGAGTCCAACAGAAGTGAGTTCAAATTTTATGTGTCCTTGGGGCAGTTATTAATCTCTTCAAGTCCCTGTTTCCTTACCTGGAAAAGGAAGACAATAAAAACACCCATAACATAAAGTTATCTTAAGGGACTATATCACATCATTTATGGAAAACACTTAGCAAAGTGTTTAGTGCATGATAATCTCACTAGAAGCACACTATTACTATTCTTAAAGCCAACAAACAGTAACTGATCCTCTCTTATGAACATAAGACTAAATGCTAAGCTAAGAAGTTTGTAATTTACTTTGATAGTAAGGTAGATGACATTTTTGAGCAAGGGAAGCTTCCGTGACAGGCAGGTTTCAAGTGCTCAACTCCGGAGCCAATGCAGAAAAGAAATACAAGATTTTGGTTTAAAACAACTGGTTAAAATGGCAGATAAGCTGAAACAGTGAAGCCACAGAAAATGAACGTTTTCAGGAAGTAGTTGGGTTAGTATTCAGCAGGTCTTGTCTACTTATCTTATTCACCATAACTGGCCAATCTAAGGGAGTGGAATATCTAATTAAGTATGGTAAAAGACACAAAATGTCTACTCATAATAACAAAGTAGAAATGATCTATTTCTCATCGCTTTATTTCACATTTTGACTTGAATACTAAATCAACCTCTAAAACTGTAATGCCTATTTTAAATTATCCTAACACCAAAACCAATTACTGCTATAAGATTCCTATTCCTGCTGTACGATTTCTTTTTGTTTTGCTTTCCTATGAAGAAGAAAATAAGTACAAATTAAAAATAAATTTACAATGGTTTAAAAATACTAAATAGATTAAATAAGTCTTGCTGGTTAAAAAATGAATTAAAATGTAAAAATCAAAATTCTATAGCAAATGGAAAAAGTTGGGAATATAAAACATGCTCTAAAATCACCTTGAGATGAACCAAAGTCGTTGAGTGAACTAGTGGCTGGTAACATTACTTTTGATTATTTTACTTCCTGACAATTCATTTACAGCCAGAGGCAGCATTTTAAAATTCAAGCAACATTAAAAAACATGCAGTGCCAATATAACTGGCTAAAAATGAATCATTTTTTCTAATTAAAAAATGAATAAAATTACTAACAAAAAAACTCACTTAACAACTGTGGAACTTTATAATCATTTACAGAATTAAAAAAAAAAATCATGAGAACAGCAAATGGCAAGAAATGCAGAGAAGCAAATAAAATCATTACAAAATTGCTTTCAGGTGCATGACATTTAGTGTGCTGGAATTATGTGTATGTGAGAGAATGCATATGTATGTGTCTGTGTTTGTGTACAATTGCACCATTACAAGAAATGCTCAGTTTTAAAGTGTATTTTCTTTCTTCACATTTGAGTTTGATCAATTTCATTTCTTTGCCTTTTTTTGTTGTTGTTTTACAAATTCACCTGTATTTCTGCCGAAAATGGATTGGAGTTGGTGGAACTATAAAAAAGAGTTGAGGGGCTACTGCAGTCTTCCAAGTGTGAGATGAGGCAGGCCTGGATAACAGTTCTGTGAGAACATTTTCTAGTTCTCTAAACTGAACCACTTTTAAAAGGAGGCTGTAGTGAGTCCTCCTCCAGGCACCTCACAGTGCCTTTTATTTATCTAGACTGTAGAATTTAACGTACTCTGTTCTAAGCATTTCGTTACTTGTGTTTTTCTCACTAGATTACAAGCTTCTAAACGGCAAGGACTATTTTCTTTTGCATCCCCAGTGCTTAGCACAGAGTCTAGCACATAGTAGGTCCTCCCAAATGTTTTTTGAATAAACAGAATGTTTACTAGATTCTCGTGGCTCATTATTGGACACTTCTTCTGCACACATTCTGCAGCATCTTGTGTGGAAGATTCTTCAATCTCTAGAAATTAGGAAACAACACTGTAGTATAGGATTTAAACGAATGTTTTTTTCTAAGTGAGTTCAGCATTCTTTTTAGCTGAGCGTCTACTTACATGAACCAGGCAAACAGACTATTCAATGGTAGAAATGTAAGTGAATCTAAATCAAATATAAGGATAAAAAATTGTAAAGAAACTTGGCAAGGTGCACCAACCAAGCATGGCTGCATCAGTGGTATATAGAAAAGACATCGGATGGGGTTACACCTGAAGTTTGGTTACCACTACAAAATGGTAGAGACCAAAGAGCTTCTGCACAGCAAAAGAAACTACCATCAGAGTGAACAGGCAACCTACAGAATGGGAGAAAACTTTTGCAATCTACTCATCTGACAAAGGGCTAATATCCAGAACCTACAAAGAACTCAAACAAATTTACAAGGAAAAAACAAACAACCCCATCAAAAAGTGGGCAAGGGATATGAACAGACATTTCTCAAAAGAAGACATGCATACAGCCAACAGACACATGAAAAAATGCTCGTCATCACTGGCCATCAGAGAAATGCAAATCAAAACCAAAATGAGATACCATCTCACACCAGTTAGAATGGCAATCATTAAAAAGTCAGGAAACAACAGGTGCTGGAGAGGATGTGGAGAAATAGGAACACTTTTACACTGTTGGTGGGATTGTAAACTAGTTCAACCATTACGGAAAACAGTATGGCGATTCCTCAAGGATCTAGAACTAGAAGTACCATATGACCCAGCCATCCCATTACTAGGTATATACCCAAAGGATGATAAATCATGCTGCTATAAAGACACATGCACATGTATGTTTATTGCGGCACTATTCACAATAGCGAAGACTTAGAATCAACCCAAATGTCCATCAGTGACAGACTGGATTAAGGAAATGTGGCACATATACACCATGGAATACTATGCAGCCATCAAAAAGGATGAGTTTGCGTCCTTTGTAGGGACATGGATGCAGCTGGAAACCATCATTCTCAGCAAACTATCAGAAGAACAGAAAACCAAACACCGCATGTTCTCACTCATAGGTGGGAACTGAACAATGAGATCACTTGGACTCGGGAAGGGGAACGTCACACACTGGGGCCTATTATGGGGAATGGGGAGGGGGGAGGGATTGCATTGGGAGTTATACCTGACGTAAAGGACGAGTTGATGGGTGCTGACGAGTTGATGGGTGCAGCACACCAACATGGCACAAGTATACATATGTAACAAACCTGCACATTATGCACATGTACCCTAGAACTTGAAGTATAATAATAATAATAATAATAATAATAATAATAATAAAAGAAGTCCAAAGAAAAATGAGACGAATTTCCAAGTATAGGTACATGCCTTTAATCCCAGCTACTCAGGAAGGCTGAGGCAGGAGAATCGCTTGAACCCAGGAGGCAGAGGTTGCAGTGAGCTGAGATCGCGCCACTGCACTCCAGCCTGGGCAAAAAGAGGGAAACTCCGTCTCATAAAAATAAAACAAAACAAACAAAAAAACCCACAACAATACAAAAATTTGCCAGGCATGGTGGCATATATATATATATATATATACACACACACACACACACATACACACACACCTACAGGTAACATTTATTGAGTGCCTCTCCTGGCCAGGCAAGCTCTAATTTTTTCCAAAAAACATATAGGTAGCATTATAAGTTCTATTGTACAAATAAAGATGCTAAGGCACAGAGAAAGAAAGTAAATAACTCTTTTAGGGACATATAGCAAGAAAAGAGAAGAGCTGGAAGGTCCTCCCAAATGGTTTTTTTTTTTTTTTTGTAAACTCAAAAATTAAATCTTCAGAGTCTGAAGTTGACCATTGTCCTAAATGAATTATAACAATTAATGATGGTGGGGTAGCCAAAATGGCTGACTAGAAGCAGCTAGTGTATACCACTCTCATGGAGAAGAACAGAATGGGCAAGTAAATACAGTAACTTCAACTGAAATATCTAGGTACATCCATTGAGAAAAATGAAGGAAGCAATTTGGCCCACAGACAATGGAGAAAAGCAAGACAGCATGACAGCCCACCTAGGAGAGACACGGAGCCAGGAGAATCTCTCCCACTCAGGGAAATGGTGATTGAATGTGCAAGCCCAGGAATCCATGCTTCTCCCACAAATCTTTGCAACTCTCTGGTCAGGAGACTGCCTCATGGACCCACTCCACCGGGGCCTTAAGTCTGACACACAGAGCTATGTGGAGTCTCTGCAGAGCAGCTTCTCAAGCACATGTGGATATTCTGGAGCCTTAGATAGCAAGGCCTTTCAGGCTTCCTGGCAAAAGCAGCTGCAACTCCAGCAAAGTGAGAGAATAGACCTCGGTGCAGAGCTCTAGGAAAGAAGCTGAATCCAGGAGGCTGAGCAACAACAGTCTTCAGGCCCCACATTCACAGCAACTCACAGGAGAAGACCCATTGGCTTGAAACTACAGCCAGCTGCTGGTAGTAGTGTGAGACAGAACTCCTGCGGGGAGGGGTGGGTCACCATTTTTGCTGTTTGGCCAACTTAGCTGTTCCAGCCTTTGGACTCTGGAAAGTCTGAGGTAATTGGGGTCTGAAGCAAGCCCCCAGCACAGAACAGCGGCTCTACAAAAATGTAACCAGGATGTTTTTGTAAGTGGTTCCTTGATCCTGTTCCTCCTCACTAGGTGGGCCATCCCAACTCTGGTCTCCAGCTACCCCTGCCAGTGTTCTCTAGCTGACAGACATTTCAAACCTCCCTGGGATGGAGCTTCCAGAGGGGAGAGTAGGATGCCATCTTTCCTGTTTGGGCAACTTAGCTGTTTCACCCTTTGGACGTTGGAGAATCTGATACATCCATGGGCTTGAGCAGATCCCAAGCACAGCACAGCTGCTCTAAGAAAATATGGCCAGACTGCTGTTCTAAGTGAGTCTCTGATCCCATTCCTTGACACAGGGCAGCACCTCCTAACTGGGGCCCCCACCTACCCCTACTGGTGTTTTTGGCTGACAGAGGTATCAAAACCTCCCTGAGACGGAGTTCCCAGAGGGAGGGATAGGATGCCATCTATGCCATTTGGGCGACTCACTCATTCCACCCTTTGGGCTTTGGAGACTCTGAGGCAACTGGGGACTTGAGTGGATCTCCAGCAGAGCACAGCACAGCACAGCTGCTCTACAAAAACATGGCCAGGTTGCATTTTAAATCAGGTCCCCAATTCTGTTTCTCATCACTGAGTAGGTTGTCCCAACCAGATTCTCCAGCCACCTCCTAAAGGGGCATATGAGCCTGCAACAGGTCCGTACCTTCCTGGAACAGAGCTCCCAGTGGGAGGGGCAGGCTTCCATCTTTGCTGTTTCACAGCCTTCACTAATGATACCTCCAGGTACTAGAATATCCAAAGAGACTAGGGACTGGAGCAGACCCCCAGCATACCACAGCATCCCTACAAAAAAGTGACCAGACTATTACGTGGGTGCCCATTTCTATATCTCCTCACCAGGCAAGTCCTCCAGGCCTGGGCTCCAGCCACCTCCTTCCAGGGCTATTGAGCCTGTAGCAGCAGCACTGCAACTCTCTGGATAGAGCCCCTAGGGGCAACTGAAAGCCTCTCTGCCACTGCCTCTGCAGTAAGACTACCCTTGTTACCCCTCAGACTAACAAAGAAGCAAAGACCCTAGTGCCTTATCCACACCTCCAACAAGCTGCAGTTGACCCAAGAAGAGGAGGCCAGTCTGTCTCCCATGGGTCCCACACACCCCTCCTGCTTGTCACCAGAGAAGCCCTGACTTGGGCCAACAGCACAGACCTTTTATCCTGGAATGATTGCACTGAGTTATTGTTGATTTGCATCTCTCTGGGGTGGAGCCCCCAGGAATCAAGCAAAAGACCCCTGGCCACAACAGCTACTAAGGTCCCTTCCTCTGCTGTCTCCAAGTTGTGGGAGAAACATAAATCCTGAGATTTCCCCAGAGTTGTGGGCAGCGCAGGAGTGCCAAGCCACAATCTACAGCTAGCACTAAAGGGGAAGAGGAACCCACAATTTCACCACATTGAGAGAGAACATGACTGCAACTGTGAGGAAACATAGGAGAGCCACACAACTGAGCAACTGTCTGCCAACCAACAGATATGCCTAAGCGCCACCTACTGGATCACACTCCAAAGCTTCAACACCAAAAATACCTTGCTAACATATCTCACTGTGAAGCCAGAGAAAATAAGTCAGTTTCAAATAAAGATCCTGAACAAAGCCTTGACCCTGTGAAGACATCCAGAAAAGAAGTCTGTTGACTGTACTTAGTCTACACTGCAGTTAAATGAAAATCCGCATGCAGAGATGAGAAAGAACCAATGCAAAAACTCTGGTAACTCAAATAGCCAGAGTGTCATATGTCCTCCAATGGCTGCACTGGTTATCCAGCAAGAGTTCTTCAACAGGCTGAGCTGGCTAAAATAAAATAAATATAATTCAGAATATGGATAGAAACAAAAATCACTGAGATTCTGGAGAACAGCGAAACCTAATCCTAGGAAACTAACAATCACAATAAAATGATACACCAGTTGAAGGACAAAATAGCCAGTATAAAAAGGAACCTAAAGGATCTGACAGAACTGAAAACACAATACAAAAATTTCACCATGCAATCACAAGTATTAACAGCATAATAGAACAAGATTAGGAAAAAATTCAGAACTTGAAGACTGGTTTCTGAAAGACAGTCAAACAAAAGTAAAGAAGAAAGAAATAAACAAAATTTCTGAGAAGTATAGGATTATGTAAAGAGACCAAATGTATGAATAATTGGCACTTCTAAAAGGAAGGGGGAGAAAGCAAACAACTTGGAAAACATATTTTAGGATATCATCCATGAAAACTTCCCCAAGCTTTCTAAAGAGGCCAACAGTGAAACTCAGAAAATATAGAGAACCCCTGCAAGGTTTTACATGAGAAGATCATCCCCAAGACCATAATTATCAGATTCTCCAAGGTTAAAATGAAAGAAAGAATGTTAAAGGCAGCTAGAGAGACAGGGCAGGTCACCTACAAAGGAAACCCCATCAGGCTAATAGTGGACCTCTCAGCTGAAACCCTACAAGCCAGAAGACGTTTGGGGCCTGCAGTCAATATTATTAAGAAAAAAATATTCAACCAAGAATTTCTTATTTAGTCAAACTAAACTTCCTAAGCAAAGGATAAATATAATCATTTTTAGATAAGCAAATGTTGAGCTAATACAAAAACCCACTAAAATACAGACCAGTGACACTATAAAGAAATCACATAAGCCAGCATAGTAGCCAGCTAACAACACAATGACAAGGTGAAATCCCCACATATAAATACAAATCTTGAATGTAAATTAGCTAAATGTTCCATTTAAAAGACATAATATGGCAAGCTGTATAAACAAGCATGACCCAATGGTATGCTGTCTTTAAGAGACCCATTTCACATGTAATGACACACATCAACTCAAAATAAAGGGATAGAGGAAAATCTACTAAACAAATGGAAAACAGAAAAAAAGCAGGGGTTCCAATTCTACTTTCAGACAAAACAGGCTTTAAGAAAACAAATCAAAAAAGACAAGAGAATTGCATAATGGTAAAGGGCTCATATCAACAAGAACATGAAGCAAATTCTTAGAGACCTACAAAGAGACTTAGATTCCCACACAATAATATTGGGAGACTTCATCACTTCACTGGCAGTATTAGACAGATCATCAAGGTGGAAAATTAACAAAGATATTCAAGACCTAAACTCAACATTGAACCACATGGACCTGATAGACCTCTACAGAACTCCCCACCAAAAACAACAGAATGTACATTCTTCTTACCACCAAATGGCACATACTCAAATATTAATTACATAATTGTACATAAAGCATCCTCAGAAAATAGAAAAGAACTCAAGTCATACCAAACATACTCTTGGATCGCAATGCAATAAAAGTAGAAGTTAAGACTAAGAAAATCACTCAAAACCATGTGATTACATGGAAATTAAACAACATGCTTCTGAATGACTTTTGGGTTAATAATGAAATTAAGGCAGAAATAATGTTCTTTGAAACTAATGAGAACAAATATACAACATACCAGAATCTGGGGCACAGCTAAGGCAGTGATAGGAGAAAATTAATGACACTAAATGCTCACATTAAAAAGTTGGAAATATATCAAATTAACAACCTAACATAACAACTGAAAGAATTAGAGAAGCAAGAATAAATGAACACAAAAGCTAGCAGAAGATAAGAAATAACCAAAATCAGACCTGAATGGAAAGAAATCGAGACATAAAAGAACATTCAAAATATCAGCAAATCCTAGAATTGATTTTTTTAATTAATAAAATAGTCTACCAGCTACATTAATAAAGAAAAAAAAGAGAGAATATCCAAATAAACACAATTAGAAATGACAAAGAGGATGTTATCACTAATCTCACAGAAATGCAAATAAGCATCAGAGACAACAATGAAAACCTCAATGAACATAAAGTAGAAAGCCTAGAAGAAATGGATAAATTTGTGGACATATGCACCCCCTTATGACAGAACCAGGAAGAAACTGATTACCTGAACAAACTAGTAATGAGCTCTAAAATTGAATGAGTAATAAACATCCTACTAACCAAAAACAAAAAGCCACAGTTGAAATCTACCATTCACATAACACCTGGTACCATTCCTACTAAAACTATCATAAAAAAATTGAGAAGAAAGGACTCCTCATCAACTTATTCTATTCTATGAGGCCAGCATCATCCTGATACCAAGGCTGGCAGAGATACAATTAAAAGAAAAAAAAAAAAAAAGAACTTCAGGCCAATATCCTTGATAAAAATTGATGTAAAAATCATCAACAAAACACTTGCAAATTAAATCCAGCAGCACCTCAAAAACTAATAGATCACAATCAAGTAGGCTTAATCTCCAGGATAGAAGATTGGTTCAACATACACAAATCAATAAATGTGATTCATCATATAAACAAAACTAATGACAAAAACCACATGATTATTTCAATAGATGCAGATAAGGATTTTAATAAAATTTAATGTCACTTCATGTTAAAAGCTCTCAATAAACTAGGTAACAAAGAAACATACCACAAAATATTAAAAGACATCCATGACAAATCCACAGCCAACATCACAATGAATGGGCAAAAGTTGGAAGCATTCCCTCTGAAAACTGGCACAAGACAAGTATGCCCTCTATTACCACTGCTATTCAACATAATATTGGAACTTCTTTCCAGAGAAATCAGGCAAGAGAAAGAAATAAAAGGCATTCAAATAGGAAGGCAGGAAGTCAAACTATCCCTGTTTGTAGATGACATGATTTCACGTCTAGAAAACCCCATAGTCTTGTCCCAAAAGCTCCTTCATCCAATAAACAATGTTAGCAATGTCTTAGGATACAAAATCAATGTAGAAAAATCAATACCATCCCTACACACCAACAACAGCCAAATCAGGAAGGTAATCCCATTCACAATTGCCACAGAAAGCATAAAATACCTAGGAATGCAGTTAACCCGGAATGTGAAAGATTTCTACAATGAGAATTATAGAACACTGGTCAGAGAAATGAGAAAAGACACAAATGGAAAAACATCCCATATTCAGGGATAGGAAGAATTCATGGCATTAAAATGGCCATACTGCCCAAAGCAATTTATAGATTCAATGCTATTCCTATAAAACTACCAATGACATTCTTCACAGAACTACACAAAATATTTTAAAATTCATATGGAATCCAAAAAGAACTCAAATAGCTGAGGCAATCCTAAGCAAAAAGAAAAAAGCTGGAGGCATCACATTATCCAACTTTAAACTATATTACAGGGCTACAGTAACCAAAACAACATGATACCAATACAAAAACAGGCACAGAGATAAATGGAACAGAATAGAGAGCCCAGAAACAAGGCTACACACTTACAACCATCTGTTCTTTGGCAAAGCTGACAAAAGCAAGCAATGGGGAAAAGACTCCCTATTTAATAAATGATGCTGGGATAATTGGCTAGCCATATGCAGAAGATTCAATCTGGACCGTTTCTTAACCCCATATAAAAAAATTAACTCAAGATGAATTAATGACTTCAATGCAAAACACAAAACTATAAATACCTTGGAAGACAACTTGGAAATACCACCTTGAACATAGGAACAGCAAAGATTTCATGACAAAAACACCGACAGCAATTGCAACAAAAGCAAAAGTTGACAAATGTGATCTAATTAAACTGAAGAGCTTCTGCACAGCAAAAGAAACTATCATCAGAGTGACTGGACAACCTACAGAATGGTAAAAAAAGAAATATATATATACACACACACACACACATATATATGTAAACTATGCATTCAACAAAGGCCTAATATTCAGCATCTATAAGGAACTTAAATTTACAAGAGAAAAACAAACAACCTCACTAAAAAGTGGACAAATGACATGAACATATACTTTACAAAAGGAGACATACATGCAGCCAAAAAGCATATGAAATAAAAAACAAACCTCAGTATCACTGATCATTAGAGAAATGCAAATAAAAACCACAATGAGATACCATCTCACAAAAGTCAGAATGGCTATTACTAAAAAGTCAAAAAATAATGGATGCTGGTAAGTTCGTGGGGAAAGGAGAATATTTATATGCTGTTGGTAGGAGTGTAACTTAGTTCAAACATTGTGGAAAGCAGTGTGGCAATTTCTCAAAGAGTTAAAAGCAGAACTATCATTTGACCCAGTAATTCCATTACTGGGTATATACCCAAAAGCATATAAATTGTTCTGCCATAAAAACACATGCACGTGAATGTTCATTGCAGCACTATTCACAGTAGCAAATACATGAAGTCAACCTAAATGCCCATCAATGATAGAATGCATAATAATAATTTCCTACATGTATACCATGGAATACTATGCAGCCATAAAAAGGAACAAGATCATGTGCTTTGCAGGGACATTGATGGAGCTGGAGTTGTCCTTAGCAAACTAATGCAGGAACAGAAAAGCAAATACCACATGTTCTCACTTATAAGTGGGAGCTAAACGATGAGAACTCATAAACACAAAGAAGTGAAAAGCTGCCACTGGAGTCTACTTGAGGGAGGAGGTTGGGAGGGGGAAGTGGAGCAGAAAAAAATACTATTGGGTACTAGGCTTAATGCGTGGTGATGAAATAATCTATATGACAAACCCCCATGGCATGAGTTTACCTATATAAGAAACCTTCACCTGTACCTTTGAACCTAAAATAAAAGTTAAAAAAAAAGTAAATAAATAAACAAATGAAAATTAATGATACACACAGAACTTTATGTATAAAACAAGAAAAGATAACTATTCCCAAGATTCTCATGATAGAAAACCAAGCCTCAGGACTGAGGGCATTTTCCATCTGACTCTTAACGATTAGAGGAACATTCAGGTCCTAGAAGTGTCTATTCTTACGCAGTCTCTAAAAAGAAGTCTGAGCACTATTCCCATTCACAGTCTTGTCATACATCAAATCTGTTTCATTCAGTCTTGACATCAAGGTATTTTCACTTCTTGGTATCTTCAACTGCAGAAAATCTGGGGTGAATCAAATGAGTCAAATATAAAGTTTCACACTGACTGCTCACAATTTCCTCCCTTCTCTCAATTTTGTCGTTTATAAAATTGGGATAGAAGAGGAGGTGAATCAAGAAGGCTAAAAAAGAAAAATTCTCCATCAATAGTCCCCAACCCTAGAAAGGCCAAATTGAACAACTACGCCCACAGGAAAACCCCTTAATAAGAACCAAAAAATTAAGTAAGCCACTACAGTACTTGTCTTCTACATGATGTCAAGGAAAGAGGCATTGAAAGGGGTAGGAAAGACAGTCTTGCATTGCCCACACCACTTCTTCAACTTCCACTGTAAGCACCCTTTGGAGAGAGAATTTGTGTACTTAAGGGACATTAAAATGGGGATAATACTAGTCTCTACCTTACAGAGTTGTGGGAATTATTGCAGGAAAAATACTCAGTGTAGTGTCTGGCACAAAATAAGTACTCAGTGAGCACTGTATTTGAAATGAGTGCTGTACTTTACTTTGCAATGTCTTCTCTCTTCCACTAAGCTGTGACTGTGTCAAAAGTTCCAGGGATCAGGAATTTCATGGATGTTGATTTCTACCTACTCAACAATCCCCAATTATGAGACAAATGCTCGGGCCAGGTGGCTATTTATAACCTATTGAGGCTATAAATTAAAACACTCACAAGGGTAATTAAAAGAAAATTATGGAGTCACAAAAGTAAGTTGAAGAGAAACTTCTCTAAGAAGTTCCAGAAGAGGTAAGAAAAATAACTTGCTAATGGTAAAGCCCCAGACATTGTGTACAGGAAGAACACAAATTAGAACATCCTCAAAAAGGTGCTCTTAAGTTTACTGAGACTACAGATTTATATTTAATGTGAATATACAGAGGAAAATATGTCTTCCATATTTTGGCACATCACAGCTCTTCTTGTTTATAGCTTACTATGCATAAAATTTCACACCCCTGCTTCTGTGAAGATGTATGCCCTGCCAACCTGCTAGATTTTACATGTATAGTGGATGTTGCTATGATGTTCAGAAATGTATCTGAGATACTTTGCAATAGTCAAAGTAAGGACAAAGAGCAGCCTAAAACAAGAGTATAATTTTAGTCCATCACAGACTTTGAGAACAGATAGGGAAGGTAATGAACTTAGATTGACATCATGCAGCCTGCATGGAGAGCAGATTTCTGAAAATCCTACAACCGTGATTCTCAACCACTTCTCTGCAAAACAGTAATAAAATGCTGATTCTTTAATATCTGCTTGCTCCCTTCCTTTGTCTCTTCTCAGCTCTAATAATTCACCAAACTGCACACTGATCCCATTATTGGGCTGGAAAAGACTTCCCTAAGTGATATATTTTGGAATAATTAAAACATAGAAAAAGAAATCACACAAACCAGATTATCTTAATATTTTAGGAGCAATTTTGAAAAGAGGGAAGAGAATGAGCATGTAATATGGCTCCCTTCCTTATAAGATTGAAAATATTTTATTATTTTATTTTTAGTTTAGTTTACTTAGCATGTAGATAGCACCTACCAAGAGCTAGGCAATATTCAAAGTACTTACAAAATATAACTCATTTGATACAATAAACATTGCCTATTTACAATTTCAGCTTTAGCTAATAGTTTTATGCTTTGAGGGGAAGAAGATATGTGAGCTATAGCTATGTTCTCGAAAGCTTTATTCTACTGAAATGTCACATTACCTCAAGTTAGTGGTCAGAGAGGAGGCAGCAGCCAGACAGTGGAAACTGTGCAGGTTCTGCTAAGAAACTCAGACTTCAGCCTCTAGGTCATAGGGAGTGTTCATTATTGGAGAAACAGGATGCTGTTTGTGCAATGGAAGTATGGCTTGTGACTAGGCCAGGATGTCAGGATTCAGATGTTTTATTATTTGATGAAATAGAACAAAGTTACTTTCTAGCTGTGTCTACACATTGAAAAGGAGAAAGAGAACAGAGAGAATTGTCTAGTTTTGGACCCATTTTAAGTAGTCCAGAGTTGCAGCTCAATGAATAGGTAGATTAAAACTCAGCTGAAGTTGTACCTCAGTTATCTTGATAATTCATGAATAAGTAAAATAGATGTGTGTATTAGTTCATTCTCACACTGTTATAAAGATACTATCTGAGACTGGGTCATTTATTTAAAAAAGGAGGTTTAATTGACTCAGTTCTGCATGGCAGGGGTGGCCTCAGGAAACTTACAGTCTTGGGAGAAGGCCAAAGGGAAGCAAAGCACATCTTACATGGTGGCACAAGAGAGAGAGCATGATAACGTGCCACACTTTAAAACCATCAGCTCTCATGAGAACTTTCCTCACTATCAAAAGAACAGCATGGGAGAAACTGCCCCCGTGATTCAATCACCTGCCACCCCATCCCTCCCTCAACACATAGGGATTACAATTCAGCAAGAGATTTGGGTGGGGACCCAGAACCAAACCATATTATTCAGCCCCTCATCCCTCCCAAATCTCATGACCTTTTCACATTTCAAAACCAATCGTGCCTTCCCAACAGTCCCCCAAAGTCTTTACTCATTCTAGCATTTACTCAAAAGTCTACATCTAAAGTCTCATCTGAGACAAGGCAAGTCCCTTCCACCTATGAGCCTGTAAAATCAAAGGCAAGTTAGTTACTTTCAAGATACAATGAGGGTACAGGCTTTGGGTAAATGTTCCCATTACAAATAAGAGAAACTAGCCAAAACAAAGGTGTCACAGGCCCCATGCAAGTCCAAACCCCAATAGGGCAGTCATTAAGTCTTAAAGCTCCAAAATGATCTCCTTTGACTCCATGTCTCACATCCTGGGCACAGTGATGCAAAGCGTGGGCTCCCAAGGCCTTGAGCAGCTCTGCCCCTGTGGTACTGCAGGGTACAGCCCCTTTGGATGCTTTCACGAGCTGGGGTTGAATGTCTGCAGTGTTTCCAGGTGCATGGTGCAAGCTGTTGGTGGATCTACCATTCTGAGGTCTGGAGAATGATGGCCCTCTTCTCACAGATCCACTAGGTAGTGCTCCAGTGGGGACTCTGTGTGGGAGCTCTGAACCCACATTTCCCTTCTGCACAGCCTTATCAGAAGTTCTCCATAAGGGCTTCATCCCTGCAGTGGACTTCTGTTTGGACAGCCAGGTATTTCCATATATCCTCTGAAATCCAGGCAGAGGTCCCAAAGCTCAACTTTTGTCTTCTGCATACCCACAGGCCTAACACCATGTGGAAACTGCCAAAGCTTGGGGCTTGTACCCTCTGAAGCAAAGGCCTGAGATGTGTGTTGGCCCCATTTAGCCACAGCTGGAGCTGGAGTGGCTGGGATGCAGGGCACCAAGTCATGAAGGGGACATGGTCCTGATCAACAAAACCATTTTTTTTCTTCTAGTCCTGTGGGCCTGAGATGGGAGGGGCTGTCCCCAAGATCTCTGACATGCCCCGGAGTCATTTTCTCCATTGTCTTGGCAATTAACATTTGGCTCCATGTTACTTATGCAAATTTTTGCAGCTGTCTTGAATTCCTCCCCAGAAAATGGGTTTCTCTTTTGTACCACGTGGTCAGGCTGCAAATTTTCCAAACCTTTATACTCTGCTTCCCTTTGAAACATAAGTTCCAATTTCAAATCATCTCTCTCAAGATCAAAGTTCCACATATCTCTATGGAAAGGGCAAAATGCCACCAGTCTCTAAAACATAGCAAAAGAGACCTTTTCTCCAGTTCCCAATAAGTTCCTCATCTCCATCTGAGACCACCTTAGCCTGGACCTTATTTTTCATATCACTATTAGCATTTTGGTTGGCCATTCAACAAGCCTCTAGGAAGTTCCAAACTTTCCCACATCTTTTTGTCTTCTGAGCCCTCCAAGTCTCTGGTAAGTTCCAAATGTTCCCACATTGTTCTTTCTTCTGAGCCCTCCAAACTGTTCCAAATTCTGCCTCTTGCCCAATTCTAAAGTTGCTTCCACATTTTCAGGTTATTTTTATAGCAATATCCCACTATCCCCATACCAATGCTCTGTATGAGTCTGTTCTCTGCTATAAATATACTACCTGAGACTGGGTAATTTATAAAGAAAGAGGGTTTAATTGACTCACAGCTCTGGATGGCTCGAAAAGCCTTAGGAAACTCTCAATCATGGTGAAGGCAAAGGGGAAGCAAGGCATGTCTTGCATGGCAGCAGGAGAGAGGGAGGGGGGAAGTTCCACACTTTGAAAACCATAATCTTTTGTGAGAACTCACTATCAGGAGAACAGCATGAGGGAAACTGCCCCCATGATCCAATCACCTCCCACCAGGTCCCTCCCTCGACATGTGGGGATTACAATACAAGATGAGATTTGGGTGGGGACACAGAGCCAAACCATATCAATGGGTTTTTTTGAATTTCCTATTCTCCTTTTTTACCTTATGTTCATGGACTCACTTTACTGCTGGAAAATTCCAACCATATGGATAGTATTAATAATAACAACTATCATTTCCCAAGGGCCTGCTTTGTTCCGAGTGTTATGCTATGTACTTTACATATACCTTGCTTAATTCTTACAGCTTGATAGGTGTTATTATCACCATTTTACTGGTGAGGAAATTGAGTTTCAAAGAGGTTATGCACCATTTGAAGGTCATTCAGCTAGGAAATAGTAGGGCTGGGACTCTTCAGGTATCCTTTATTTGAGAAACCCCAGCCTCATTGTTGTTTCCTTGCTATACATTATCCTTTTCATCCCCAACCCTTTTTGTTTCTGTTCCTCATGTTCGGAAAGTTTTGTCTGAATCATCTGTTCTCACCAAGTAGTGCCTAACTCAAATGTCACTTCCTTGCAGATATCCCCTCCTCACCCCATTCCCAGGAACCGGCAGTTAGTTTTAGGAACTAAGGACTTATATCTACATTGAAAATGAGTTATTAGGTGGGCAGTGGGTTGGGCTGGCCTAAAAAGAGGTTTTCTCTCTGTAGTTTGTGGATCACCTATATCAGAATCACGTGGAGCTGCTCTACGTGTATATTGGTGGGGACGAGTAAGAAACTTGTTAGATACCACTTTCCTGGGCCTTACACCAAATCTGCAGAAACAAATTCCCTTGTCATAAGTCCCTGGAATATGCAGGCATCCCAGATTGTTCCTAAAGACACTAATATTTGAAAAGTTTTATAAGCATTAGACCTACACAATTTCCCTCAGTACTGATCCCTCAGGCATAAGCATAATGCATAGTGGAATTCAACTGCTTTGCTAAATAAAAATCAATATGAATTACAGGGAAGACAAAGGAGAATTGCAGAGATTGAGCCTTTTTGTTTAAACTTAATTGGATTTTTTTGAAGGAATCTTCTAAAAAGTAATACAAATTAATTTAAACCGAAATAACTACAAGAATTTTCAAAATCAAATCTGCCAAATACATCTGTTGATTTGCAAATTTCCTTTCTAAAATTTAGGCCCTTTAGAGGTAGAGACTGTGTCTTTTACCCTTTTTTCACCCAACCCTATACTCTTACCCAGACCAAGCCCACAACTGGGGATAAAAGTCTATATTAATTGAAAGGAAAAACTGAACAGGACTTGGGATTAAGGAGGACTGCATGGCAGAAGAGGTATACACCAAAAAATACAGTAGCCTGTATCTTTAAAATAGAAAATAAGTTTTTCTCTTGGTGCACACAGTGAGTTATGTTCAAATAAAAATGAACTAGGAAGGCAGTAGGGATTTGTCCTCACTTTTCACACTAGTAAGTACAGAATACATAGGCAGATTTTTGATATAAAATTTTTTCAACTAATAAAATGTCAGCAATGTATTAAAAATTTTCAGAGAGGAGGAGAACTATGAAATAAACATAATAAATCAGATTAGTGGTAATAAAACCAAGACAAATCAAAGCCCAGTGTCAACTTTGCAGCTATCTTTGAACAATTTTGTATCTTGAGAAGAAATGTCCACATAATTCCAAAACCTTATGGATGATAGCATTAAAATATTAAACAGTTTTTCATTTAAAAGCCTTGCCTGCCTCACGTTCTATAGCTTCTCAATCCAGAATGTGAGCTTTTGCCTGGAAGTTGCTTTGTTTTATTTCTGCTGCAATATGATTTTAGAGAATTTTGTAACTGAATACTAATTCAGAAATCCTTCTTACATATTTTAATTTCCTAGATGGAGTTTAATTTCTTTGCTATGACTATTCAAGCTTTTTGAAATAAAGTAGAGTTTAAGGTGCACAAATTTATCCTTTCTTTGGGGCATCTTAAGGTCTACTGATATCAAATGCTGTGTGCAAGTTACCCACAGGTTTAATGATTCCCACTTTTGTTAATGAAATGTTTGCACAGCTGCCACAGTGTGTACAGGAAGATTAAAACCTGCTGTCACTTTGTTAAGAGAAGCCTAGGGGAGATTTAACACATCTGGCCTGTGGATTAAGGAAACCTGGTAAAACCAAAACCGTCCATTCATTTACAGGAGCTTCGACCTGGGAACTAGAAGCAGGAAAGAAGATGTACTGACCTTTAAAGTGAACTGAAATCAATTAACCCCGGTACCTGTCAACTTCTTGTGATTTGGGCTTATGCTGTAGTCACCTTTATCGCTCTTATGAATTCTTATATGAAAACAGGTTCTTCATTGGTATAAGATGAAGTGAAATAGCTGAGCTGAGAAAGCAATTTCCCATCTGAATGCAAATACAGTTCCTGTCAGGCAGGTTACAATCTTTGAACAAAATAAATAAATAAAATAAAATAAAATAAAAGGCTACCGAGATAGACCAGATCAGTAATTTGACGAGTTGTGTCCTGGGTGTAAAACAAAGTAAAGGAAAATGTTCCAGGAGATATATGCAGATCCAGCAAGAGTGAATGCACTGTTGCTCAATCTGTGTCAAGCACTGTGAACAGATTTGGGGCGGAATAGCTTGTCACTTACTTGAAGGCTAAAAGAACTGCCTGTCTATAAGTCTGCAAACCCTTCTGAACTAATAACTTAAGGGCAGAGTTGAGGGTGTGCAGAAGGCAACAGGCACAGCAGGCTTGGAAGATTTCACATCTTGACTCTTTGTACTTGAATGAATCTTTCACTGAGGAAACAGCATGCTTTAGAGAAGCAGACAGGGCAGCAGAGAGGACCAGAAAGTTTAAGGACTTGCCCAAGGCTGGTCAACTTGACCTTCACAGTACCAGGGATAAGGGAAAACAACTTCTTGATCCTAACGACCAGGCCAAGATTCCCTCAGCAAAGCACACTTCTCTTGGAACACTAGGGAGGCACTCTGGTCAGAGGAAGACCAGATGAAAGAATTTAAAAGAAACAAACAGCGCTATTGCAAAGAGAGTTCAATGGGTTGAGTTGATAAAAGAAACTTTATTGGTTTTAAAACAGTTAACCATTTATTTCAGCACCCAAACTCATTTGCAGAGGTATTGATGCATCCATGTGCAAACCTGGGGATCTCTGAGTTGTCCTCACTGGGGGCTCGCCAGGCAGCGGGGAAGGGTTCTCCCCTCTCCTCTCTCTTCTGACAATCTTTAGGTCGAGAAGCCACAGAAAGGTGGAATTTATTATTAGTACAAGAGGCTTTCAGGCTTTGTGGGTATTTCAGTGAAGCTGATGGCTGGTCTGTGTTTTGAGAGTTTCTGAATAGACAGTTCTCTGCCCCATTTCCACCAAGAACCACTACGTGAACAAGCCAGCTCTTCACTTCTTCACTTGTAAGTACTGTTATTGTTTGTCAACGGTATGTTCTAAGGTGAAGGGCAGTTTGCTTTCAGAAGTCACCAGCTAAATTCTACTGGCAGACAAGCGACAAGACAACAGATGGACGCTGCCGGAAAGTCGTGCTTCCCTCTCACTCCTCCTTCCCACCTGCTGCCAGAGCCTGCTGCTGTTTCTCCACACAGTCTGGTTGATAGCTCTGCCTTCCTCTGCCTTCATAGCCATGCTCTGGTAGCTCAGTGGGCTACTATAACGTTCTCGTCTGAGCTTTCTGGTCCAGACCCACTTCGCAAAGCTAAACTCAAGGCCCCTGCCAAAGTCACGGGTTTTTGTTGTTGTTGTTTTGTTTTTGTTTTTGTTTGTATTTGACATTTTGACCATTTCACTCTGCTCAATCCTTGTGAAATGCAAGGTGGCTGGTATCACGAAACAAATATGAGAAGATGATTGAAAATTGGTCCCCTATTAAGAGCCCCGACTCTGGAGCCAGATTGCTGGGGTTTGAAACTTGTCTCATGTCACTTACTAGCTGCACAATCTTGAGCAGCTAATTTTGTATTTCTGTACCCTTAGTTTCCTCCTATGTAGAATAAAATAGTAATGGTATTTACCTCACATGGTTGTTAAGGGAATTATATACATGAATATGTGTAAAGTGCCTAGACAGTGTCTGACAGATTATGAATGTTACATAAGGTTAAATAAAATGAATATCTATGAAATAGCATAAATAGGGTTGCAAATTCTTTGGCTGTTCAGACATTGCATGATAAAACAATTCTTGCTCTATAATAAAACTAAATAAATCTAAGATGATCACCTTAATCTCATATATAATAGTCTTTATCTGTAATGATTGATACAAATGTTGCTATTTTAAATCATTTGCCACCAAAACAAACAATTGTTTTATGAGGTCTTTCTCAGGACCATTGAGGCATTTTGAAATAAGCTACCAGCTCCCAAGAAATGCCTTATAAATGCCACATACCCTCATTTCCTTACAACTTTGTGCATACTTTTCTCTCTAGTTTTATTGTTGTTGTAACTCTCCTTTTTCCATCACAATATCACACATTGCTCCAAGGCTCCAATGACAATCTCTGCTATTCCTGGTCCCCCAAGCTGAGAGGGATGATTTCCTCGTTTGTGTTCTACATGACAGTGTGTCCCTGGACCAGCAGTGAAGAGCATGCTTGAGGGATCCACTGTTACTGCCTTTGTGCCTGAATCCTCACTAGACTGGGGGCAGGGACTGGTTCCATTCATCTTTGTATATTTTGTGCATACGCAGCTCATGACTTGGTAAAGACAGTTGCTTACCCAACATAGAACTGACCAGTAAAGAGACTTGTTTCATTGAGTTTCTTACTTTTAGGCCAGCAAAGTGGCATTTGGAAAGTAAGGATGACAGACTTCCTTATCTAGCTATTTAAATATACATTGACAATTATGACATTTATGCATTTGAGCCTACTTTACTCTCAGAAAAATTAAAATGGTTCTTCCTGTAGTTCTTTATGCTTGCCATGGACTCATTTTGTGATTTTCTTTTTTTTTTTTTTTGGACAGAGTCTTTCTCTATCACCCAGGTTGGAGTGCAGTGGCCCAATTTCGGCTCACTACAACTTCAACTGAACTACCCAGTTCTAGCGATTCTCCTGCTTCAGCCTCCTGAATAGCTGGCATTACAGGCATGCGCCACCACACCTGGCTAATTTTTTATATTTGTTGGTAGAGACGGGGTTTTGCCATGGTGGCCAGGCTGATCTCGAACTCCTGACCTCAAGTGATCTGCCCACCTCAGTCTTTCAAAGTGCTGGGATTACAGGTGTGAGTCACCAGCCCCCAGCCATGATTTTCTTTTACATGCTCTTGAAAGTCATAGTTTCAGATGTTAACGTCTTTAGATGTTACTATAGTGCTAAATCTTTATAATCCCCATGGGTCTACTCTGCTAGTGCACACCAATATGTGTATTCTCTTCTTTCTAGAATCATGGGAAAACTGCATCTCCCAGTTTCCCTTCTGTTTAGGTGCATTCAAGTGATTGAGATAAGCCAATGGCATGTGAGTAGCAATGATGTGTGCCACTTCCAGGCCTGGCTTATTTCTCTTTTATTCGATCCACTGAATGAAGGAGGCCTCCGAGGACCAAAAAGTGGGTGAAGTTCACGATGAAAGGAGCCCAACTTGCTGAATGACTGCATGGAGAAGAGTCTCTTCCACTGGCCCACATAAGGCTCTGATCAGAGCAAGAGTTAAACTTTTAAGCCACTCGTATTTTAAGGCTGTTTATTATAAAAATTAGCACTTTGACTAATATACCTTAGAACTGAACAGAGTGCCCATCACATTGTAGTTTCCTAGTAAATGACAAACGAACTAGTGACTAATTATTTATCATTGGCCGAATAAGGAATAAAATTCATCCGAAAGATCCTGTAGTTTCTTTTGGCTACAATAAAGTACAGAGGGGACAAGACAACCCAAATAATGAACATGAATCAAACCAGAGTAAACACTGAGAAGTTTGCTCTTGGATCAGGTGACTAAGAAACGCTATTGTGATAACTCTCAGACTCTTGAGCCACCTGATCAGCCCAGGTCCCCCTTGCCACAGCTGGCCTCCCTTTCCTTAACTGCTAGTCTGCCCTTATGTCCAGCAACATTTTACATCTCTAGATTTTAAAAGCTGGGCCTTCTGGTCTGCCTTTAACTATTGCCTCCCATATGCCAATGAACTCCAATACGTCTGTAATTTAGGAAAATTTTAGGAGATTAAGATTTATATTTTCTGGAATACAGCCAATTTGCCAATTTTAATGAATCAGCATTGGAAAATAATCACATTGATAGTGTTTATCTAATTGGGTTCTGAGACCTGTACCCTAAGATCCACAGCACAAAGTTACACTTAACCATATAGCATAGGGAAGCATGAACTTAGAGTATATAAAACATTCTTGGCCGGACACGGTGGTTCACACCTGGAATCATAGCAGTTTGGGAGGCAGAGGCGATCACCTGAGGTCAGGAGTTTGAGACCAGACTGGCCAACATGGTGAAACCACATCGCTACTAAAAATACAAAAATTAGCCAGGCATGGTGGTGGGCACCTCTAACCCCAGCTACTCGGGAGACTGAAGCAGGAGAATGGTTTGAACCCGGGAGGTGGAGGTTGCAGTGAGCTGAGATTGCACCACTGCACTCCAGCCTGGGCAACAGAGCGAGACTCTGTCTCAAATATATATATATATACTCTTATTCAGAATGTAAGAGAAGGTCATCCTCTCCCAAGAGCCCCCATAGCTATACACACACACACACAGACACAAACACACACACACGGTGACATAGAGTTCTGGCATTTGACCCTTTCCTAAAGCCAAAAAGAAATTATCTGCCTGGAAAGAGCCCCTTAAAAGAGGATTGAAACCTGACAGAGAAGCAAAGAAGGGTTTGCAGTACTTACAGACCACCATAGCAAGCATGTGTGTGTAAGTGTGGTTGTGGTATGTGTATATGGTTGAAGTAACATTGTCCAGCAGAAAAATACTTAAAAATCTTCCACCAGCAGCATATAGTTCTACTTACATTAACAATACATTAGAGAGGTTCCCAAGCTCACCCATCCTGAAGAGAAGCTTCCCAGTTGACACACTCCAACTACTTCCCCAGTTGACACACTCCAGCTACTACCCCGGAGTCCATCAGCCACCTTCTATACACTAATAAAAAAATATTGATACAAGGAAAGCAAAAGGAAGACCTTACAACAAATAAAAGCAAAAATTTTAAAACAGAGAACGTTAAAAACATAGACTTGATTAATAAAGCCAAAAGCCAGTTCTTAAAGATTGTGATGAAGTGTACATTTTAGGAGCATTAAGTATGCTCACATTCTTTGCAATCTATCTTCAGAACGTTTTCATCTTTGAGAACTAAAACTCTATACATATTAGACAAGTTCCCATTTGTTTGTTTGTTTGTTTGTTTTGTTTTTGAGATGGAGTCTCGCTCCATCTCAAAAGAGATGCCGAATCTCGGCTCACTGCAATCTCTGCCTCCCGGGTTCATGCCATTCTCCTGCCTCAGTCTCCTCAGTAGCTGGGACTACAGGCGCCCGCTACCACATCCGGATAATTTTTTGTATTTTTAGTAGAGACGGGTTTTCACTGTGTTAGCCAAGATGGTCTCGATCTCCTGACCTTGTGATCAGCCCGCCTCGGCCTCCCAAAGTGCTGGGATTACAGGCATGAGCCACCATGCCCGGCCAACAAGTTCCCATTTTTTAATTCCACTAGCTTTTGGAAACCACCATTCTCCTTTCTCTTTCAATGAATTTAACCACTTTTGATATCACTGATAAAAGGAATCTTACATATATGTCATTTTGTGACTGGCTATTTCACTCAGCATAATGTCCTCAAGGTCCATGTATGTTGTAGCATGTGTCAGAATTCCCTTCCTTTACAAGGCTGAATAATATTTCATTGCATGTGCATTTTGTATTTTGTTTTATTCATTCATTTACTGATGAATATTTGGATTTATTCCACCTTTTGTCTAATGTGAAAAATGCTCCTATGAACATGAGCAAATAAATATCTCCTCAAGACTCTGCTTTCAATTCCTTGAGGTATATTTTAAGAACTGGAATTTCTGGATTATAGTGTAGTTCTATTTTCTTTCTTTCTGTCTTTCTTTCTTTCTTTCTTTTCTTTTTTTTTTTTTTTTGGAATCATCATCATGTTTTCCATAGTGGCAGCTATTTTACATTTCCACCAATGGTGCACAACAATTTTAATTCCTTGCCAATGCTTGTTATTTTCTGTTTTGTTTTTGTTTTTGTTTTGCTTTTTGATAGGAGCCATTCAAATGGGTGTGAAGCAACGTCTCATTGTAGTTTTTGACTTGAATTTCCCTAATGATTAGTAATGCTGAACATCTTTTCAGGTGCTTATTGGCCGTTAGTATATCCTTTGGATAAATTTCTATTCAAGTGTGTCTTCATCAGTTTCATGTTGCTATAGAAGAATACCACAGACTGGGTAGTTCATAAAGAAGAGAAATTTATTTACTCACAGATCTGAAGGCTGGAATACCTAGATCAAAGGACCGGTAGGTTCAGTTGTCAGGTAAGGACCACATGTCCACTTTCAATATGGTGCCTTGAGCACTGTGCTTCATAGAGAATAAACACCGATCCTCACATGGCGGAAAAGTGGAAGATAGTGCATCAACTCCTGAAAGCCAATTTCATTTCAGCATTGATCCGTTCATCAGGGTAAAGCCCTCATTATCTAAACACCTCTCATTATGGCTCACCTCCAACACTGTTATGTTGATTATTGTATTGACAAACATGAGTTTTGGAGGGGACCAAACATTCAAACCATAGGTTTTTAATATATATTTAAAAACCTCTTTTTAATTAGGTTATTTGTGTTTTGATGTTGGGTTTTAAGAGTTCTTTATACATTATAGATATTTACCCACCATCAGTAATATGATTGGCAAATGTTTTCCCCCATTCCATAGTTTGTCTGTTCACTCTGTTCATTGTGTCCTTTGATGCACAGAAGTTTTAAATTTTGATGTAGTCCAATTCATCTATTTTTGTATTTGTTGCTTGTGCAAAAGCCAGTTTTTTAATCAATAAGATTGATAAACACTCCTGAAATCTAAATGAAAGACTAGAGAAAGGCTGGAGAATGTGAGACCAAATAAATGTACAGATATTCAACAATAGGGATGAGAAAGGGAAATACTTATTTATTGTATTAAGAGATAATCCATAAATTCAATGCAATCCTAATTTTTAAAAACCTAGCATTTAGTGGTAGAACGTCATAGGCTCACTCAAAAACTTGTTTGAAAAAAACTAATGAGAATAGAAAGGACATTACATGTGACATAATGGTTGTTGGAGAGTTGATCTATCTATAAAATTATAATAATCAAGAGAGTGTACCACTGGCAAAGGAATAGAAAAGTAAATCAGTAGAACAGAAAATAAAGTCTAAAAACAAACACAGATATAGAGAGGAATTCGCTGCATAATAAATCAGTGATGAATAAAATACTTATATGGTCATAGGGCAATTATCTTTCTGTTATATATATATTTATATACACACACGTGTGTGTGTATATATGTATGTATATGTATGGATTTATGTGTGTGATTACATCCTTTCTTCAGATAATTCAAAAATTAAATTCCGTATGAATTAAAGATCAGGATATGAAAAATACACACTACTAAGCATACTGAAAACATTTGAAAAATGTTTTCACTGTTTTAAGGTGGAACAAGCCTTTTTCCACAAGACAAAAAACACTGAAGCCTACAAGAAGAGATCAACAGATTTGAGTATGCAAACACTCATACATTAACAACAGATGCCATAAAGTAAAATATAAGTGGAAGTCTGAGAGAAAATATGTAAACATAAACTATAGCCAAAGTATTAATATCCAGAATACATACAGAGCTTCTAACAACATAAATACAAAGGCAATCAATTCAGTAGTAAAACAGGTAAAAGTCATAAGAATATTTCATAAGAGTTATATGGACAATACATATCTGAAGTTTTACTCAGTATAATTGTTAATTAGGAAAATTATAATTAATAACAAGAATAATATTTTTTTGTCCATCAAATCATCAAAAACAATTTTTTTTTGAGACAGGGTGTCTCTGCTGCCTAGGCTGGAGTGCAGTGCTGAAATCTCAGCTCACTGCAACTTCCTTCTCCTGGATTCAAGTGATCCTCCCACCTCAGCCCCCCAGGTATCTAGGACTACAGTCACACACCACCATGCCTGGCTAATTTTTTTGTTTGTTTATTTTTTTGTTTTTTGAGAAGGACCCTCACTCTGTTGCCCAGGCTGGAGTGCAGTGGCACAATCTCAGCTCACGGCAACCTCTACCTCTTGGGTTCAAGCGATTCTCCTGCCTCAGCCTCCTGAGTAACTGGGATTATAGGCACACACCACCACGCCCAACTAATTTTTGTATTTTTTGTAGAGATGGAGTTTTGCCATGTTGCTGAACCTGGTGTCAAACTCCTGGACTCAAGCAATCCGCCCGTCTAGGCCTCCAAAATTGCTGAGATTACAAGTGTGAGCCACCATACCGGGCCTAAAATATTTAAATTATAGTAAGATACACTACTGAGAGTGAACATTTAGTCTAAATGGATAGTCTCTTTGGAGGGAAATTTTGTAGGGACTATTTAAATTTTATTTTTTGCAACTTTTATTTTAGATTCGGGGGTATATGTGCAGGTTTGTTACATCACTTTATTGTGTGATGTTGAGATTTAGGGTATAAATGATCCCATGACCCAGGTACTGAGCATAGTACTCAACAGTTTTTCAACCCTTGCAACCTTCCCTCCCTTCCCTCTCTAAGTAGTCCCCAGTGTTTACTGTCATCATTTTTATCTCCATGAGTACCCAATGGTTAGCTCCCACTTAGAAGTGAGAACATGTGGAATTTGATTTTCTGTCCCTGCATTAATTCACTTAGAATAATGGCCTCCAGCTACACCCATGTTGTTGCAAAGGACATGATGCTGTTCTTTTTATGGCTGCATAATATTTAATGGTGTATATATACTATATTTTCTTTATCCAGTCCACCATTGATAGGCACCTAGGTTGATTCCACATCCCTACTATTGTCAATAGTGCTGCAATGACCTTGCCAGTGCATGTGTCTTTTGGTTAGAATTATTTGTTTTCTTTCTGGTATATACCCAGTAATGGGATTGCTGGGTCAAACAGCAGTTCTGTTTCAAGTTCTTTGAAAAATATCCAAACTGCTTTCCACAGTGGCTTAATGAATTCATATTTCCACCAACAGTGTATAAGCATTCCTTCTTCTCTGCAGCCTTGCCAGCATCTATTGTTTTCCAACTTTATAATAACAGCCTATCAGATTGGTGTAAATTGGTATCTGAGATGGTATCTCACACCAGTGCTTTTGATTTGTATTGATTTGATGATAAGTGAAGTGGAGCATTTTTTCACTTGTTTCTTGGCCACTTTTATGTCTTCTTTCGATAAATGTCCTTTCATGTGTTTTGCCCATGTTTTAATGGGTTATTTGTGTTTTGCTCGTTGTTTAAGTTAATTATAGATTATTGATATTAGATCTTTATTGGAAGCATAGTTTGCAAATGCTTTCTCCCATTCTGTAGGTTGTCTGTTGATGCTGTTGATAATTTCTGTTGTTATGCAGAAACTCTTTAGTTTAATTAGGTTCCAGTTTTCAATTTTTTTTTTTTTTTTTTGCAATTGCCTTTCAGGACTTAGTCAAACATTATTTCCCAAGACCCAAGACCAATGTCCAGAATGGTGTTTCCAAGGTTTTCTGTTTTCTTTTTTTTTTTGAGACGGAGTCTCACTCTCTCTCCCAGTCTGGCGTGCAGTGGCGCGATCTCGGCTCATTGCATGCTCCGCCTCCCGGGTTCACACCATTCTCCTGTTTCAGCCTCCTGAGTAGTTGGGACTACAGGCGCCTGCCACTACGCCCTGCTAATTTTTTGTATTTTTAGTAGAAACGGGGTTTCACCGTGTTAGCCAGGATCGTCTCGATTTCCTGACCTCGTGATCCACCCGCCTCCATCTCCCAAAGTGTTGGGATTACAGGGGTGAGCCACCGTGCCTGGCCCCAAGGTTTTCTTCTAGGATTCCTATAGTTTGGGGGTCTTACATTTAAACCTTTAATCCATCTTGAGTTAATTTTTGTACATGGTTAAAGGTAGGGGGTACAGTTTATTCCGCATATGGCTAAGCTAGCTATTATAGAACCATTTATGGAACAGGGAGTCCTTTTTCCATTGCTTATTATAGCTGACTTTGTCGAAGAATAGGTGACTGTAGGTGTGTGGCTTTATTTCCGGGTTCTCAATTTTGTTCCACTGGCCTATGTATCTGTTTTTGTACCACTACCATGTTGTTTTGGTTACTGCAGCCTTATACTATAGTTTGAAGTCAGGTAATGTGATATGTTCAGCTTTGTTCTTTTTGTTTAGAATTACCTTGGGTATTCACACTATTTTTCGGTTTCTGTGAATTTTGGAATAGTTATTTTTGACTCTGTGAAAAATGACGTTGGTAGCTTGATAGGAATAGCATTGAATCTGTACATTGCTTTGGTAAAAATGGCCATTTTATTATATTGATATATTGATTCAATTCAAATACATGTATTTTTATTTGATTTTTTATGTTTAAATTTTTGTGGGTTCATAGTCAGTGTATATATTTTTGGGGTACATGAGACATTTTGATACAGGGATACAATGTTTAGTAGTTACATCAATGTAAATGGGGTATCCATCACATCAAACATTTCTTTGTGTTACAAACAATCCATTTATACTCTTTTAGTTATTTTAAAATGGTTAATAAATTATTGTTAACTACATCAGGTTGTTATGCTATTGAATACTACATGCTATTCATTCTATGTGACTATATTTTTGTACCCATTAACCATACATAATTCCCCCGTTCATTACCCTTCCCAGCTTCTGACAACCGTAATTCTACTCTCTGTCTCCCTGAGTTCAATCGTTTTAATTTTTGGCTCCCATTAAAACGTGAGAACTTTCAAAGTTTGTCTTTCTGTGCCTGGCTTATTTCACTTAGCACAGTGACCTACAATGCCATCCAGGTTGTTGTAAATGACAAGATCACATTCTTCTTATGGATGAATAGTACTCCATTGTGTATATATACATTTTCTTTATCCATTCATCTGTCGATGGACACTTAGGCTTCCAAATCTTGGCTATTGTGAGTAGTGCTACAGAAAACATGGTACTATAGATATCTCTCCCATGTACTGATTTCCTTTCTTTTGGGTATATACCCAGCAGTGAGATTCTTAGGTCATATGGTAGCTCTCTTTTTAGTCTTGAGAAACCTCCAAACTGTTCTTCGTAGTGGTTGTAATCATTTACATTCCCACCAACAGAGTACAAAGGTTCCCTTTTCTCCCAATCCTTGCAGCATTTATTATTAACTGTCTTATGCATAAAAGCCATTTTAAACCAGATGAATTGATATCTCATTGTAGTTTTTATTTTCATTTCTCTGTGATCAATGATGTTGAACACCTTTTCATGTACCTGTTTGCCATTTGTATATCTTCTTTTGAGAAATGCCTGTACATATCTTTTGCACTTTTTTTTTTTTCTTAAGATGGAGTCTCGCTCTGTCACCAGACAGTGGTGCGATCTCGGCTCACTGCAACCTCCACCACATGGGTTCAAGTGATTCTCCTACCTCAGCCTCCTGAGTAGCTGAGACTACAGGCACGCGCCACCACACCCAGCTAATTTTTGTATTTTTAGTAGAGCCGGGGTTTCACCATATTGATCAGGATGGTCTCTATCTCTTGACCTTGTCATCCTCTCGCCTCGACCTCCCAAAGTGCTGGGATTACAAGCGTGAGCCATCGTGCCCGACCTTTTGCACATTTTAAAAATCAAATTATTAGATTTTTTTTCTATAAAGTTGTTTGAGCTCCTTTTATGTTCTGGTTATGAATTCCTTGTCAGATAGTATATTAGAGTTCTTCAGGGGGACAGAACCAATAGGACATATGTGTTTTACAAAAGGGAGTTTATTAGGGAGAATTGGCTCACACAATTACAGAGCAAAGTCCTGAGACAGGCTGTCTACAATCTGGGGAAAGAGAAAAGACAGTAGTTGCTCAGTCCATGTTCAAAAGCCTCAAAACCAAGGAAGGTAACATTGCAACATTCAATCTGCATCCAAGGGCTTGAGAGACCCTAAGAAGGTGCTGGTGCAAGTCTCAGAATCCAAGTCTGAAGAACCCGGAGTCTGATGTCCAAGGGCAGGATGAACAGAAGCAAGCAAGTGTCTGGTAGGGGAAGAAGAAAATCAGAGCCAGAAGACTCAGCAAGCAAGCTCATGCCACCTTCCTTCGGTCTGCTTTGTTCTAACTGCACTGGCAACTGATTGGATGATCCCCACTCATATTGAGGTTAGGTCTTCCTCTCCCAGTCCACCAACTCAAATATCAACCTCCTGTAGCAACACCCTCACAGACATACCCACATACAACACTTTACTGCCCATCTAGGCATCCCTCAATCCAATCAGGTTGACATGTAATATTAATTATCACTGATGAGTAGTTTGAAAATATTTTCTCCCATTGTGTAGATTGTCTCTTCACCTGGGTGATTACTTCCTTCGCTGTGCAGAAGCTTTTAACCTTGATATAATCCCATTTGTCCATTTTTGCTTAGATTGCCTGTACCTCTGGGGTATTACTCAAGAAATCATTGTCCAGCCCAGGGTCCCAGAGAGTTTTAATGTTTTATTTTGGCATTTTCATAGTTTGATGTCACAAATTTAAGTTTTCAATCCATTATGATTTGCTTTGTGTATATGGCAAGAGATAGGGGCTTAGTGTCATTCTTCTCAATATGAATGCCCAGTTTTGCCAACAATATTTACTGAAGAGACAGTCCTTTTCTCAATGTATGTTCTTTGAACTTTGTTGAAAATGAGTTCCTTATTTTATTTTATTTTTATTTTACTTTAAGTTCTAGGGTACATGTGCATAACGTGCAGGTTTGTTACATATGTATACTTGTGCCATGTTGGTGTGCTGCACCCATCACTCGTCAGCACCCATCAATTCATCATTTATATCAGGTATAACTCCCCAATGCAATCCCTCCCCCCTCCCCCCCCCCCCTGATAGGCCCCAGTGTGTGATGTTCCCCTTCCCGAGTCCAAGTGATCTCATTGTTCAGTTCCCACCTATGAGTGAGAACATGCGGTGTTTGGTTTTCTCTTCTTGTGATAGTTTGCTAAGAATGATGGTTTCCAGCTGCATCCATGTCCCTACAAAGGACGCAAACTCATCCTTTTTTATGGCTGCATAGTATTCCATGGTGTATATGTGCCACATTTTCTTAATCCAGTCTGTCACAGATGGACATTTGGGTTGATTCCAAGTCTTTGCTATTGTGAATAGTGCCGCAATAAACATATGTGTGCATGTGTCTTTGTAGTAGAATAATTTATAATCCTTTGGGTATATACCCAGTAGTGGGATGGCTGGGTCATATGGTACATCTAGTTCTAGATCCTTGAGGAATCGTCATACTGTTTTCCATAATGGTTGAACTAGTTTACAATCCCACCAACAGTGTAAAAGTGTTCCTATTTCTCCACATCCTCTCCAACACCTGTTGTTTCCTGACTTTTTAATGATGGCCATTCTAACTGGTGTGGGGTTATCTATTCTGTTCCATTGATATATATTTCTGTTTTTATACCAGTACAATGCAATTTTCATTAATATAGCCTTGTAGTATAATTTTAAGCCAGGTAATTTTATTTTCTCCAGTTCTGTTCTTTTTACCCAGAATAGCTTTGGCTACTTTGGGTCTTTTTTTTTTGTTCTATGTGAATTTTAAGATAGTCATTTTTTTCTTTTTTCGTGAAGAATGGCATTGGTGTTTTGATAGGGTTTGCATTGAATCTGTAGATTGCTTTAGGTACTATGGACATTTTAGCAATATGATTTCTTCAAATCCACAAATATAAAATACCTCTTGATTTTTGGGATACTCTTCCATTGTTTTCATCAATGTTTTATAGCTTTCCTCATAGAGATCTTACACAGTTTTGGTTAAATAAATTCCTAGGTATTTAATTTTATTTGTAGTTATTGTAAATGGGATTACTTCTTTGATTTTTTTTCAGATAGTTTGCTGATGGCATATAGAAATGCTACTGATTTTTGTATGTTGATTTTGAATCCTACAACTTTGCTGAATTTATCAATTCTAATAGTTTTCTTGTGGAGCCTTGTATTTCAGTTCTTACATTGCTATAAGGAACTGCCTGAGACTGGGTAATTTATAAAAGAGAGAGGTTTAATTTACTAACAGTTCCACATTTCTAGAGATGCCTCAGGAAACTTAGAATCATGGCAGAAGGCAAAGGAGAAGCAGGCACCTTCTTCACAGGGTGGCAGGACAGAGTGAGTGCAAGCAGAGGAAATGCCAGATGCTTATAAAACCATCAGATATCATGAAATCCACTCACTATCCCAGAACACCTGGGGAAAACCACCCCCATGATCCAATTACCTCCGCCTGGTCCCACCCTTGACAAGTGGAGATTATGAGGATTACAATTCAAGATAAAATTTTGGGTGGGGACACAGCCAAACCATATCAAGTCTTTAGGTTTCCTCAAATATAAGGCCATATCATCTGCAAACAAGATTTGATTTTTTCTTTCCAATTTTCATGCTATTTATTTATTTCTCTTGTCTGATTGCCCTAACAAAGTCTTCCAGTACTACATTGAATAATAGTGGTGAAAGAGGACATCATTGTCATGTTCCAGCTCTTGAAGAAAAGGCTTTTAGTTTTTCCCATTCAATATGATCCTAGATGTGGGTCTGTCATATATGTCTTTTATTGTGTTGAGATATATTCTTTCTATAGCCAGGTTTTTGACAGTTTTTATCATGAAGAGATGTGCAACATTACCAAATCATTTTCAGCTTCAAATTAAATGATCATATAGGTTTTGTCCTTTCTAGTGATATGGTGTGGCACATTGATTGATCTGCATATGTTACACCATCATTGCATCATGATAAATCCCATTTAGTCACGATGAATGGTCTTTTAATGTGTTGTTGAATTCAGTTGGCTAGAATTTTTTAAAATGATTTTTACATCAATATTTGTCAGGAATATTGGGCTGTAGTTTTCTTCTATTGTGTGTCTTTGTTTAGGTTTAGTATCAGAGTAATACTGACCTCATAGAATGAAGTTGGAAGTATTGCCTCCTCATCTACTTTTCAGAATAGTTTGATTAGGATTGATACTATTCTTTAAATGTTTCAAAATAGTTTGAGTAGGATTGATATTATTGCTTCTTTAAATGTGTGGTAAAACTCAGCAGTGAAGCTATCGGGTCCTGGGCTTTTCTTTGCTGGGAGACATTTTATTATGGCTTCAACCTTATCACTTGTTATTGATCTGTTCTAGTTTTGGATTTCCTCATGGTTCAATCTTGATAGGTTGTATGCGTCTAGGGATTTATTCATTTCTCCTAGCTTTTCCAATGTATTAGTATATAGTTACTCAAGGTAGCCTCTAATGATCCTTAGAGCTTCTGACATATCAGTTGTATCATCTCCCTTTTCATCTATGATTTTATTTATTTGGATCTTCTCTTAGTCTTTTAGTTTGGGTCCTTTTTTAGTCTGGTTAAAGGTTTTTCAATTTTGCTTATCTTTTCAAATAACCAACTTTTTGTTTTGTTGATCTTTTATATGGAATTTTTATTTTAATTTATTTCTTTTTGCTCAGATATTAATATTCTTTTTTTTTTTTTTTTTTTTTTTTTTTGAGACGGAGTCTCGCTCTGTTGCCGGGGCTGGAGTGCAGGGACTACAGGCGCCCGCCACCTCGCCCGGCTAGTTTTTTGTATTTTTAGTAGAGACGGGGTTTCACCGTGTTAGCCAGGACAGTCTCGATCTCCTGACCTCGTGATCCGCCCGTCTCGGCCTCCCAAAGTGCTGGGATTACAGGCTTGAGCCACTGCGCCCGGCCCAGATATTAATTCTTTTCATCTTCTAATTTTGGATTTAGTTTGCTTTTGTGTTTCTAATTCTTTAGGATGCATCATTACATTATTCATTTGATCTTTTTAAAACTTTTTTGATGCAGTCGCTTATTGCTACAAACTTTCCCATTAATATTGCTTTCACTACTTCCCCTAAGTTTTTGTATATTGTGTTTCCATTTTCATTTGTTTCAAGAAACTTTCAATTTTGTTCTTAATTTCTTCATTGACTCACTGGTCACTCAGGAGCATATTATTTAATTTCTTTGTGTTCATATTGTTTCCAAAGTTCCTGTTGTTATTGATTTCTAGTTTTATTCCACTGTAGTAAGAGAAGATACTTGAAATGATAACAATTTCTTTTTCTAATTTTTTAACACTTATCTTCTGGTGTCATATATGGTCTATCTTTGAGAATGATCCATTTGCTGAGAAGAACATTGTGTATTCTCTAGCTATTGAATAAAATGTCCTATACATGTCTAAAAGGTCCACTTGGCCTATAGTATAGATTAAGTCTGATATGTCCTTGTTTATTTTCTGTCTGAATGAATTGTCTAATGCTAAAATTGGAGTGTGGAAGTCTCCAGCTATTATTTTATTGAGGCTTATCTCTTTCTTTAGTTCTAATAATATTTGTTTTATTTATCTGGGTGCTCCAGTGTTGGGTGCATATGTATTTCCAGTTGTAATATCCTTTTGCTGAATTGACACATTATTATAGCATGATCTTCTTTGTGCCTTTTTTAAAGTTTTTTTCATAAAATCAGTTTTTACTGATATAACTATTCCTGATTTGATTTGGTATCCATTTGCACGAATACTTTTTTCCATCCTTTTGTTTTTAGTCTACATGTATACTTATAAGAGAAACCTTTTTCTTGTAGGAAACAGATTGTCAGGTCTTTTCTTTTTTATCCATTCAGCCTCTCTACTTCTTTTGATTAGAGAGTTTAGTCTGGTTACATTCAATATTATTATTGGTAGTAAGGACTTACTCCTGCCATTTTTTAAATTAGTTTTCTGGTGCTTTCTGGTCTCTTTAATTTTTCTTTCCTTTCCTCCTGTCTTTCTTTTTATAAAGTTGACTTATTTTCAGGTGATGTGTTCTAATTTGTTACTTTTTATGTTTTGCATATCTGTTGTAGGTTTTTCAATTTGAGGTTACCATGATACAAATAACATCTTATAACCCATTATACTAAAGTGATGACATCCTAACACTGATTGCAAAAACAAACTAAATAACTATCAAAGAGAAAACCATTATGAACTCTACACTTTAACTTTATACCATCGCTTTTTAACATTTTGTTGTTTCTGTTTATAAGTTATTATACTGTCTGTATCTTGAAAAGTTGTTGTAGCAATTATTTTAGATAGGTTAATGTTCCATCTTTCTACTCAAGATATGAGTAGTTTAGGTACTACAATTACTGTGTCATAATAGTCTGTTTTCCTATTTACTTACTATTACCTGTGAGTTTTGTACCTTCAGGTGATTTCTTATTGTTTGTTAACATATTTTTCTTTCAGATTAAAGTACTCCCTTTTGCATTTTTTGTAGGACAGGTCTGGTGTTGATGAAATCCCTCAGCTTTTGTTTGTCTGAGAAAGTATTTCTTTCTCCTTTGTGTTTGAAGGATATTTTCACTGGATTTACTGTTCTGGGATAAAAAAAATCTTTTCCTTTGGCATTTTAAATATTTCATGCCACTCTCTCCTGACCTGTAAAGATTCCACTGATAAGTCCGCTGCCAGAAGTATTGAATCTCAATTGTGTATTACTTGTCTCTTTTCTCTTGCTGCTTTTAGAATCTTTTCTTTATCCTTGATCTTTGGGATGTAATTATTAAATGTTTCAAGGCAGTTTTATTTAGGTCAAATCTGCTTGGTGTTCTATAACTTTCTTGTATTTGGATATTGATACATCTCTATAGGTTTGAAAAGTACTCTGTTATTATCCTTTTAAATAAATTTTCTGCTCCATTTCTGTCTCTACCACCTCCAAGGCCAATAACTCTTAGATTTGCTTTTTTGAGACTGTTGTTTAGATTTTGTAGGCCTGTTTTATTCTTTTTTATTTTCTCTCCTCTGTGTATTTTCAAATAGCCTGTCTTCAAGCTCACTAATTCTTTCTTCTGCTTGATCAAGTCTACTGTTAAGAGACTCAGATGCATTGTTCAGTATGTCATTTGCACTTTTCAAATCCAGAATTTCTGCTTGATTCTTTTCAATTATTTCAATATCTTTGTTGAATACATCTGATAGAATTCTGAATTCCTCCTCTCTGTTATCTTGAATTTACTTGAGTTTCCTCAAGACAGCTATTTTGAATTCCCTGTCGGAAAGGTCACATATCTGTGTATCTCCAGGATTTGTCCGTGGTGCATTATTTAGTTACTTTGTTTTGTTTTTGTTTTTGTAAGATCATGTTTTCCTGTATGGTCTTGATGCTTGTGGATACTGATCAATGTCTGTGCATTGAAGAGTTACATATTTATTGTAGTCTTTGCAGTTGGCTTTTGTGTATATGACCTTCTTGTGAAGGCTTTTGAGATATTTCAAGAAACTTGGCACCCCAAGCCCAAAAGCAGAGAGAATCTCGTACACTCATAGAGGTACCACCTTGGTGGTCTTAGATAAGGTCCATAAGAATTCTCTGGATTACCAGGCAGAGACTCTTGTTCTCTTCCCTTACTATCCCCCAAACAGATTCTCTCTCTCTCTCTGCTGAGTTCCCTAGAGTTTGGCGGAGGGGTGACTGAAGCAGGCCTGTGGCCACCGCCACTGTGACTTTGCTGGGTCAGACCTAAAGACGGAACAGCACTTGGTCCTACCCAAGGCCTATGGTAACTGCTGCATGGCTACTGCTTGTGTTTGCTGAAGGCCTTATGGCTATATAACATGCAGGCAGCAAAGCCAGCCAGACTAGTACCCTTCCCTTTGGGTGACAAGTCCCCACTGGCCCTGACTGGGTCCAAAGTTGCTGTCTGGGAGCCAAAGCTTGGAGGTAGAAACCTGGTACTCTATTACACTGTGACTGAGCTGCCATCCAAACCACAAGACAAAGCCTTTTCCTCTCTTCCCCCTCTTTCCACAAACAGAGGAGTCTCTCCCCATTGCCACAACCATAGGGATGTACTGCCTGGTGACCAGTGATGTTCACTTAATTTCTAAGGGCTCTTCAGTAAGCTTGTGGTGAATGCTGGCAGGCCTCGGACTCTCACTTCAGGGAAGTGTGCTCACCTCTGCCCCAGTGAAGGTCCAGAAATGCCTTCTAAGGGCCATAGGCCTGGAACGGGTGACCCCAAGAACCCACTTGGTGCTCTACCCTACTATGGTGAAGCTGATGCCTAAGCTGCAAGACAAAGTCCTCTTTACTCTTTATTTTCCTTTTCTCAAGCATAAGGAGTCTCAGCAGGTGATGAATCCTGCCAGTACAAGGTTCTTCCCTTCAATGCAGTGGGTTCCCTTCTGACTCAGAGTGTATCTAGAAATGTCAATTAAAAGCTAGGGCTCAGGACTCTGCCTGGTGCCCTGTGCCACTATGACTGCGCTGATATACAAGTTGCAGAACAAAGTCCTCTTTACTCTTCCCTCCCTTCTCCACAAGCAAGAGGAAGGGGACTCTCACCTCAGCAGGGTTATGCTGCTTGGAGTTGGGGGAGGGGTGGAGAAGTACTCCTTTGGCTGCCCCAGCTGATGTCTCACTAGGTTAAATGCACCCCACTTCCACTGGTTTTGAGCCCAGCACAGCTCCATGACTTACCCAGGAATTACAATCCCATGATCTAGACTGAGGTTCAAGTTTATCTAGAACCACAGAGCACTTTACTTCACACTGGCAAGGCTGGACAGAACCCAGGTTCTGACTGCCGGAATGAGTGATTTCCATCTGGCTAGGGTTGGTCCAAATGCTCCCTTCATGAGCACCAGCTGAGCTCTGCCTGGTGTTGCTTTCCACCGTGATGGGGCAGCACAGAGTTTCAGTGCAAAGTCACACAATCACTGCGCTCTCCATCTCCCAAATGCACCGATTCTCTCTTCATGTCATGTGGCTGCTCTCTCAGGATGGGAGAAGGGTGGATTCGGTAACTCAAGACTGTCTTTCCTACCCTCTCCAGTGCCTCTTTCCTTGCTATGATGTGAAAACTATGTACTGTGACCATTCACCTAATTTTCTGGTTTTTAAGAAGGGTACTTTTTAGTGTGGATAGTTGTTCAGTTTGGTGTTCCTCTGGGGAGGATGATTGGTGGAGGCTTCTATTTGGCCATTTTGCTCTCCCTCTTCTCCCAATCGATATGAGTTGTAAATGCAGAGATTCTTCAAACACACAGTTTGGTTTCTGAGTATTTATCCTTATGTGAACAATGAGGCATGTACAAAAATGTGCACCGTATAATTGTTGAAAGACAACTTAAATGCCTATTAATTGGATAGTGGGCAAATAAGTTGCAGTAACAACCATACTATACATTAAAATGATATATTTCAACAGGATGATGCATACACTGACATAGAACAACGTCTAATATATATCATTTAGTGAAAATAAGAGAGTGTTTGAATAAAGCATACTGCAAAGTTCGATTTATATAAAAAGGTATATTTGTGCAAAACAGGGCTAGAAAGATACACGTAAAACTGTTCACAGTGGTTGTTTCTGGGAAAGAAGGGCAGAATTCAAGGCACAGTTTTCATTTTGTCCTATATTCTGCATTATTCAAAATTATTTTTATGGCAAGATGGTATCCACACATTGCTTTCGTAAAAACAAATTAAAATACAGGTATTTTCTTTCCAAATTTCTTCTCTTGAATAAAGTATATTCAATCATATTTTCATAAACTTTGTATCTATTTCTTTTTAATATGATAAGTATAAATACCCAGTTAAAAATTTCAGCAGTCTCATTAAGTTATTCTAAATTCAACTTTTTAATTTTAATGAATATATTCTGCTTAACTGGAGAGCTACAAAAGAAAAAAAAAAACTTGCATAACTAAGCAATTTCATTTGTTTCCTTGAGCCAAAAAAAAAAAAATCATCTGACATGTTTTCAACAGTCACAATATGGTCAGTGACTTACTGATGCATCTAAGTCCTGTAGTTCAGCACACAAGCTTGATAGCCAAATGACACTGGCACATAATTCACTTGTTTCTTTCATTTCTGAGTCATTATGTCCACTAAACTTTCACTATGAGTCACAATCGAATTAGTCTTTCACAAAAATATGGCCATATACTAGATTATCTGGGTGCACCTGATTTAATCTATCGAAAGGCCTAAAGAACAGAGCTGAGGCTTTGCAGAGGAAGAAATTCCCATGGTGGGCAGCAGCTTTAGCCCAGGTGTAAGAGTTCTAGCCTTTGTTTTCTGGCAAACTGCATCTATGGATTTTGGACTTGACTAGTGAGCCCCACAACTGTGTAGTTAATTCCATCCAATAAATCTCTTAATATAAAAAAAAGGCTCTCAGTGAATATAAACAACAGTCAGCTTTTAATACTTAAGCAGAACATGCAAGTATTATCCTTCAAAGCAGTTTTCATTATTGAACATTTTATTGTCTTTTGCATCTCATGCAAATGAAATAAGGAAGCAAATATTCCATATTTGCTATTATGCACAAGACATATTTGACAAAAGCTTGGACTGAAATCATGGATGTCTTCTTGTATTTTGTCAGAGCAATATCTCTCAAGGCATGTAATATAGTAGAATGAGCCTCAGTGAGACTTGAAAATCTTAGGATTTAGTGACAGCTTTTGCATTTTCTTGCTTTGTGACACTGAAAGAGGCACATAACCTCTATGAACTTCATTGTCCTTATTTGTAAGAGATAGATAATTATACCCAACCTCTATTAACCTTATTGTGCATATATGTAAAACACAAATAATATCTGTCCTTTTCCCCTCACAAGATTGTTAGAAGATTCACATGCAATAGTGGAGGGCAAATTGTCTCAACTGCAAAGCACTATACACACAAGAGGTATAAACATTAGATGACAATCAGCCAGTTGATGCTATACCCGAGCAAACAACAGCAAGCCAAAATAACGATTCGAGCCCTATGCTTCTCTTTCAAAATTTTTTTCTTGTATTATAAATTCAAGTCTAAAGAGTAAAATGCAATAAATACATTTCCAAGGCACAATCACTGGGGAGACAGAGAGCCCCAGAGGAAAGTGCAGACTCCAATACTATTCTGAATAGTGTGGAGAAATGGCTGTCAGTCCTTTTCACATCTTGTTATCTTTTGGTCAGTGATGCTCTTTGGTGTTGGAGCTGCTGCCTTAGTCTCCAGGGAGAAGGGCTCAATGCTTATGGTGCAATGGGAGGTTTGCAGAGAATCTAGCTAGTCATCAGCAACCATTAGCTGCACGATGACTCAGTGCTCTTCTTTAACTAGATAAAACATTATTTTTTAATCCTTTACCAAAATACATTTTTAAATGCAGAGACCAGGAAAAAAAAAGTTAGTTTTTAATGTTTTTGCACATTGCATATCATATTTCTGTCTAAAAGGAGGCTGCATGTTTGGACAGTGAAAAGGATGTGTGGAATAAACAGCATCAGGTAGGAAAAACCTCAGGCAGTGATAAGATTTGAAAAATTATTGGCAACCCAAAACAGTTCTCTAGGGCAAAGACAAAAATTTAGAGGAATTTCACCTTGGCCAAAATGGCCAGGTCCTTGCACCTCCAGTGTCTCCAGTCATTGGCTAATGATTACATAGGAAGAGTGTGGCCCCACCTGGAAAGCTGAGGCATTTCCTCAAGCAGCTAATGGTAGGAGGCTGTCAGTTGCACTCCCTGCAGCTGAATTGCAAATTTTTTCCATAGGGACATTCAGGTGCACACCTTTATTGCTGCAACAGAGGTGTTGGAGCCCAGATGAGAAAGATAAGACATGGAAAAGACTTCTGGGGGAGAGGGATAATGAGTATGTCAGGTAAAAATGTAGGATTTCTGGGTAGCAATAAGGACTCACTTGAATTTCAATGGAAATCTGTCAGCATGATCCTTTGCTTTTCTCGATTTGTGTTCACATATTGCAATGGGTAAGTAGGGTTGGATTTACCAGGGTTAGGATTTTGTTATTTGAGAACAACAAAGGGCAATGTCTGTAGAGTCCATTCAGTTCCCAAATTCTACAGGTTTTTGTGTTTGAAGGTGATCTGACTTTCACCCCAATAGCTCCCATATTATTCCAGGGACTGGCAAACAGGCCATGGGCCTAATCTAGCCTAAATATTTTTGTCAATAAAGCTTTATTGCTCAGTAATCTCATTACTGGGTATATAACCAAAGGAAAATAAGGCATTTTACAAAATACCACATGCATGCATGTGTTCATCACAGCACTAGTAACTATAGTAAAGGTATGGAATCCACCTAGGTATCCATCAGTGGGGGATGGATTAAGAAAATGTGGTACACATACGCCATGGAATACTACACAGCCATAAAAAGGAATGAAATAATGTGCTTTGCAGCAACAAGAAGGCAGTTGGAGGCCATTACCCTAAGTGAATTAATGCAGAAACAGAAAACCAAATACTACATGTTCTCACTTATAACTGGGAGCTAGACATTGAGTATACATGGACAAAACGATGGGAACAATAAACAGTGGGGACTGTTAGAGGGGATAGGGAGGGAGGAGGGCAAGGGTTGAAAAACTATTGGGTACTCTGCTGACTAGCTGCGTGATGGGGTAAGTCATAACCCAAACCCCAGCATCGCACAATATACCCATGTAACAGACCTGCACATGTAACCTCTGAATCTAAAAGAAAAGTTGAAATTACAAATTAATCAAATAAATAAGCATAGTTTTATTGGAACATGGCCATATCCACTCATGTATATATTGTCTATTGCTTTTTTTTCATGCCACAAAGGCAGAGTTGAGTGTTTGCAACAAAGACTAGAGAAATCAAAAAGTCTAAAATATGGACTACATGGTTCTTTACAAAGTTTGTCTCTGGATTAAGCTAATTTTTCTGGCTTCCTCTGTGGATCCCTCACAAAACTGTAGCGTCAAAGAGCATGAGTACCTGGCGTAGACAAGGGGCATTCTAGGAAAATGGGCACAAGAGCAGGTTTTACCCCTGCTAGACCCGTGGGGCCTTAGCGAATCATTAACATTAAGTTGTACACAATATGTTTTTATTGAATTAATCTATGTTAAATATTATCTCATCTTTGCATTAATTCTACAAATATACAGGCCACTGTTAGTTATAGGGCTGGAGATATAGCATGTTATCACTTATATCCAATGTTTTTTCACAAATATATATTTTTATCTTATTTTCCAAGTGAAAATACCACTGTTTGTCCAACATATATTACCATCTTATCTATAAGTAATGACCAATGAATAATTTTGTATTAAAATGATATGTAAGACAATTTTGGGGTACGCAAAACCAGAATTCTAAAATTCTGCTGAAATTTTTTAGTACTTCTACTTGACAAAGTCTATAAACAACTCCTATTTCTAGTTCCAGTCATTGCTGGCATTAGCCATGTTTCCTAACATCCATTCACCAAACATTTAATCAATTAGTCTCTCAGGTGTGAAGTTCCGGAAATGATGTGGCATTCACAGTACACATCCCATATCAGGTTGCAAAAAAGAGCTGAGGCTGAAGGATGCTGTTTTGTGTACCATTCAGATGAAAGAAGTTGGTTTGGAACATTTAGGAAGGTCTGGAGATTGGAGAGGCAAAAAACTATGACCTGGGGAAATGGAGAAGTCCAGAGGTTGTTGGGGGAAGAGGATAAAAGATAATAAAACACGAAGGACAATGGTGGAATTTGAGAGGAACAGGTTGCTCAGAGGACCAGGTAATGGTTACCTATGGCTGAGGGATAAATACATTTCCCAAGTACAGGATCAAATATTAGCATGGCAGGTGATAGAAGTGCTCTGAACTCTTGGGCACAGGAGGGATCTCTGATTCCTCTACCAGAAGAAAAACAAGAAGATAACATGTTACTGACACTAGACAGAGCTGAAATCTTCCTATGGCATATTTGGCTTTCATTTGTAATCTGCAGAAATGATAGTTATTGTAGAGTGTCTAGTCATTAAAGCTCTTTCTACAACTGTGTGTAGATTGCTTGCTATGCAGGACAAAAAGGGTGGTTAGCTGCTGTTATGGAATGAATTGTGCCCACCCTCCCTCCCAAAAAAAGTTCATATGTGATGCCCCAAATCCCAATGTGGCTGTATTTGAAAATAGAATCTTTATGGAGATAGTTTACGTTAAATGAGATCAGAAGACCGGGGTGTTAATACAATAGAACTCCTGTCTTTATAAAAAGAAGAAGGGACACTAGAGATTTCTGTCTCTCGTTCTCTCTTTCTCTCTCTCTCTCTCTCGCCTTCTCTGCACACGCACCAGAGAAGAGGTCATGTGAGAACATCTATAAACCAGGAAGAGAGGCCTTATTAGGAACTGAATCAGTCAATGACTCCTGGGAATTCTAGTCTCCAGAAATGAGAGAAAATAAATGTCTGTTGTTTAGGCCACCTCCGTAATATGTGGTGTTTTGTTATGGCAACCCAACAGACTAATATAGGTATCCTGTATCTTCTAGATAGGGTTTAACGCCAACTAAAGCCAGACCCATACAGAAAAGTAAAGCTATATTCCTGTGGTCAGAGATAACTATGTATTTATGGTTGCTTTTTCATGGATCTCCCTGCATTCAATCCATCCTGTACACTGAAGCTGAAAAGGTGTTTTTCTAAACTGTGTCTCACTCACAAATCGTCAATGGTTACCACCTATAGAACAATAAATATAAGACAAATCCCATATGCCTTCAGCTGCCATACAAGGTTCTCAATAATTCTGTTCCAACTTGAATTTTGCAGGCTGCCACCCAGGCCTCTTTGAAGCCACACAGCTTCACCTTCAGCTATAGCTCTTGTACTTTCTAAATGTGTCATGCTCTTGTATGCTTGAGTGACTGAGTCATTACCCTGCCTAGAGTGTCTTCTTGCACATCGAGCCTCAGAAACTCAAGTACCTACCACACCCCTCTTCTCCTCCCAGGGCTAACTCAAATGTCACTTGCTCTCTGTCGATCTCTCATTCATCAGGTGGAACTAATTCTTCCCTCATTTCTGTCCCTACATTTATTTCACTATTGAAATACTTGCCACACTAATTGCAGTTACATTTTAGAGTGTCCACCCTCCTCCCCAAATAACGAGCTCTTCAAAGTACAGAACATGTCTTACTCATCTTGGAGAGAACAATAACAGCCCAATAAAAGAAGCTGAATAACTGCTGAACAAATTTACATTCATGTTCAAAGAGATCACTATTAAAGAGCAATGAGGCTCCTTAGGAATAGCTGAATGAATAACTTGCCAAGACACCCACGCAAGATTCCATTCTCTAGCAAACTACATAGTTATCATCAAGAGCATTAAACCGGTAGGAAATCACATTCTTATGAAAAGTAAAGTCCAATATTCTTGTAGATGAGGAGGAGGAATAAGGCTAAAAAAGAAGTGAGCACCAATACTTGTGAATGTTATGAAGGCACACTGGCCCAATGGTTTCCTTATTTATAAAATCAGGGCTTTAGATGAGATGACTTCTAAGTGCCTCCCAAATCCTAAATTCCCTTGTTGTGTGATTTGCCAAATAGGCAAGACAACACTTACGTCTACAGCCGTGGAGTCATAATTTTGCAATTATTATGTGCTGAAGAAATCAACTCCCCATAATAACCAGTGAGATGGTTAACTGGAAAGAACTTGGTTAACAGTATGCTTTAAAATAAAATGAAAGACCCAGAACAGTACTCAATTATGCAGCTGCCTGCCTGGGCTGCTTCCCTGGACCCAACAAGCCTTCAGATTTAATGACGGGGGTTACCTGGGAGCATTTCCCACATGTTTAAATATCAATAAGCCTGACAGGCTACTGCTTCTGGAGGCAAAGGGACCAATGCAAAATAAGCATCAGATTTCAAAAGCAAAACCAAAGCACTGGTTTAAAAAAATATAAGCTAAGTAGTGTGCCTTTCAGACAGTAGACAAGTCTTATCCAGATAGTTCACCCCATTTAAATAAATCTACGTTGGAACCTCAACTACGCTGTCCAGTTAAATTGCTAATTGCTTCACTACTTCACGTTAATGGTATAGACCCAATTCAGATACATTTTCATGCGAGGGCTATCATCATCTAAGTTGTGTCTAGACAAGTTATTAAGAACAGAATATACAAGTATAAGGTGAGAGGAACCTTAGAGGTCATATTCGTTTTACAGATGAAAAAGCTAAATCTGAAATCCAAAATCTAAAGAGGCTTAACTGCTTCACCACTGCCTAGTGTTTTTTAGTATGTAAATGCAATAGAGTGCATAAGTATATATTTTTGTAGCTATATTCAGGACATGGCAGTCTTCAAAGTTAGACTTATTAATGTAAAAAATAATGAACACTCCCACCACTGAAGACACACACTTACACTTTTCAGCAACTCCTGGTTGTCCATGGACAGAATTCATGCTCCCTTAATTCAGCACAAAGACTGTGTGTGACCTGGCCTCTTCTACCTCTGTGACAGCACTCACTCATGTTCCACTATTTCTTGTTTTTGATACCAACAGAACTCAGAGAGCTTTGTTTCTTTCCTGCAAATGCAATGTCATCACGCACTTTGGTGTCAGTCTTTATACTATCACTGCTGTTCGGAATGTCTGCTTTGCTTCACTTTTCTCCTTTTGTATACCCAGCCCTTTGATCAATTCCTTTTATAAACCTTACTAAAGAGTCATTTTGAGAACCAATCTGTTTATTTTTTTTTTATCTTAGTCCTTTATTAGAGTCCAGGTTATATCCTGCCTTGCAATTAGAAGTCATATTCACATATGTCTCTTCACATTATGTTTGGGAACTCCAAAGACTCCTAGTATGGAGCTTGGGATATAGTATGTGCTCAACAAAGTCTAATTGTTTCTGTGTGTTTTAATTGAAGATGTGGATGGAAGAGACATCGCAAAGAATCTTGCTCTATAGGAGCTCCAGGTAAAAATGCAAAGCAGGCAACGTAGGTCTGGATTGCCTTTTGGTTCTACAGTTCTGCCTATTTCCCCATCTCCTAGGTAAAGTACCTAATGCTGATAGACCAGTCTTCCCCAGATTCATTCTGTGCACTCCAAAAATCACCTCTTCCCTGCTGTCACCTCAAATCCAACTCCGAACCCCCATTCTTTCAGTGTAGCTGATCTCAATTGGGCACTGAGGAAGTAAGCAATTAGTTTTAGGTAACTCCTGCAGGGGTATGGGAGCAGAAAAGACCTTTGCTTTATATCCACTGAAAGCTCACAGGAAATATTTTATGGAAAGCAGTGAACGAGATTCAGAGTTGGACTCACTAGTGCATCAATTATTGACTTATTTCAATCCTCTTCCCAAATGAACGACTACTCTTGAATACATTGGATTCAGCCACAAGAGTCTGCTTTCTATAAAACTGGCTCTACCCATATACAACCATACACAGCCTGGGCTGTGGTGAACCCAGAACATAGTTAATCTAGTGAGTTTCATCTAGTTAGTCCCAATGGGCTATGCAAAATAGCTCTCAATGTAATAGATATGTATTATATAATACATATATGCATGATATATATTATCTAATATGTATATGTATGATATATAATATAATATGTATATTATGGTATATAATGCATAATTATATATAGTATACATAATATATAATGTATATATTATATATACACATATATGTATATACATATATTACAACATACATTATATATTGTATACATATTATATAATATGCATATAACATAATATATAACATACAATATACATCATTGATATTATATAGTACATGATAATATATAGTACATCATTATATATTATATATCAGCTATATTATATTACTATAATCGATTATATATTAACATTATAATTATACTATATATTGATATATTTTTTATATATATATATAAAAAATATGGCAGCTCTGTAATGATCTTGGAGTCAGAAGACCTTTGTTTAAGTTTTGGCTCCACCAAAGAATGTCAGTTCCAAGATACCAAGACAAGGTTAGAAGTACAAAAGATTTATGGAAGTAATCACTCTGATATGTAAAAGGGAAGAGAGAGTATGAGTAGGCAGTAAAAGCTTTCAGAGAACAATAGAGATCTGACACATGGAAAAGGAAGGGTTGGGGATCATAGGCTAGGAAGAGCCTCAGACTTTTAAACATCTCCTCCAGTTCAAGAGAGACTCTGGAGCACTGGATAGAAATAACCAGAACCCAATACATACCCAGTCATTGCCTAGAGCTGCCTAAGGAGAACATACCTTGGGCAAAAATGCTGCAATAGGGACCAAAGGCATCACAACTGGAACTTGTCAACTGGCTATAATCTTTCTAGAAGGTTTTCTCTTGAAGAAAAATCTGAGCTACACACCTCCATGGCTGCCACACAAGGAAACTCCTTTAATCTTGCCACAGTTCTACTTCCTATTATGTAAAGTAGGGAAAAAAGATTTATCAATTACACTGATGAAATAAACCAACCTGGCTTACTAATTGGTTGGTGTTTCTGTGGCAACTAAGAGTTTGTGTACAGAGCAGATTGTTTTGGAAAAGCACAATTTAGATAAATACTGTACTAAAGGATGACAGAAAACAGTGGTCTTGAGTGTATTTCTCTGTGTGTATGTGTGTGTGTTTAATCAAATGATACCTCACTATATTTTTACAAGTGCATAATTTCTAAATCACTTTAATATACATTATGTTTTGCTATACACCTACATTTGCTGCCTCCAAAATAAGAAAGTAAGACTCAGAGAGGTTAAGCAATTAGCCCAAGTTTGCAGAGCTAGGAAGTGGCAGGACTATATTTCTTTCCTTTTTTTTTTTTTTTTAGATGGAGTCTCTCTCTGTCACCAGGCTGGAGTGCAGTGGTGCATTCTCGGCTCACTGCAATCTCCACCTCCTGGGTTCAAGTGATTCTCCTGCCTCAGCCTCCTGAGTAGCTCGGATTACAGGTATGTACCAACACACCCAGCTAATTTTTGTATTTTTAGAAAAGATGGGGTTTTCCCATGTTGGCCACAATGGTCTTGAACTCCTGATCTTGTGATCCGCCTGCCTCGGCCTCCCAAAGTGCTGGGACTACAGGCGTGAGCCACTGCACCTAGCCAGTACCATATTTCAAATTCAAATCTTTTGATTCCACTTCAGCATTTTCCCCAAGACTTCACCATGACTCTTAAGAAAAATAGAGCATGCTCAGTTTCAAGATGGCCAAATAGGAACAGCTTCAGTCTACAGCTTCCAGCATGAGCCACGAAGAAGACAGGTGATTTCTGCATTTCCAACTGAGGTACCTGGTTCATCTCACTGGGACTGGTAGGAAAGTGGGTGCAGCCTATGGAGTGTGAGCCGAAGCAGGGCGGGGCATCGCCTCACCCAGGAAGTGCAAGGGGTCAGGGAATTCCTTTTCCTAGCCAAGGCAAGCCTTGACAGATGGTATTTGGAAAATTGGGACACTCCTGCCCTAATAATGTGCTTTTCCAATGGTCTTAACAAACGGCACACCACGACATTATATCCTGCACCTGGTTTGGCAGGTCCCACACCCATGGAGCCTTGCTCACTGCTAGCACAGCAGTCCAAGATCAAACTGCGGGGCGGCAGTGAGACTGGGGGAGGGGCTTCCACCATTGCTGAGGTTTGAGTAGGTAAACAAAGGGGCCAGAAAGCTCCAACTGGGTGGAGCCCACCGCAGCTCAAGGAGGCCTGCCTGCCTCTGTAGACTCCACCTCTGGGGCCAGGGCATAGCTGAACAAAAGGTAGCAGAAACTTCTGCAGACTTAAACGTCCCTGTCTGACAGCTTTGAAGACAGCAGTGGTTCTCCCAGCACGGAGTTTGAGATCTGAGAACGGACAGACTGCCTCCTCATGTGGGTCCCTGACCCTCATGTAGCCTAACTGGGAGATACCTCCCAGTAGTGGCTGACTGACAGCTCATACAGCTGGGTGCCCCTCTGAGATGAGGCTTCCAGAGGAAGGAACAGGCAGCAACATTTGCTGTTCTGCAGTATTTCTTGTTCTGCAGTCTCCACTGGTGATACCCAGGCAAACAGGGTCTGGAGTAGACCTCTAGCAAACACCAACAGATCTGCAGCTGAGGGTCCTGACTGTTAGAAGGAAAAACAACATGCAGAAAGGAATAGCAGCAACATCAACAAAAAGGACATCCACACCAAAACCCCATCTGTACGTCACCATCATCAAAGACCAAAGGTAGATAAAACCAAAAAGATGGGGAGAAACCAGAGCAGAAAAGCTGAATATTCTAAAAACCAGAGCACCTGTTCTCTTTCAAAGGATCACAGCTTCTCGCCAGCAATGGAGCAAAGCTGGAGAATGACTTTGATGTGTTGACAGAAGTAGGCTTCAGAAGATCGGTAATAACAAACTTCTATGAGGTAAAGGAGGATGTTCAAAGGAGGAGGTACAAGGAGGGGCTGGTACCATTCCTTCTGAAACTATTCCAATCAATAGAAAAAGAGAGAATCCTCCCTAACTCATTTTATGAGGCCAGCATCATCCTGATACCAA
>NW_012118321.1:1221909-1223324 GCF_000951035.1 Colobus angolensis palliatus
TCATTTTATGAGGCCAGCATCATCCTGATACCAAAGCCTGGCAGAGACACAACAAAAAAAGAGAATTTTAGACCAATATCCCTGATGAACAGCAATGCAAAAATCTTCAGTAAAATACTGGCACACTGAATCCAGCAGCACATCAAAAAGCTTATTGATCATGATCAAGTTGGCTTCATCCCTGGAATGCAAGACTGGTTCAACATATGCAAATCAAAAAATGTAGTCCATCATATAAACAGAACCAAAGACAAAAAGCACAGGATTATCTCAATAGATGCCAAACAGGCCTTTGACAAAATTCAACAGCCCTTCATGCTAAAATCTCTCAATAAACTAAGTATTGATGGGACGTATCTCAAAATAATAAGAGCTATTTATGAAAAACCCACAGTCAATATCATACTGAATGGGCAGAAACTGGAAGCATTCCCTTTGCAAACTGGCACAAGACAAGGATGCCGTCTCTCACCACCCCTATTCAACATAGTGTTGGAAGTTCTGGCCAGGGCAATCAGACAGGAAAAAGAAATAAAGGGTATTCAATTAGGAAAAGAGGAAGTCAAATTGTCCCTGTTTGCAGATGACATGATTGTATATTTAGAAAATCCCATCATCTCAGTCCAAAATCTGCTTAAGCTGATAAGCAACTTCAGCAAAGTCTCAGGATACAAAATCAATGTGCAAAAATCACAAGGATTCCTATACACCAATAACAGACAAACAGAGAGTCAAATCATAAGTGAACTCCCATTCACAATCGCTTCAAAGAGAATACAATACCTAGGAATCCAACTTACAAGGGATGTAAAGGACCTCTTCAAGGAGAACTACAAACCACTGCTCAATGAAATAAAAGAGGATACAAACAAATGGAAACACATTCCATGCTCATGGATAGGAAGAATCAATATCGTGAAAATGGCCATACTGCCCAAGGTAATTTATAGATTCAATGCCATCCCCATCAAGTTACCAATGGCTTTCTTCACAGAATTGGAAAAAACTACTTGAAAGTTCATGTGGAACAAAAAAAGAGCCCGCATTGCCAAGACTATCCTAAGCAAAAAGAATAAAGCTGGAGGCATCACGCTACCTAACTTCAAACTATACTACAAGGCTGTAATAACCAAAACAGCATGGTACTGGTACAAAAACAGAGATATAGACCAATGGAACAGAAGAGAGCCCTCAGAAATAATACCACACATCTACAACCATCTGATCTTTGACAAACCTGACAAAAGCAGGAAATGGAAAAAGGATTCCCTATTTAATAAATGGTGCTGAGAAAATTGGCTCATCACAGGTAGAAAGCTAAAACTGGATCCCTTCCTCACACCTTATACAAAAATTACTTCAAGATGGATTAAAGACTTAAATGTTAGACCTAAAACCATAAAAACCCTAGAAGA
>NW_012118321.1:1224244-1238805 GCF_000951035.1 Colobus angolensis palliatus
TAGCATTAGGAGAAATACCTATTGTAAATGACAAGTTAATGGGTGCAGCACACAAACATGGCACATGTATACATATGTGACAAAACTGCATGCTGTGCACATGTACCCTAGAACTTGAAGTATAATTTTAAAAAAGAAGAAGAAAAAAAAATAGAACTAGTGGCAGAATGAGGCAAAAATCCATATGACATCCGACTTGGGATTTGTAGTGAACTTTTCAGACATTTTCAGATACACAAGTCAATAACACTGTAGGCTGAGCTTTCATTCTATTTAAAGTCCTATTAAATTCACTGAAAAGGTAGATGTCAGCCAATGTGACTTTTCAAACTATACTAAGGAGTCCAAAGGATTCTTGGACCTTGCATCCAAGGAGTCAGTAATAGAATATTCTGAAACAGCCTTATTGAGATATAAATCACATACCATACAATTCTCCTATTTAAAGTATACAATTCAATGGTTTACTGTATATCCATCAAGTTGTGCGACCATCACCACAATCAATTTGATAATATATGCATCATTTCAAAAATAAATCCATCAGCAGTCACTTTCCATTCCCCTCCCTAATCTTTTGTTATGGGCTTCTTTTATTTAGTGTAACATTTTCGATATTAATACATATTGTAGCAAGTACTTTCTGTTGTAGCGGTATTTCAGTCCTTATTATGCCCAAATGATATTCCATTGTATTGCCATGCCATAGTTTGTTTATTTCATTAATTAGTAGCTTCACATTTGGGTCGCTTCCACTTTTTGACTACTGTAAATAATGAAGCTATGAACATTCATGTTCACATTTTTGTGTAAACACGTGTTTAAAATTCTCTTGAGTATATATGTAGAAGTGGCATTTCTGGGTCACAAAATTGTATATTTAAATTTAGAGCAACAATAATACACTTAAAAGCTATAAGGTATCTGGAAATGATAGTTTCAGAAAGACTACCTTCTCCTCTGCACTAGAACAGGGAACAAATTCACATCAGGAGTCTAGCAGAAGTTACTGAGATCTTTTAGGCCTGGTTTAGTGGCTTCAGGTTTCCCCAATTCTGGGGATATGACATGCTACCAATTCTAAAGGATTCGTCCCATAGCAAGGTCTATGAGCTGTGTCTCCTGACATACGTTGTGGAAGGAAAGAGAAGACTGCTGACATGCCTTGTAGCAGAGTCACCTGACACAAAGTCTAAGGATAAATGAATGGCGTGTGAGGATTTAGGACTCAGAACCCTCCAAGAAGGGGAAGAAAAATTCCCTTCATTTTTATACATAGAGAGAACACACCAGAAAATCTAGTCAGATGAGTCAATCTAATGCTTCTTGCTCACCTAAAGTTTAAATAAAAGGAACCACATTAGCTACCTGATAGACTATGGGGAAATACATTTTTAGTATGTTTGCTTTAATCATCTGAGAGGGCATAATAAAATATATTGAAATTACACTTTTATTTAGCCTGATATGCTTACCTGCTTCATCTAAAGTTATTTTAAAAACGTAATTGGCTACAGCCACTGAAATAGTAACATATGCTTTCATCATGAGGGATAACATGGTGTGTATATAGCGGGCCTATAGTAACACAACTGCCATAAACAGAGAAAATTTGGAATGAAAGAAAGAGCAATTCAAGTGACATTTATTTAACACCTCCTGAGCGCCTGGCACCATGGTAGATGTTTGGATATTTTCTCTCATTTAGTCTACCCAGTGATTCTGGGCGGTAAGGATAATTATCCCCATTTTATAGATAAAAACCTGAGACTCAGAAATGTTAAATAACTTGTTCCAGGTCACAGAAGTACTGGATGACAAAGGTAGATTTCCAACTATGGTCTTCCGATTCCCAAATCTGGTGAGAGCTGAAGAAAGTTGTATTAGAAACAACTTTCCATTCCTTAACTTCCCATCAGTGAAGTATGCTAACTTGTATGGTAGTGAGTTCCTCTATTTATAGAAATATTAATAAAAGTAGTCAAGAATACATCAGACAACCACTTACAAGTGATATAGTAGAAAGAATTTAAGCATGTACTATCACCTGGATAACATATTACATTATTTCACTGTGTTTTAATATTACATGTATGAGTGTGTATGCTAGCTTTGATGATTTATTGATGAAAGTTGTTAGACAAAATATTTCATCATCATGCAAGATTTTAATGAAATGCCCCCTTTCTCATCAATAATAAAGCAGAAATATGTAAAGTACATAAAAGGAAATGTATAAATTACAGTTTAATTCACTCATTTACTCAATATTTATTGAGTGACTACTATGTGCCAGACACATAGTAGATATTACGATATATCTGAAAACAAGACAGATAGGATTTCTCCTCTCATGTGTCTTATTATCTAGTGATGAGAAAAAGCAATAAACAAGGAAATAAGTAAATATATATGTGTATGTGTGTGTATATGTATACACATTAATATGCATATACATAGTATACATATATAATAATGTTTTATCTATACAGCAGGTTAGATTGCAATATGTGGTATGAATAAAAATAAAGCAAGATAAGACGATAATTAATGACTAAATGGGATTTACTTTAGCTGAAGAGATGATCTTTGAGCAGAAATGCAGATGACAAAAGAAGTAAGCCACGTGACATTATATGGGATTATTGTCCCAAGACAGAGGAGGCAGTAAGTGCAAAAACCCTTATATAGGAAGGAGTCTAGGTTTCTTTAAGAACATGAAAGAGGCCAATGAGGCTGAAGCAGAGTGAGGAAGAGAGATATGAATAGGAAAAGAGAACGCAGAGAGTACTGTGTCAGATCATGTAAGATGTTGTAGGCCCTGGTAAGGTTCAATGTATTCTGAAAGACACAGGAAGCCAATTGCAGTTCTACATAGGGAAATGGCATAATCTGGATTCACATTTCATGAAAGCTGACTTTCTCTACTACATCGATGGGGAGAACAAGAGTAGAAGCATGGAGTAGAGTTAGAGAACTCCTTCAAAAGTGAAGTCACAATTATTTAGACCAGAGTGAGAGTAGTGAAATTGAAGAAAAGTGGATATACAAGCCATGTTAGGGAGGTATCCCTGAGAGTATGTGGTGATGGATTGGATACACAGAGTGAGGAAAACGTAGGAATACAAAATAACTGAGTTTTATGGCTTGACAGCTAAGTGAATGGAGATAGCATTTACAGACAAGTGGAAGCCAGGAGTAGGAAGGGATTGGATGTTGGTGATGGTGAATAAAGAGTTAAATTTTGGACATACTACATTTGAGATTCTGTGCTGGCTATGGATTTAATGCCTTTCAGCTCCAAATTGACTATTACAGTCTCCTCTGTGAAAATGGATCTGGACCCTTTAAATAATTTTCCTCTCAACTGGCATGATATTGTTTGGTCAATAGAGTGCACTGAGGAGACGTTACTGGAGAAAGGAGTTTTGTTTTCTGGTTCCTGTGTGCTCTCTTGGTAGGATCTGGCAATAAGGTAGCTTCTGCTTCAGCATCTACCTAGCTCCTGCAGCATGGGCACCTTACCCAGTACTTAGCTCCCAAATTGCAGGCACATTTCCTGGTGCCCATCTCCTACAGGGTGGACAGATTTTCCAGCACCCAGTTACTGTGACAGTTGCACCTTTGGTGTCCAGTTCCTACAGTGTATTGCAAACAGCATTCAAATATCATACAGTTTCCCTTGGGGTAATACAGTGACAATCTAGGAAAAACTTAGTCATGTGAGATAAATAAAATAAGAAAAGAAAATGATATATGTCAATATTTCAATGGAATGTAATCTTATTTCTTTTAATTGATTTCTAGAGTTTGATATATTGAATATTTTTGATGGTTGAACAAGGTTTTCTTGACTATAATACAGTTAAAAACTGAGCACTTCGATGTAGGGTTTACTAAAGCCTGGTAGACTGATGGGAATGATTAGGATAAACTTCCTTGCTCATTTAAATGTAGTATATAGCTAATATGACTGCTTCTTTTGTTGAAGTTCTCCATCTGTGACCAGAAGATGCTGATAGGGTTTGGCTCTGTTTCTCCCCTGAAATCTCATTTTAAATCACACTCCCATAATTCCCACAAGTTGTGGGAAGAATCCAGTAGGAGATAATTGAATTATGGGGGCAGTTTCCTCCATACTGTTCTTGTGATAGTGAGTAAGTCTTATGAGATCTGATGGTTTTATAATGAGGATTTCCCCTGCACAAACTCTCTTTCTTTGCCTGCTGCCATCCATGTAAGATGTGACTTACTCCTCCTTGCCTTCCACTATGATTGTGAGGCTTCCCCAGTCATGTGGAACTCTAAGTGCATTAAACCTCTTACTTTTGTAAATTTCCCAGTTTCAGGTATGTCTTTATCAATAGCATGAAAAATTGACTAATACAGATGCCAAGCTAAGGCCCAAATGGTGGTATCAGGAAGATTCAGGTTGAAAAGAGAATCCAGTTCAACACTCTTTCAACTATATAACCTGCAGTATCTAGATGACGTGATTGTGTCCCTCTTTATTTGTTTTATTAAACCTGAGCATATTTCCTTAAGAATAGATAAAAAAGTCATTGACACATTTTGGAAAGCTGTAGGATAGGGAATAGAGGCAAAGTGGCTAGTGTGCCTCAGAAATTTGAGTTGGGTGCAGGAGTTTAGAGCTAAATACAGACATAAGTCTTACTGGAAACCTATATTATTTTACATTCATCTATCTCATCTATATTATGTATTATATGTATGTGAATATATGATTATGGATAGACATGCATATGTTTATATATAATATATATGCATATATAGATAGCATATATGTATATATTTATATTTATACACACACCCTGGTCCTCTCTCTGTCTTATCTCCTCTGCCTGCATGTTTCCACCGCTTATTCTCTGGTTCTGGAGTTGAGGTGGGTAATTCTGGAAGAGGTGTTGGGACAAGTGGTAGACAGAGGGCTATAAGGATGACTTGGATGATGTTTTCCACTGAACAATTAATTTTTGGAGAATTCAAACCAAGTTTTAATTTGCCAATCATATCAACTTGCAACTGTGAAAGATAATTCAGGCAAGGATTCTAAGTCCCAGAGTAATAGGGAAAGGGGAAAAATATATTCTCTCTTAGACCTGAAATCTGTCACATAAAAGAGGTCTGTACTGGGGATATAAATACAGAAAGCATTTCAATCCATGGTTATAACTAGGAGTGGGCATAGATAGGACCAGATGGAGTCGTGGAGCACTAGAACCCTCAGACATGAAGAAGAGGAGGAGAAGCTAATAAAGCAGAACTGAGAAGCAATTGCCAGTGAAGGAAGAGGAAGACCTGGAGAGTGTGGGTTCCTAAAAGACAAGTCAACAATGCTGGGTCAAGTTGTGGAAGCTCAGGCAAAAGCAAAAGTGTTCCACTGAATATACATGTTTTGCATGTACTTTTTAAATTGTCTTTTTTTTTACCCCAGAATATTAAAGTAGATTAAAAATTTTGATTTTTAAATGTTATGTGTATGGGCTTACTTCCACTGTGGCCAGGAAAGTGAAAATATTTTAACAATTTGGATATAAACATTTAAACCTTATATAATGTTATGACTTTGCCTAGACTTACTTTTCAAGTTTTCAATATGTTTTAAATACTTTAATGCCCTGGTACAAATACTGACATAGTTGGACGCTGTGCCCCACCCAAATCTCACCCTGAATTGTAATAATCCCCACATATCAAGGGTAGAACCAGGTGGAGATAATTGAATCATGGGGACAGTTTCCCCCATATTGTTCTTGTGATAGTGAGTGAGTTCTCACAAGATCTGATGATTTTATAAGGGGGTTGCCCCTTTCCTCAGCACTTATTCATTCTCCTGCCTCCCTGTGAATAGGTGCCTTCTGATATAACTGTAAGTTTCCTGAGGCCTCCCCAGCCATGCAGAACTGTGAGTCAATTAAATCTCTTTTCTTTATAAATTACCCAGTCTCGAGTATTTCTTCATAGCAGCATGGAAACGGATGAATACAGTAAATTGGTACTGAGTAGTGGGGCACTGCTGTAAAGCTACCTGAATATGTGGATGCAAGTTTGGAACTGGGTAACAGGCAGAGGTTGGAAGAGTTTGGAGGGCTCAGAAGTCAGAAAGATGTAGGAAAGTTTGGAACTTCCTATAGACTTGTTGAATGGCTTTGACCAAAATGTTTATAGTGATAGAGACAATGAAGTACAGGCTGAAGTGGTCTCAGATGGAGATGAGTGAACTGGAGTACAGGTCACTCTTGCTATGCTTTATCAAAGAGACTGGCAGCATTGTGCTTCTGCTCTAGAGATCTGTGGAACTTTGAATTTGAGAGAGATGATTTAGGGTATCTGGCAGAAGACATTTCTAAGTGAAAAAATGTTCAAGAGGAAACAGGACATAAAAGTTTGAAAGATCAGTTGCCTGACAATGTGATAAAAAAGAAAAACCCATATTCTGGGGAGAAATTCAAGCTGGCTGCAGAAATTTGCATAAGTAACTAGGAGCCAAATGCTAATCACCAAGACAATGGGGGAAAATGTCTCCAGGGCATGCCAGAGATCTTTGCAGCAGCACCTCTCATCATAGTCCCAGAGGCCTAGGAGGGAAAAGTGGTTTCCTGCCAGGTCCAGGGCCCACCTGCTCTGTATATGTTCAGGACTTGGTGCCCTCTGTCCTAGACACTCCAGCCATGGCTAAAAAGGGCCAAAGTACAGCTTGTGTTGTGACTTCAGAGGGTGCAAGCCCCAAGCCTTGCCAGCTTCCAGGTGGTGCTGGTTCTGCAAGTATACAGAAAACAAGAATTGAGGTTTGGGAACCTCCACCTGGATTCCAGAAGATGTATGGGAACGTCTGGATGTCCAGGCAGAAGTCTACTGCAGGGGTAGATCCTGCATGGAGAACCTCTGCTACGGCAATGTGGAAGGAAAATGTGGGGTCAGAGCCCCAAATAAAGTCACCACTGGAGTGCTGGAGGTGAAATCCTGACAAGAGTGGCTTCAAACCTGTGTTAAAATGTACCAGTGGGATTTTCATTTATGGAAGTAGCTAACTGACAACATGGAGAGACCAATGCCACTGAAAGAAGATTTTTATTACTTACAGTTCTTGAGAGAAATAGCTTACAATATCATGCTGGGAACACAGGCATGCTACATAGGGAAACACAGGTTTGGTCAGGAGGCAGAAGCAGGACTGAAGAGAAAGCATGGCCAAGGGTCTTTACTGTGCTTTCCAGCCTGGGGAAAGAGCTCAGGGTTTTCCAGTTTTAATAATGTCAGTGGGTTCTAGGCTATAAGGATGGCATCTACTTATCTGTTACTTGGTTCTGGGTGATTTAGGGCAGGATAAATATTTACTTAGTGTGTGAAAGTTACATAAAGGAGGTGGTTGAGGATATGGACTTGGGATTGTTTGGAGGACTTGTAATATGATTTTCACATACCCATGGAAGCTGGATAGCAAGGGAGATGTAAACCACTTTGGCCATTAGTTTGGCCGTGTGATTAATGAACACCAGGTAGACAAATACATAAACTAAGAAAACACAGAACAAAGTCAGACAGATTGGTAAGGACCAGAAGGCAAAAATGTTTTTATCTTTGCTTGTTTATTTGCTATTTGTTTCAGTCTGGCCTGGTTTATTTTGGGCTAAATAGTCAAGACTTTCTTACACTTTTAACAAGCTATGTTAAAACGTATAAATGAAAATAACCACTGAATTGACATTTCTTGTGAAATGTCCAATACAATAGTTTTTCACAATACCAAGGTGAGGAAAAAGGCACCCTTAAATCAAAAACAGAAATATAATAAGCTTGGGATAAAGTATTACTTCCTGTTGACATTTTATAACACTTAATTTACCTTTAGAAATGTCAAATGGTGTTTTCTCCTTTATTTAGCATGTCCTCCCTGCTTTCTTTCAAAATGACTCCTCTCTTGCCCTCTTAGAATTTCTCAACACAATGTAATAACTCAACCAATATGAGAGAGAAAATGTCAGCAAGCCACCGCATTATGGCAAATGTGTACTATTTCTCAAGACAACTGAAATTAAGGATTCCAAAATATTTAGATTTTATCATCATAACAATCATAACTACCAAAATTCCTATGTGGTACAGTAATTTGCACCTCTCCAGCTCATGGAGCCCTTTAGCAATTTAACCCATAGACAAATAAAAAGTTAAAGTTGGGGCTGGTTGAAGTGGCTCATATCTGTAATCCCAGCACTTTGGGAGGCCAAGGCAGGTGGATCACGAAGTCAGGAGATCAAGACCATCCTGGCTAACACAGTGAAACCCTGTCTCTACTAAAAGAACAAAAAATTAGCCAGGCATGGTGGCATGCACCTGTAGTCCCACCTACTTGGGAGGCTGAGTCAGGAGAATCACTTGAATCGGGGAGGCAGAGGTTATGGTGAGCCAAGATCACACCATTGCATTCCAGCCTGGGCAACAGAGCAAGACTCTGTCTCCAAAAACAAAAAAAAAAGAGTTAAAGTTGGAAGAGATAACAAAAAAAAAAAAGCTGAAAGAGCCCTTAGAGATCATGAACCCAAGTGTTTCACGTAAATCCTCAGAGACCTGCAAATGTGTCCTGAAGATACATGTAGTAATGGTGGTTATTGTGTCTGTTTCAAATTCTATTTTTAAAAATCCACTGGCTGTAAAATAATTATTTTGATGTTTGGTTTCCTTTAAATAATATATATCAAATGGGTATATAGTAGTTGGTCAGATAGATGAGATTGCTCCCAGTTCATTTTTATAACCATCAGCTGACTTCAGGATTTTGATTGGTACGTAATAGAAACTTCATTTATCCTTATCATGTGCCTTATTTTATTCAAGTTTCTGTAATAAAAACCAGAGGCTGGGCAGCTTATAAACAACAGAAATTTCTTTCTCATAGATCTGGAGGCTGAAAAGTTCAAGATCAAAGTGCTGGACAATTTGGTGTCTGGTGAGGGCCCACTTCCTCATAGACTATGTCCTCACATAGTGGAAAGAGCGAAAAAGCTCCTTTGAACCTCTTTTATAAGAACACTATGTTCCAACAGCCCCTCCTCCAAATACTCTCACATTGAGTATTAGGTTTCAACATATAAATTTTGGGAGTACATAAACACTCAGACCATTACATCACGTATGGTTAATTCCACCTTTAATAGACCAAGTTAAAGACAGAAAACGTAGGGAATACTGATGATGATATACAGCATGTGACAGAAGAGTATAGAAATGATAATTTTTCTAATTTGCCTTCGGTGATACATGACTTATCACTCATTAACATTTTTATATAATACATGACCCTATCTCTAGGACTTCAAAAGCCAATCTTAGAAAGAGGCAATGTAATGAATATATAATTTGTCTATTCCTTTATCAGTAATAAAAGCTACACACAGGCAGAAAGCATCATTTGTAGAGAAATTCTTTCAAATAGTTGCCTGAAATTCCTTCTTTTGTGTCATTATTTAGCCACTGATTCACACTGTAAAAATAAACAACTGATTGTTAACCACAGAGAACAAGCTTTTGAAACATCTACATTTATCAACCAGTAATCCAGACATTTTAAAATCATTTAATTCATTGGTCTAGCAAATTGCAAAAATGGGAGAAAGCAGAGGAAGCCCGTTATTTTGCAGAAGAATTTGTTCTTCCAGGCAAAGGAGCTACTATAGCTCTCTGGTGACAATTTGGTAAAGAAACTGGATATGGTACTGTTTTCCATAACACATTCTTTAAAAGTACAGATTATATGAAGGCAAATGCTGAATTCATTATTATAAGAAAAATGAAATAAAACTACCTATCATGTTTCCTAATCAGATGAGGTGATGTTTCTAATTTAGTTACTGTAACATGCATTTAGTCCCCAAACCAAACATGATACAATACGTGCTTTCGAAGTTATATGTCAACAGAGAGGGGGAAAAAAAAAAGGCTGGGAAATTATAGTTTAGCCTACTCACCTAACTTTACATCAGGACGAAAGGAGTCTTGGAGAAGGGAAGAAACTTGTCCAAATCCACATAGCAAGCGAGAGCAGAGGAGAAAAAGAACTCAGGTTTTTTGCCCCCAGGCCCACGTTGGCCCCACTGCACCCTCTTGTATCCCAGAGGGTCTTTAAGGGTTCTCATTCTGTACACTTATTTTAAACAATGTTCCTAACAACATCAGTGAATAAATTAGCTAATCTCACTAACAGAATTAATTCAGATATTGACAGCTCCTTTTGATCCTAGTATCAGTACATGGGAAAAAAGGAACGTATTAGTCTGTTCTCACACTGCTATTAAGAAATACCTGGGACTGAGTAATTTATAAGAAAAGAAGTTTAATTGGCTCACAGTTTTGTGGATTGTACAGGAATAATGGCAGCTTCTGTTTCTGGGGAGGCTTCAGGAAACTTAGAATCATGGCAGAAGGTGAAGGTGGACACAGCACTTCGCTTCACCGGAGTAGAAGCAAATGAAAAAGCAGGTAAGTGCTATGCACTTAAAAACAAACAAACAAGAAAAAAAAAAAAACAGAACTCATGATAACTCACTCGCTCACTATCATGAGAACAGTACTTATGATGGTGCCAAACCATTCATAAGAAACCGGCCTCATGATCCAATCACCTCTCACCAGGTCACACCTCCAACATTGGGGATTACAATTAAACATGAGATTTGGGTGGGGACACAGATTCAAACCATGTCAGGAAAGACGAGAGATAGAGATTAGCAGACCAGAAGCAAGCCAACGAAGACAGGCAGCTAAAAAGTCTATTGTTATTGTCCAAATATAAAGCAGTAAGAGCCGAACAAAATGACAACATAAATGGAAAGAAGGGAAAATTCTGAAGGCAAAGTTGAAAATTTGCCAGGATTTAGTGACCATTTGCATGTTGTTGAAAGGATTCTAAATGTTCTGATTTAGATATATAAGAGAACATAACTGAGTGTGTGTTTTTGTGTGTGTGTCTGTGTGAGTGTAAAAGGAGTGAGAGGGCACAAGCAGAAAGAATGGGAGTGAATGAGTTGAGGTTTGAACCTCAAGGGAAATGTGGGTCAGATGTTGTTGTTGATACTCATCACTTTATTTCTCAGGGGTTGCAAGACTGGAAACTACATTTCCCAGACTTCCTAGTCATCAATGTTCTATGATATTTTGAAGGCAAAAATACCAGAAAAAGCAGGATCTAATGGCAGATGTGAGGCTTGTGGTACCTCTGAGCAATCTCTTTTTGACGCTGCAGGCTGCTAAGAACACAGTCGACAGTTTCTTACTATGGTTATACTTCCTTATGTCCTCATCTTTCCTGATCTTTGCTCCATTCCTAGAATTTTTTGAGCATAAAATTCCTTGGATTATGTCCCCCTGCTAAAATACCTAGAGTGGTTCTGTATTTCTAACTAAACGATGATTGACATAGACCCTTGCTACTCAAAATGTGGTTCCTGCTAATGTAACATCAGCATCTCAAGGGAACTTATTAAAAACACAGAATCTCAAGCTCCACCCCAGACCAACTGAATTAGAATCTGCACTTTAACAAGATCTCCAGGTGATTGGTACGTGGATTCAAGGTTAAGAGTCCTTGCTATAGAGCAATTTGAGGGGTGGGAGGTCAGCTTTTGGCGAAGAGTTTTGGTGGGTTGATAGGCAAAGAGAAGTCAAGTTGTAGGAAGAAAGCTATAAATGGGAAGGAGGAAAACTGAGGCAATAAATAGACATCACTGTTTAGAATAATTTATCCATAAAGTAAAAGTGGTCAATTGTAGAAATAATTTATCTTCCTCCTATCATCTGTGACCCTAAAACTAATTGCATAGTTTTAGTACAATTAGATAGTGGTTATTACACAAGTGTCATTTCCTAAGGTATTTTTGTCTTCTACTTCCCTTTGACAGTAGCTATTGTGCATTTGAATCGTGGTTGCTTCAACTTGAGATATGCAGTAGGTGTAAAATCTACAATGAATTTCAAAAATTGTTGGTTCAACTTGAGATATGCAGTAGGTGTAAAATCTACAATGAATTTCAGAAATGGAAAAGGAAAACATAATGCAACGTATCACATTTGTCTTATGAGATGTTAAATGATAATATATTGGATATACTCTGCTAAATAAAATGTTTTAATAAGGTCATCTATTGCTTTTTATTTTTAATGTGGCTAATAATCAATATACAATTGCGTATAAAGCTAACATTATATTTCTAGTAAACACTGCTGTCCTAGACAGCTGAGATAAGGTCTTAATCATAGCTGGATCCCCAGCACCATGAGTCCTGCATGAAAAACAACATGTGCACTGTTACTCAGCACTGAGTTGTCAAATATAGGTAAAAACTTCTAAGCAATCCAGTCAAAACCTATTTCCCTTTCTTTCCTGAATGCCCAATGCATTTAATATTTTCACATCTTTGTACCTGTATTAGTCTGCTCTCACCTTATACCTATATTAGTCTGCTCTCACATTGCTATAAATAACTACCTGAGACTGGATAGTTGATACAGAAAAGAAGTTAAACTGACTCACAGTTCCTCAGGCTTCACAGGAGGCATGACTGGGGAGGCTTCAGGAGACTTACAATCACGGTGGAAGGCAAAAGGGAAGCAAGGGAAGTGTCATATCTTCACATGACAACAGGAGAGAAAGAGAGAATGGGGAGGTACTGCACACTTTTAAACAACCATATCTCATGAGAACTTACTCACTATCACAGGAACAGCAAGGGGGAAATCCACTCCCATGATCCAATCACCTCCTACCAGTTCCCTCAGCTAGCATTGGGAATTACAATTTGACATGAGATTTGGACACAGAGCCAAACCATATCACTGACTATATATAATTTAGAACTTATCTGGCATAGTTTCATATTGTTAATTATGTCATGTGTATAAGTATGTTCACCACTTTTGTGCATTCTATTATGCCTAACATAATAGAAGAGACACAGTGGGAACTGATTAAGTGCCTGTTAAATTAAACATGATGTTTTTAGCCATGTTCTTGTAGTGAACTTTCCTACCACAGTAACAGAAGCTTGGTTTACATATGACATGTAGAACTGACATACTTAAAGGTAACCTACCTTTAACATGAATGTAGTGGCATAATGGTGAGTTAGCACAATGAGATCTTTGTTTATTTGATCAAATTCTTCAGACTTATGTCCCAAAATTAAAACCTCATTTAAAACCACTATCAATTAAACAAATTATTTTTAATATATGTTTTACAAAGAAGCAATTATAGACATCTTTCACCTCCCTAGTTGTATTCACAGGCATTTAATTCTTTTATTGGCAATTGTGAATGGGATTGCAATTCTGACTTGATGGTTGTTGATGTATAGGAATGCTATGGATTTTTGTATGCTGGTTTTATATGCTGGGACTTCACTGAAATTGTTCATCAGCTTAAGAAGCTTTTTGGATGTGACTATATGGTTTTCTAGATATAAAATCATGTTGTCTGCAAAACAGAGATAGTTTGACTTTCTTTCTTTGTAGTTGGATACCCTTTATTTCTTTCTTGTTCCTGATTGCCCTAGCCAGGACTTCTAATACTGTATTGAATAGGAATTGTAAGAGAGGGCATCCTTATCTTGTGTCACTTTTCAAGCAGAATGCAAAACACTGCTCAAAGAAATCAGAGATGATACAAACAAATGGAAAAACATTCCATGTTCATGGATAGAAAGAATCAACATTACTAAAATGGCCACACTGCCCAAAGCAATTCATAGACTCAGTGCTATTTTTATCAAATTTCCAATGACATTCTTCACAGAACTAAAAGAAACTATTTTAAAATTTATATGTACCAAAAAAAGAGCCCAAATAGCCAAGGCAATCCTGAGCAAAAAAAAAAAAAAAAACAGGGGGCGGAGCAAGAGCAAGATGGCCGAATAGGAACAGCTCCAGTCTCCAACTCCCAGTGCAAGTGACACAGAAGATGGGTGATTTCTGCATTTTCAACTGAGGTACTGGGATCATCTCACTAGGGAGTGCCAGACAATCGGTGCTGGTCAGCTGCTGCAGCCCGACCAGCGAGAGCTGAAGCAGGGCGAGGCATTGCCTCAACTGGGAAGTGCAAGGGGGAAGGGAATCCCTTTTCCTAGCCAGGGGAACTGAGACACACAACACCTGGAAAATCCGGTAACTCCCACCCCAATACTACACGTTAAGCAAACGGGCACACCAGGAGATTATACCCATAGCTGGCCGGGAGGGTCCCATGGCCACGGAGCCTCCCTCCTTGCTAACACAGCAGTCTGTGATCTAACCGCAAGGCAGCAGCGAGGCTGGGGGAGGGGCGTCCGCCATTGCTGAGGCTTAAGTAGCTAAACAAAGCCGCTGGGAAGCTCGAACTGGGTGGAGCTCACAGCAGCCCAAGGAAACCTGCCAGTCTCTGTAGACTCCACCTCTGGGGACAGGGCACAGCTAAAAAACAACAACAAAAAAAGCAGCAGAAACCTGTGCAGACACAAATGACTCTGTCTGACAGCTTTGAAGAGAGCAGTGGATCTCCCAACACGGAGGTT
>NW_012118321.1:1244810-1254398 GCF_000951035.1 Colobus angolensis palliatus
CATGGCACAAGTATACATATGTAACAAACCTGCACGTTATGCACATGTACCCAAGAACTTAAAGTATAATTAAAAAAAAAAAAAAAAAGCTGAAGGCATCATGCTACCCAACTATACTACAGGCTACAGTAAGAAAATAGATAGTACTGGTCCAAAAACAGACCAGTGGAACAGAACAGAGAGCTCAGAAATAAGACCACACGCTTACAACCATTTGATCTTCGACAAAGTTGACAAAACAAGCAACGAGGAAAGGTATTCCCATTCAATAAATGGTGCTGGGATAATGAGCCTGCCACATGCTGAAGATTAAAACTGGACCCTTTCTTTACACCACATACAGAAATCAACTCAAGATGAATTAAAGCCTTTAATGTAAAACCCAAAACTATGAAAAACCCTGAAGGCCACCTAGGCATTACCGTTCTAAACATAGGAACAAGCAAAGATTTCATGATGAAGATAACAAAAGCAATCACAACAAAAGCAAAAATGATAAATGGGATCTAATAAAGCTAAAGATATTCTGCACAACAAAGGAATCTATCAACAGAGTGAACAGAGAACCTAAAGAATGGGAGAAAATTTTTGCAAACTATGCATCTAACAAAGGTCTAATATTTAGCATCTATAGAAACTTAAATTTACAAAAAAAAAACCATTAAAAAGTGGGCAAGACACACGGACACTTTTCAAAAGAGAACATATATGTGGCCAACAAAGCATATGGAAAAAGCTCAATATCACTGATCATGTCCCTACATGCAAATCAAAACCACAATGGGATACCATCTCACATCAGTTAGAATGACTATAATTAAAAAGTCACAAAATAACAGATGCTGGCGAGGGTGAGGAGAAAAGGCAACAGCTATACACTGTTGGTGTGCAAGTTAGTTCAACCATTGTGAAACACAGTGTGGTGATTCCTCAAAGACCCTGAACCAGAGATACCATTCATTTCAGCAATCCCATTACTGGGTATATACCCAAAGGAATATAAATCTTTCTATTATAAGGGCACATGCATGTGTATGTTCATTGCAGCACCACTCACAATAGCAAAGACATGGATTCAACCAAAATGCCTATCCATGGTAGACTGGATAAAGAAAATGAGGTACATACACTCCATAGAATACACTATAGCCATATAAAAGAATGAGATCGTGCTTTTTTGCAAGGACTTGGATGGAGCCAGAGACCATTAACCTTAACAAACTAATGCAGGAACAGAAAACCAAATATCACCTGTTCTCACTTATAAGTGGGAGCTAAATGGTGAGCACATACGGACACATAGAGGAGAACAACAGAACCTGGGGTATACCAGAGAGTGGAGGGTGGGAGGAGGAAGAGGATCAGGAAAAATAACTAATGTGTACTAGCCTTAATAGCTGGGTGACAAAATCATCTGTACCACAAACTCCCATGACATGACTTTACCTATATGACAAACATGCACATGTCCCCCAGAACTTAAAATACAAATGAAAAATAAGTAAAAATAAATAAATTAAAAGTTAATAAAACAATTAGTAAAATCATGATGACCCTGAGCTCTCATATTTTTTGTTTTTACAATCGTATTTTTAAATTTTCTAAAATGTAAGAGTTTGTGTCACACTTGCCCAGAGTTGTTTTTTGTAAATATATATTTTTTTAATTGTTTTTCTTCCCAGCTACATAGATTGACTCAAAGAGGAACAGACGAAATGTATTGAATAGCTGTTGTGGAATGATCAATTCTTCTCACAGCCTTTCTTGAGGGCAAGTCAGAGCTTGGCGGAGTATATTTAAATGGACGGCCTGATCAAAAGAAAGGTCTCAGCATTTCCCCATTTCTCACTTTCCCACTAAAAAATGAAAGAGCTACGGTTTGATCTCCACCTTTGACATACAGTAATTTAAACATCAAAGAGGGATTTTCGTAATGGGTTTCACACTTTTGAAGAAAAAAAAAAGATTTCCCATAGCTATTTTGGCAACATAAAAATGTTGAATCAAAGTAACCTAGATAAACTGCCTACAGAGCTCATCCGTAAAATTCAGGCTTTTTGCCCAAAATACAATTTTACTTAGGTCAACTTGTTCCTTAAGAGAAACAATAACCCAATTCGTGTTTACTAAATTCACAAACAAAAAGCATATATTTAGATTCTTAAAATTCCCCCAAAGCCCAACAATGGCTGAAGTCATATCTACTCATCCTCTATGCCTGCATGCCAAATTGCTCTGTGGAAAGAACTTGCTCTATTCTCTCATGTGTCATGTCCAACTGTCATGTGGTAACTGCCTCAAAGCTTTTATCTATTGCCTGGCTACAGGGTGCAGACATGAATATTTTTGTTAGATGCTGAATGCCAACTTTGGAGTCAATGGGTAGAAGCCTTTATATTCTGACTTATTCTTTCTCCACATAATAACAGGCACATAGACAAAAATGCATATGTATATATCTAATATATGTAAATAATATAGGGAGGGTCTCAGAGAGGACAGCTTAGGACAGTTTGAGGTGGACATTAATAAGTTACAGGCAGTATGTTCACTGCAATTACTGTGGTTGGAGTCAACATTACTCTCACTCAGATAGTTAAATATGCTTTTTAACTGGTCTCCCTGTTTCAACCCTTGCCCCTTTATAGTTTGCTCTCCCTCTGAGTGAAATACAAGATTCATAAATTGACCTATATGGCCCTAAGACCCTCAGTTCTTAATACTTTTTCCCACTCACTTTACTCCAGGCCCTTGTCTCCTGTTCCTCAATCATGGCAAACATAGTCATGCTCATAGTATTCACACTTAATCTTTCTTTGCTTGGAACGGTCCTCCACATATCTACATGGTCCAATTTCTTACGTGCTTCAGGTCTCTGGTAAATTGACACCTTATCAGTGAGGCTTTCTGTAATTACTGAAACCTTTCCATGTGAAATAACAACACAGATCTAACACTCCCTATCCCCTTTTCCATTAGATTATTTTCCAAAGCACTTATCACTACATGATGTTACATTATTTACCTGTTCATTTACTTATTATATTTCTCCCTATTTGAGTATCAGCTCTATGGGGACAGAGATGTTTTTACTGCTATATCTCACACCTAGGACATAAAAAGTATTCGCTAAGTATTTGTTGAATTGATGAATATATACATACATTCATCAGTGAATAGATACTGTTTAAAGACCTGGATTAAGCACATAGGATTAACATTGAAGAAACCTGATGTATTAAGATGAAAAACAAAAGTGACCAAAATATGGTCACATACCAGGGCAGATGTGTTTGGAAGGTCTGAGAGACCTTAGAGACATTTAGATTCTTATGTCTACCTGGAAATTTCCTTATAGAATCCATACAAATAAAATTGGGAGCCAGATATCAAGGCAGAGGGTATGAGTCCCCCCCCCACTCCAAAATAATGATAAATCAGAGGGCTGAGGAGGAGATATAAAAAATAACTTGGCAAATGAAACAGTGAAGAAAATGGCATAAGATGCTGGATGCTAGGTGAAGTAAGCCAGGTATTTCACATACTTTAAATCCAGTGGCCAGAGCAGAAGTAATAGGCAATGTACCAAGTCTACATTGGTGGATCAGGGTTAGACTACAAAAATCCATAGCAGGCAGGAGAATTTAGGCGGAAGCAGAACCCAAAATGAAAGCAGAATTTGACACCACAGTCTTATTTGGGGAAATGCTTTAATGGGTAGAAAACTGGAATATCAGGAGAACCAAGATCCAAATTTTAGTATCCAATGTAAGTGAAAGAAATGCACAACCAAGCAAGTATCCTAAGGTTCCCATTCCCAAGTGAGGTTGTCTGTCCTCTGGCCATTCCTGAAGCTCTCTACTCTAACAAGTCAGAAAAGGCCTGTTCTCCCAGTGGTGACTAGTTCTGTTACTTTAGAGAGGATACATAAGCCACACATGAGAACTCCTGTATCTTCACCTCATCATTCCCTAACCTAATATCTTCATTGTCTACATAACCACGTATCCTTCCTTTCCTTCTATTGCAAAAGAATAAACATCCATACTTTTGTCAAAAGCTAATCCTTCTGCGTATCATGTTTCTCCTTTACAAGAACTTTCTCTTTCTTTCTGTGGTAGACAGAATGTTAAATGGTCCCCAAGATTCCTGCCCACTTGGTTTACATCCTTTGCATAATTTCCACCCCTTGAGTATGGGGGTAACACCTGTGAATATGGTAAAGAGTGAAGGGATAGCCCCTCCTTCTGATTGTCTTATAAGATACAAGACTCTATTGTAGCAGACTGGAGAGATATCCTCCACTTAACCTTGAAGATGTAAGTTTCTATGTTGTGCAAGATCCAAATGACTAGCATCTGAGAGTAGGCTCTAGAAGCTAAGAATTACCCCTTGTTGACACCCAGTATGAAAATGAGGACCTCAGTTCTACAATTGCTAAGACCTGATTTCTGTTAGCAACCTAAGGGAGTTATGATGCAGACAACATTGCAGCTCCAGGTCAACACCTGGATTTTAGGTTGTTGAAACCGGAAGCAGGGAATCCATCAAACCTACGTCTGGATTCCTGACCCACAGAAACTACAAAATGACAAATTGTGCTTTTTTAAGCTGCTAAGTTTGTGATCATTTATTGAGTATTAATAGAAAACAAATACAGATTTTGATACCTGAAAGTGAGGTGCTGTTGTAACAAACACCTATATTGTGGGAGCAGCTTTGGAATTAGACAGCTGAAAAGTCATGAAGAATGTTAAAAAAAAAAAAAAAAAAAAACCTAACTGAGAAATCCTAAATCACCTTGAACAGACTATTAGTAGAAATATGGACTTTAGGGAGGGCTCAGAAGAAACTATGGAAGACATTATCGGTAACTGGAGAAAGTGGAAATCTTTTTATACAGTGGTGGAAAGCTTAGCTGAATTATGTACTATAGTCTTGTGGAAAATAGAAGTTGTAAAATGGTGAACTTGAATATTTAGCTGAAGACATTTCCAAGCAGGCTAGTTTCTTCTGGCTTCTTATAGTAAAATGCAAGAGGAAAAATAAATTGAGGCAAGAACTGCTAAACAAATATACCTTCCCTCATCTATATCATCCATATCTCTTTTTGAGAATGATTCTCAATAACATACAAACATACTTTAATTATCCGTTTCATCTTAAACATCTTTCCTTGATACAGTATCTCCCTCCAGCTTCTAACCAAAATCTTTGCTTCCCTTCATAGCAGTTTCCCAAATTTCGACTCATGCTATGTTTATATTCTCACCTCACATTTTTTTCCTCAGCATACTCCACTCTTTTCTGTCCCATCACTCCATAAAATCTGCTTTCACTAAGGATATCAGTAACTTTCATGTTGTATGTTTATCATTTTACTTGACTTAGCACTATTCGATAAAGTTAATCCATTCCCTTCTGTGTGAAACATCCTTCTCACTCAGCTTTTATGATTTGATACTCTCATGATTATCCCCCTCTCTTAATGACCACTGTTTTTCTCTTCATTATTGGTTCAATGTTCTGTTGCTTGTCCCTTTCTACTTTTCCTAACTAAACTCTCCTTTTAAGAGATTCTTCTATTTTCATAACTTTAAGACCAAACCTTGCCCTTGAATACCATACTCCAACTGTGTTTTACATATCTCCATCTGGATGTTTCTTGAGTATCTTAAAATTAATGTCCAAAATAGAACTAACAACTTCTTCCTCAAGGTCACTTCTATTTCAGTCAATAGCACATCTATTCACACAAATGCTACAGCAAGAAGCCTTGGAATCATCCCTGACTTCTCTGTGTCTCTTTCTGCACCTTCAATTACTCATGAGGTACTGTAGATTATCCCTTGAAGCACATGGCAAGTCTGTTCATCTACACTACTACCATCCTTTTGTTTGCACTCTTGTCTTTCCTCCATTCTCCACATAGTGGCCAGAGTAAGTCTTCTCATTTGTAAATCTGATGTCACTCCCCTGCTTTAAACTTTTTGAGGACTTCCCATTGTTACTAGTTGCTCCAAGAAAAAAATCTCAAAGTCTGTAAGACCCTGTATTATATGGCCCCTGGCTGCCATTCTGTATTCACATTCTACCATTCTTCCCTTAGCTACCTCAACTACACTGGATTCTCTTCCTTCCTGGAATGTTTCAAGCTCCTGATCTGGGCTATACTCTCTGTGAGAAATCCTCTTCCACACCACCCTTAGCCTATCTCTCACCTAATCATGTATCAAATTGCAATCTAAAGGTCATGGTCTCAGAAAGGCCTTTTTAAGCTCCCAAACAAGATACTATCTGCCTGCTATCGTTTTTTGTGCTTCCAATTGTATTTTCTCAGTGCTACCATTTCATTGTTATAAATTTTAACTGTGAAAATATTTGAATGATGTCTATCTCCACTATTAGGCCATAAATTCAGCAAAGGGTTTGACTGTCTCTAATTACTATAACTCTAGTGTCTTACACTGATAGTAAGTACTCAGTAAATGTGTGTTAAATACATTGCTAGTGATGTCCAGAAAAGCAAAAAGGGATCCTTTGAGTGGTTATAATAATCCTAACTAATCCTCTGGAGGATTTCTATCCTTTTCCAGTCCATAATCTCTAGATGAGTTTAACAACAGTTAATTATTTACAATAGGCCTTCTTGGACATTAGCAAGATTCCAGTCCCCAAACCTCCACCAGAACACCAATTTTAAGAACTACCTACAGACAGGAATACTTTTATGGAAGCCTGAGGTTCAGCTGAGAGGTCCCAGCATACCATTGGAATGAAAAATCTGAGAATAGTTGCATTGAGGAGTATTAGAAAAACAGTTTCACTGTACCTGCATCACCCCATCCCAAGGTGGCCCAGCTCAGTGACAAGAGAGGTACCCCTCAGCCCACAATGTCTCCCATGCAGAAAAAAGAGAGCATAGAGAGCGCCCAGCTCCCCTGGCCACAGATGCGGACCAGGAGACACAAAACTGTCCCACAGTACCCAAAACACTGAGGGTATTGGCATGATTGTATTATCTGGGGACAGCTAGGAATAGAGAAAAGGGGCCAGGGGATGACAGAACCCTGCACATGGGTCTCAACAACTAGCTAAAGATCCTACTGACCAGCTTGCACGCTCCACTAGGAGCCTCACCCATGAGCCATGTGGGGTGCCACACCTGCACATTTACTCCAATAACTGATACATGACATGTCTCTAGCACTCCAGCATCCCCATAGGCAATGCCCTGAATTCCATCACAGATCACACACACATTCCTTCACAGATAGCATATGCAAACCTCATCAGGAGGTTCATGAAGTCCCCATACACAGCAAACAGATATTAGCAGTTGGCTCAACTCTGCTGGATTGGAAGAAGGTGTACAACCTTGAACACTTCAGGGCATTGCTCTACAGAAAACAAAAGAAAGTCTCTCGGGCCCAACCTGGCTTAGCGGGGCTGATGGAAGGCACACAACTCTATGCCTTCCCCATGCAAGAGGGCACCATTATGAGGCCAGAATTACTCTATTACCAAAGTCAGACAAAGACACTATAAGAAAATAAAATTACAGGCCAATAACTCAGATGAACATAGATGCAAAATAAGTCCTAGCGTTAGATAGTTCAGTAGGGTAATTATAGTTTACAATAATCTATAATATATTTCCAAATAGCTATAAGAGAAGAACTGAAATGGTTCTAGCATAAAAAGACAAATATTTAAGGTGATGGGTATCCCAAGTACATTTACTTAATATTTTCAAATATATGAATGTATTAAATTATTATATGAACCCCAAAACTATGTACATTTATTATGCATCAATAACAAAATCTTAAGTAAAATACTAGTATACCGAATTCAATAGCATCTTAGAAGGATTACACATCATGATCAAGTGGGATTTATCCCAGGGATGCAAAGATGGCTCAACATATGCAAATCTATAAATGTGATATACCGCATTTATGGAAAAAAAGATAAATATAAATGATCATCTCAATAAATACAGAAAAAGCATTTTGTAAAATTTAAAATATTTTAGTAAAAACAACTCTCAACAAATTTTTTATAGCAGGGACTTACTTCAACATGATATATAGTCCGTATATAACAAGCCGACATCTAAAGTCATATTCAATGGTGAAAAGCTAAAAGCTTTTCCTCTAAGATCAGGAACAAGACCCAGATGCTCATGGTCACCACTTTATTTAACATTGTACTGGAAGTGATAGCCAGAACAATTATGCAAGCAAAAGAAATAAAAGAGATCCAAATTGAGAAGGAAGAAGTAAAATTGTCTTCGTTTACAGATGAGAGGATCTTATAGAAGAAAAACTCCAAAAACTCCACCAAAACACTGTTAAAATTAGCAAATGAATTCAGTAAGATTGAAGGATACAAACTCAACAAAGAAAAATTAGTTGTGTTCCATACATTAGCAATGAACTATCCAAAAAAGAAATCAAGTAAATAATCCCATGTACTATAGCCTCAAAAAGAATACTTAGGAATAAAATTAACAAGGGATCTATATGCTTAAAACAATAAAATATTGACAAAAGAAATTAAAAATGACACATATGGATGGAAAGATTTCCTGTGTTCATGGATTTGAATAATTAGTACTGTTAAATGTCTATATTACCAAAAACAATCTACAGATTCAATAAAATCCCTTTCAAAATTCCAGTGGCATTTTTCATAGACATAGGAAAAAAGCAATCCTAAAATCTTATAAAACAACAAGGGACCAAGAATAGCCAAAGCAATTTTCAACAAAAAGGACAAAGGTGGAGGCATCATACTTCCCCCTTTCAAATTATATCACAAAGTTATAGTAATCAAAACAGCATTGATGGTACATGAATGAAGATAGACACGTACACCAATGGAACAGATTCAAGAACTCAGAAATAAACCACCTATATACAGTCAACTAATCTTTGACAAGGTGGCCAAGAATACACAATGGGGAAATGATACTCCCTTCAATAAATGGTGCTGGGAAAACTGGATATCCACAGGCAAAATAATGAAATTGATCCCATATTTTACAACACACATACACACACACAGAAATTAACTCAAAATGAATTTAAAGACTTAAAAAGGTAAAACCTGAAACCATAAAACTTTTAGAAGACAACATAGTAGAAAAGTTCTTTGACATTGGTCTTGGCAATGATTTTTTGAAAGTGACACCAAACGTACAAGCAACAAAAGCAAATATAAAAATGGAAAGACAATAAGTGACGAAAAGCTTAGGAACAGCAAAATAAACAATCCACAAAATGAAAAGACAACCTATGTAATGGGAGAATTATTTGCAACGCATATGATATAGACTGAATGTTTGTATCCCTCCTGAATTCATATATTAAAGCCCTATCCCACAAAGTGATGGTATTAGGAGATGGAGGCTTTGAAAAGTAATTAGAATTAGATGAGATTATGTGGGCAAAGCCCTCATGAATGGGATTAGTGCCCTTAAGAGTCACAGGATGCCTGTTCACTCTGCTGGTAGTTTCTTTTGCTGTGCAGAAGCTCTTTAGTTTAATTAGATCCCATTTGTCGATTTTGGCTTTTGCTGCC
>NW_012118321.1:1255496-1269172 GCF_000951035.1 Colobus angolensis palliatus
AAAAAAAGATAAAAAAATAAAATAAAAAAAAATAAATTAAAATTAAAATTAAAATTAAATAAAAAAAAAAAAGAGTCACAGGAAAGCTTGCTTCCTGCCTATGTTCTTTGCCATGTGAGGATACAAGGAGAAATAGACAGTCTACTATCCAGAAGAATGCCGTCATAAGACCTCAATCATGTTTTCACCCTGGTCTTTATCTTCCAGCCCCCAGATAATTAAAAAATAAATTTTTATTGTTTATAAGCTACTCAGTTTATGGTATTTTGTTATAGAAGCTTGAGCTAAAACACCATATATCTGATAGGGGGTTAATTTCCAAAATATACAAGGAACTCCTACAACTCAAAGGCATAAGAATAAGAATAAGAATAAGAATAACAATTTTTAAAATGCAAATGTGCAAAGTTCTGAATAAACATTTCTCCAAAGAAGACATACAAATGGCCAACAGGTATATAAAACGATGCTCAATATCACTAACAATCAAGCAAATGCAAATTAAAACCACAAGGAGACATCACCTCACACCTGTTAGGATAACTATTATTAGAACAACAAAATATAAATGTTGGTGATAATTCAGAGAAATGTGATCCTGGTACACTGGTCTTGGCAATGTAAATTGGTACAGCCATTGTGGAAAACAGTATGATGATGCCTCAAAAACTTTAAAATAGAACTAATTATGACCCAACTATCCCACATCTAGATATTTATTCAAAGGAATTGAAATAGAAATCTCAAAGAGATATCTGCATTCCCATGTTCATCATGGCATTATTCACAATAGCCAAGATGTGAAAACAACCTGAATATCTCTTGACAGGTGAACAGATGTTTAAAATATGTTCTATACATAAATGGAATATTTTTCAGCCTTAAAAATGCAGAGGTAATCTTGACATTTGCCACAATATGATGGACCTTGAGAAAGAATGTTAAGTGAAATAAGCTAGGCACAGAAATACAAATACTGCATGATCTCACTTATATGTGGAATCTAGACTAATCCAACTCATAGAAACAAAGAATAGAAGAGTGGTTGTCAGGGACTAGGGGAGGGGGAAATCAGAAGATGATGATCAAAGTGTACAACGTTTCAGTTGTACGAGATGAATCAGTTCTGTAGATCTACTATGAAGCATAGTGTATATAGCTACCAGTACTCTATTATATACTTAGAATTTTCTAAGTGAGTATATCTGATGTTAAGTGTTCTTACCACAAAAAATAATTATAACACAGGAGGTGGGAGGAATCTTTGGGAGGTGATGGATATACCTATGGCCTTTATCGTGGCGATGATTTCATGAGTTTTGTACTTGTCCCCAAACGTATGGGGTTGTATAAATTAAATATGTACAGCTGCTTACATGTCAATCATATCTTAATAAAGTGTTTTTTTAAACAGGCCTTTTTGTCCTCACTATAATTGACACATGTGTAAAATTTTGTTCCGCTGATTAGGTTGCCCATACATGCTATGGCATGGGCAAGTCTTCCCTCTGGTGATCTAAATCTTAACACATATGTTTTTCCCATCATACATTTCCCAGAATGCAATTAGCATATATTAACAAACGGCAAAAATATCCACCCTGAGTTGTACCAATATTTAATTTACCTATGCTTGAGTCTGCTCATATCAAGATGCAGGAAGAAGCAGGAAGGAGCCAATATCTCAACATCATGGTAGTTTTTGTTCTAATTTATACTTACTTAGCCACTTCTCCTAGAGAATGCATACAAGTGTGTGTATGTATGCATGTTATGGACTACATATAGCTCAACCTCATATAGCTCCTTTTCTACTGGTATTAGAGATTATGAGAATAATATAACAAAGGGAATCTCCCCCTCTTTGATCTTAGGCTAATACTGTAGCTCACCCTAATATAATGTACAAACTGGTAAATCCTGTATGTACATGTCTATAAAATAGGGAAAATATAATTATATATTTTATGTTTTGTGACCCCAACATTTTTGTAAAGTCTATGTAGCTGCCACAATTTTATTAGTATTAATTAGGCAATTTGACATAAATAGAGAAAGCACTTTTCTTACAATTACACAAAGGCAAGGCAGCAATATTTTGTACAAAAAAACAAAATGGTTTTCAGAGATTTTTAGTGAATCCAGATTTTCTCTAATGCTGCCTTATGAGCAAGGCTTGCAGTCAGACTCTGGAAGGCTGTTCATATAGGTAATTAAATTAAATCTGTGCAGTGACTGGCACAGAAGGTGAGAAGACAAGAAGTTTCACCTGCCAGAGATGCTCTCAGTTGCTGTGACAACCAGACTTGAGGAACTGGATGGTATCTAACACAAAGATTTCCCACTCCAGAGCTTCCCACTTTCCCAGTAAGAGATATATATGAATGACTCTTGCGCATTTCATTCTGGGAAATGTCCACTGGAGGTGTGTGCAAACTTCTGCTCTCCTCTGAAAACTATTGCCTTTGCATCACTGCTGAAGTCAGTGCTGCAAAAATCAGAAAGATCAGTTCCTCTGCCCACTGCCACTCAACCCAAAGCTCCTCAGTCACTGTTGATCTTGTTCTACACCCAACATTGCCCTTTATCTGTTTCACTGAAATATATAATTTGCCTTAAAAAAAAATAGCGCCAGACATGGTGGCTGATGCCTGTAATCCCAGCACTTTGGGAGGCTGAGGCAGGAGGATCATGAGGTCAGGAGACCAAGACCATCCTGGCCAACATGGTGAAACTCTATCTCTAACAAACATACAAAAATTAGCTGGGCGTGGTGGCATGTGCCTGTAATCACAGCTACTCAGGAGGTTGAGGCAGGAGAGTCGCTTGAACCCAGGAGTCAGAGGTTGCAGTGAGGCAAGATCGTGCCACTGCACTCCAGCCTGGAGACAGAGTGAGACTCCGTTTCAAAAAAACAAAAAACAAATAAAACAATAGAATGCCTATGACCAAAGCCTAGATCATACTAAAGATAAAGGTTTTATCTAGTTGTAGGATGGTGGTTGTATACATTTAAATGTTTTTCATAATTTTACCATATTATTTTCTGAATGAAACAATTTAAATATTATGCAATTTCTATTTTTGCCTCATGATGTCAGGGCAAATATCCTTATATGAATTTACTTCTGAGAAATACTATCTGGAATGTTGTGTGCAGTCAGGTTGTTAGCACTGTAACTCCACATGCCACAGTCTGTTAAGAAACTCTAAAAGCTCCATCCATGACCATTGCATGACTATTCAATTTCTTTTTGCTGTAGAAACACAGAATGAATGAAAGAAAGAAATATACAGGAGTTAATTGCTGATAAAGCCCAAAGCTTAACCTCAGCCAAGGGCAAAGCTTAAATAATATGTCTTCAGAGCCCTCACCTTATGCGTCTTATGTGTTTTCTTGGTAGCACCTAAAAATTATATATATTTCAACATCCCCCTTGTCCATCCAAACCTTGTCACATTTTCTTAGGATTCTAGTCATGGCAATAGTATAACAGGTTGTAATGGATTGATTATAGAATTTGATACCTGATACTATCTATACAATGTTGTAATTCCGGTAAAATGCCTTTAAATAGTGACTGTTTAGTCTAGTTAGAAAAGAAAGGTTGAGTAGTCATACCAATACGTTTTATATCATATTCCCAACACAGCTGCTTAATGTACTTCTGGTTAAGTATAAAATCACCCAAGAACTTCATTATCATTCCTCATCAGGCATCAGACAGCCTTCCCTGTCCTTCATCTTCCTCTTTATTTAAAGCATTCCCAAATGATGATTCAAATGACCACAGACAATAAGCCAGAGAAAATGAAGGGAATTTAGCCAACCTCTCTCCTACTAGAGCCAATCAAACTATCTTTTCTAGTTCTGCAACAAATACAGAGTTTGCCAAACAGAATTGAACCTCTCCGAGCTTCAGTTTCATTATGTAGGAAAAAGTTGTGATTAGTAGAAATGATGTATGCAGAGTTGCTAATCACAGACCTGGTTTTCAGTAGGCAATCAATACACTGTAACTAATTTTATTTTGCTTATAGTCTATATCCTGTACTAGCATGGCATACACTATGAAAAACTGGCACAGTCTCAACAAGGAACAAATATCCAAACTTAATTAAAGCCACAACCACCAGAGTCCGTAATGAGAAACAGACCCTCAGTAAATGTTTGCAAACCTTCTAAGATATTTGTGACGCTAGTGATCAGGCCCTGGACTAGAGCAAAGCAAGGGATGCATCCAGGCACAAAATTTAAGGAGGCACTCACTTTTGTGTGTCAATCCTGCATATGCATTATCCTCAGAATGGGTGCTTCCTTAAATGGCATGCCCTGGACTCTACTTACATCTCTCTAGTCTAGGCCCTGTCTGACTTCTGTCTCCTTTTCCTCTCCTTTTGGAGGGAGTGGGAGAGAGTGTGGTGTACCATGTGAAGTTGCCTGGGGAGTCACACCAGCCACCAAGAGAACACCTTGGCTTGAGGTGTTAGTGGTCACAGGAAAAAGTGGAGCCAGGGAACAATTATGGAAGAGAAAGGCTGCAAATCATGCTGGCCCACGACTGTGTTAAACATCTTTTAGTAACATATAACAGAGTGTTCTCATGTAAAGAGGGTCGGTTATCTTGAAGGAAGATCCGTCTTTTGGCAGAAGTACCTGTACCAAAGGAAATAGGCTAAGACATGTATTTTAGTTGCCTCTGGCATAAAGATTATTCAAGTAATACCCCTAAAGAGGTTAATAATTAAGAGGTCTTAAAATATTCACAGCTCTGCTAAGACTAATCTGTGAGTGTTACATTTTATAAAGAACTTTCGAATTCACTATCTTGATATTCTTCACAACTCAGATAAGTGGAAACCTAGGTACAGATGCTCCCTTGCTTTTGATAAGGACATGTCCCGATCAACGCGGCAGAAGTTGAAAGTATAGTAAGTTGACAATGGGCATTTTGTAGATATGATGAAATGCAAAACTACAAAACACAATAGCAAAAAAATGCTGGCAACCAGTACACTGGAGAGGGTGGGTTGTTTACTTTTGTGACTGCATGGCTGACTGGGAGCAGTGGCTCCCTGCCTCTGCCCAAATCTTGGGAGAATATCACATTGCATATCACTGGCCCAGGAAAAGATCAAAATTCTAAATTTCAAGTATATTTTCTACTGAATGAATATCGCTTTTGCACCATTGTAAAGTTTAACCTCCTAAGTCAGGGAAATCAGCACTATTATCTCCATTTTACAAAAGAAGAACCGTGGAGGCAGAGAGTGGGTTACCGCCTTGGTAACAGCCAAAGCCCGGCTGGGGAAAATGCAGCTTCTCAGGAGGGATCACGGAAACGTGGTAAGAGTTTGAATCAGACCTTGTTTTGGATTCGGGATCCACCACTATTAGCTGTAGGGCCTTAGGCCGCTAATTTCACCCTTCCTTGCTTCCTATTTCCTTATCTATAACTGTTCAGAAACACATCTAGCACATGGTAAGTCCTCAACAAACGCTATGCTCTTTTCCTCTTCAGATCCAGCACTGTACTGATTCCTGGTCTTTGTGCTTCAGATAGTTTCATGAGCCCTTTTCTGGATTACTTCCCCTCTGTATGCAATGGTCAGTTCCTCCAACAGAAAAATGCATGACAAAGAAAGGTCTTTTGTTCATTAAGCAAATCCTTTCACACAGCTAAATGGGATGGGGCCTGAGGAGCAAAGTTTCAATGAAGATGGAGGCAGGCTGTTATTCTCATTGGAAATAAATCAATGCATGAATTAGAACAGTGCAGCTCAGGGACTAGGGTAAGAAGCATTTTTAGAACTGTCACTTTAAAAATATGTTCCCTCCTGCCTTGCGGCTCTCTCAGTGGGTGGATTTTAAAATAGAAACAAGTAACTTTAATTAGGCTCTAATTAGCCCCACAAATTCGGTGAGCTAGGATAGTTTATTTTAGAAAAAAATATAATAACAGAAGGAGGATTTCCCAGGCGCCACAACTTTAATTACAACCCCAAACACCTCAAGCGTGCTTACTGGGCCAATTAAATCAGCAGGGCAATAGCAAAGCTAATGCACTATGTTAGACCCAAGCTATGGTGATGCTTTCTCCTTGAGTTTGTTTCCAAAGTAATTTGAGAAGCAGATAACCTGCAATGCTTACTGAAACAGAAGCAGGAGGTCCTTATACTGTCGTTAATATTCAATTAACTGCGATCTCGAAGATGGGGATTCTCTGGATCAGATCAGTGCTGCTCAACTGCAACACATTCACGTTTCTCTCTTCTTGTTTGCTTCCACCCATCGCCTAAGTTGGAGCTGCTTGGGTCTTCTCTCTCCCATTCCCCTTTGAGCCTTGGTTGGAAATGTAGATACGTACCAGTCTCCGGAGTGAGACCAGAGAGAAACACTGCCCTAGATGCCCTCCTGGCATTTTCTGGTGCATCAGTAGAGTGAGCCCACAGTGGACTTCCTCTGAACTCAGAAAGAAAGAGAGCAGTTTGAGGAAAAGCACTGCATCCTCCAGCACCAGTTACACACCTAGAAAGGGAAGAGTGATGAAAGTTGCCTTGCATTTTCTTGATCACGTTTGAGAGAATGATGAGGGTAAACACCCATGTCCAAACTAGTGAGTCAATCTCTACCAGAGGTTGAAACAAGAAGTCTATGCAGGTAGGGAAATGTTTTTCATTCCTTCTCAAAAATGCATTTTCCACATCCTGTGGGAGAAATAGAATATTCATAGCCAATGAATGGCCTGTTGGTCCCTGCCCACATTCACAGATCTAGTGAAATAAAACCACTACAACAAGTTAATGTTCTCATTTTAAATGATGAATTTGATGAGAATAACATAACAATCAATATATGGGTGTCTACGTATGCAATCACTAAACACTGAACACATTGAATGATTTCTATTTTTTCCATATTTTCCATGGCATTGTCTGTTGATCTAAATCCAATTTTGGCCGGGTGTGGTGGCTCATGCCTGTAATCCTAGCACTTTGGGAGGCTGAGGCAGGTGGATTGCTGGAGTTCAGGAGTTTGAGACCAGCCTGGCAAATATAGTGAAACCCCATCTCTACTAAAAACACAAAAATTAGCTGGGTGTGGTGGCGGGTGCCTGTAATGCCAGCTACTTGGGAGACTGAGCAGGAGAATCACGTGAACCCAGGAGGCAGAGGTTGCAGTGAGCCAAGATCACACCATTGCACTCCAGCCTGGGTGACAGAGTGAGACTCCGTCACTAAATAAATAAATAAATAATCTAATACTCTGTGAATTCATTCATTTATCTAACAAACAATTAATTAAATGTCAAAAGTGTGGCACTGGGCTAGATTCTGAAGTTACAAAAGGGAATAAAGTGGGGTACCTCCACTTGAGCAGACACGCTGCCTAGAAAGAGTGAAATGCAGGACCATAGATTCAGAGAACGAAAAGAAAAAGCTGTCCAGAAAGAAAAAGGAGACACTTATCAAATGTTGAACCTCTGAAGATTGGCACTTCAATTTAATAAAGAACCAAACCAATGCTATTCAAAACCATTAGGTCTATTAGGTTCCATTTGACATCAACTAGATAAAACAACCCTTGGACAAACACACAAAAAGGTAACTTCCTCTACCTTTCAAGTTGCCAAAGGAAAATACCCCCAAGGCTAGTGACCTCATCAACGCATTTACTGTGACCAGTACTTCTCCCATCTCTTCTGCCTACAGGGCAAAGTGACAGTCTCAGAATGTTCTTTCTCTGGTTCTGGACCACTTCTCTTTCCTACCAAACAATTACAGTGTTCCTAAGGAAGACTCTCACTCTCTTACAAATACTTCGACTACGAAAAGGCATGCCACTTTTTCCATTTGGTTCTCCAGCATTAATAAGTAATGCTTCTGGTCTGACAACACCAAAAGTTATAATAACATTAATAATAAGAATAATAACCAACAGTTAATAAGTATGTACTATGTGCCAAACACTGTCCTAACTGATTTACATTTGATTATAAATTTAGAGCTTATTTAGTGTTTAAAACAACCCTCTGAAATAGACACTACTATTTTCTCCTATTTCCATATAAGGAAACTGAAGCTATAAGAAGTAATCTCACCCAAGATAAAAAGTGGTGGAGCCAAGATTCTAATTCAGAAGGTCTAAATCCACAGCAAACATTATGCTCTCACTAGGTGCTTTTGGTACTACACAGAGGTGAATCATAAAGGTTACTGGTGCTAATGTTTGTACCAAGAGCCCTGCTGCTTGATGTTATGTACTGAAGGCAATAACATCCTGACTACCATTGTTGATGTCACTGTTGGGTATAAAGAAATACTGCTATTATCACCATAACCAAGCTGAATGAATCCCTCCCAATGTCCTTCATTAAAGCAAAACATTGACTTTTTATAGATCTCTTTTTAACATATTAGATTTCTGGATACCCCATATTTCCAGAAGAGTAAGGTATTAATTTATAGGAGCCGTGTCAGAGGATGGAATGGTAGACACTGTTCTCTTGAGCCGCTGGTCTATTGCTTTCGAACCAACTACCTTCCCTCAAATCTTACTTGTCCAAAGGGGAGTTTTCTCCCAGAGAGCCTCTCAAGCTTCCTATAAATACTTCCTTGTGAATCCCCCATAATCACACTCCAGACAGTACAGGTGCTACGGCCACCTCTAGAAGCAAAATGGGCCTCCCATCATCCTAAAATTTGGCTTTAATGTTGAGACTGAGGAAGCCACACACAAACACACACACACACACACACACACACACACACACACACACCCCAAGAGGGTATGAAAAGGTTTATTACTCATACTACTTTAAATAGAGCAGAGTAGATGCCTAAGATGTTCTGGAAACGGCTTGGGAAAACAGGAAAAGGAGACTGGCTTAAGTTTGTGTGGTTTTAACTTCTCACTGGCACCAAAAGAGGGAGCACTCAGGCTTTCTTATGAGGGAAATGGGGCATACTGGGATTTGAAACTCATCAGCAACCAAACATCAAAAATGGAATCAGCCTCCTTATTACAAAAGATACGCCTGAATCTTAGAATGAAGCAGAACTTAGACTCAAGTTAGCTGCCCTCTTCTGCTCAAGCTCACACAATTACTTTGCCGATGGAAAGCCAGAAGACCATACCTCCACCAACATATTCCCCAAAATCTGATCTATAAAAAGGTACAACTTGATGTATTTTTTATCATAATATCATTTATATTTCAGATACTTAGGACCAATATTATCTAATTCATAACATTTAATGTTTTGTATCATTTGATTGTTTGTGGATGTAAAATTCCATTTTTTTCATTAATGATAGAAATTCCCTTGACTTCCAACTTTGAAAGTCTCCTTCCTCACTTCCTTCCCCTTGCCACCTGCCAACTTCTTTTTTTTTTTTTTTTTTTGAGACGGAGTCTCGCTCTGTCGCCCGGGCTGGAGTGCAGTGGCCTGATCTCAGCTCACTGCAAGCTCCGCCTCCCGGGTTTACCCCATTCTCCTGCCTTAGCCTCCCAGGTAGCTGGGACTACAGGCGCCAGCCACCTCGCCCGCCTAGTTTTTTGTATTTTTTAGTAGAGACGGGGTTTCACCGTGTTAGCCAGGATGGTCTCGATCTCCTGACCTCGTGATCCGCCCGTCTCAGCCTCCCAAAGTGCTGGGATTACAGGCTTGAGCCACCGCACCGGGCACCACCTGCCAACTTCTAACCACTATAATTTTATTTATACATTATATAGGTTGACACTATTGATATTCAATTTTGTTAACATCATTTCTCTGTGCTTTGACACAAGGGTGACACTCAAAGATTAATTAGCAGCATTTGTGTTATTATAAGTCAGTATCATAAGGTGCAGAGTCAAGTCATGAGCTATGATTCCATCTTCTTCTCTGTGATTCCAACCTCTTATCCATTGTGATACTCAAGTAGTCATATCAAAAGTGAACCCTAATACAAACTATGGACTTTGGGTGATGATAATATGTAAGTTCATCAATTCTTACAAATTAAACAGTAAAAGTCCATTTTTAAACAAACAAAGAACATTTACACAGGTTTTCCTTTCTTACATCCAAAGTCGTGTCATAGGTTAGCTAGTTTCATATTGGACTAACATGTCTTTACATTTTTTGTTTGTATATTTTTGGGACCTTGAGACTTCCTTTCGTTATTTCTTGTTGGGAAAGGAAGTTACATACAATACCTTCTTCACCACATCCCTAATGCCTTCCAATTTGTTACTCATTCTTTCTATTGTTTGGAATTTATTTATTTTTTTTCTTGAATCCCTCTAATCTCCTGAATTGGTTGTTTTATATTCAGAACATGCTTCTTACACAACTTTTCTTTATTCTGAAGTTTGGAGTTTTCTATTTCTATTCTGGTTTGTTGTTGTTTTGCTTTTTGTCTTTTTGATTTTTGTTTTTGCCTTAATCACATACTCATATTCTTGCATCATCTCCCTGTATTCTGAGAAATCCTTATTTTCTGTGAAGCCCTTCCTCCCAAAGCGCTCTATTTTCCTGATTCTGTCTAGACTGATTGCTCTGAAGGCCTACTGCACATCAGAAATCTTGGGACTACAATTCATTCTTCTCAAGAATTAGACACATTGTTTTTGTGTACTCATTCCCTTTCTTTGTTTACCTTCTTGATTTTATGGCTTAAAACCCTAAATAATTTTCCTAAGAAAGAGGGCAGGTGAAGTGAATTTTTCTGAGTCCATGTATATATGAGAAATGCCTACGTTCTTCCCTCACACTTAATTAAAACCTTGACTGGGATGGCAGAGACTATTAGCAGTCTCCTAGTATCTATTCTCCCTTCTTCAATAGTAATAAAATACTTAGCTGGTCACAGGTCTGTCCAGAATAAAGACATTGCCCAGCTTCCCTTGTAAGTAAGTATGTGTGGCCAATAAAATATGAGAAGCAGTATAAAGTGGTAGCTTCCCACAATTATCCATAAGAGCCACCTCATGCGATCCATTTAAACTCTTCTGTGTCAATACTTTAGATGGGGCCTGGAACATGAATGTCACTATCTTCATAATATAATTAAGCTTGGGTCTCTGAGCTGAATGCCACAGTAGCTCTGGAATGCTTACCAGAACTTTTGCATAAGAAAGAAACTTTGGACTTATTCACGCCAATGTTATTCTGGGGTTTCTCGCAAAACTACAGGTAATTTCAGGTAAAACAGGTTGGGTATAGAAACCTGTGGTGAAATAATTTTCACAAAGTATACACAAAGCATTATTCTCCTGATTTCTACTATCCAGTGTTGTGGATATAAAAAAACTGTTTTCATTCTTTATATATAGCCTGCTTTTCATTCTTGTTTTTGTTTTTTTGTTTGTTTGTTTGTTTCCTATCAGAGATCAAAGGAAGTTATCAGAGGCTCTGAAATTCACAGTAGGTTTTTTTGTCATTCTTTCTGATTTGCACTTGGTAGGCTCTTGCAATTTTCAAACTTACCTCTCCATTCAGCTATGAGATTCTTGTTTGATTTTTAAGCTCACTTCTTCCTCTTTATTTTGTCTGCTCTCTGTTTCTGAAAAGATCCTTTTTCTACTAGCTAGATGCTAGACTTCCTGATTTGAGCCTCTGAGCTTCACACTTCTTTCATAATTTACCTTTCTACAGTTTTTCTATGTCCAATCCTTCCACTGAACTCTAAACATGACAATCATTTTCTAATTTCCAAGAGTTCTGCTTTTGTATTCCCTAATTGTTTGCAGTATCCTCTTTTCGTGCAATTTCATCTTGAACCACTCCGCATTTGTTTTCTACTGTTAAGAGAAAAACTTCAGTCAAATTAAATTTAAAGGGGTTTAATTGAGTAATGAATGATTCACAATCGGACAGCCCCCAGAATCACAGCAGATTCACAGAGTCTCCAGTGCAGCCACACGGTGAAAGAAGATTTACTGACAGCAAAAGTAAAGTGATGCACAGAAAATGGAAGTGAGGTACAGAAACAACTGGATTGGTTACAGCTTGGCATTTACCTTACTCGAACATGGTTCAAACAGTTGGCTACGTTTGATTGGCCAAAACTCAGTCATTGATACAGGGGTGGGCTATGGTCAGTTTACAACTCCACTTGTTATAGTTCATGATGTACAGGAAAATCTTTAGGCTGAACTTAAATATGTAAGGAGGCAGCTTTAAGACAAACTCGATTTAACACTACAAATATATATTAATATCCCAAACCTAGTGGTTTAAAACAACAAACATTTATTATCTCCAAATGTTCATGTGCCAGACATCCAGGAGCCACTTAGCTGGGGGGTTCTGGCTCAGGGTCTCTCACAAAAATGCAATTAAGATGTCCACCAAAGCTGCAGTCATCTCATTGAAAATCAGTTCCAAGCTCACACACGATTATTGGCAAGATTCAGAAGCTGTGCTTCCAAGCTCACTCATGTGACTGCTGACAAGTCCCAGTCCTCTCCACATGGAGCCCTTCTCAACACATAGATGCTGGCTTTTTCCTTTCCAAGGATGCCTCAAGATGTGGCAGCTGGCTTCCCCTAGAAGAGTAAGCATTAAGAAGGAGAGAGGAAAAGGAGGAAAGGAGAGAGAAATAGAACCCAAGATTGAAGCTCTAGTCTCTTAGTATTTTTACAATCTAATATTCTGAGGGACATCCTATTACTTCTGCCATTTTCTATTTGCTCACTGGAGATAATTCACTAAGTCCAGGACACATTCAAAGTGAGAGAAATTAATGGGAAGAGTATCAAAAATTCTGTGGACATATTTTCCAAACATATTCTCTAGGATGCTAATTAGTTTGCTTTTTTAGGCTCTTTCATGATCTCTAAATTTTCTCTGTTTCTTTCTGAGTAAGTACCTTTCTTGGCCATGCTGCAGGCTTTCTTCAAATATACAGAAAATCTTAGTTGTTCATTTAAATAACATAATGAGAAAATGTGAGGGTTGACTGGGCTTGCATGTGGGTGGATTTGGGACTGGTAGGTTTTAGGGTGAATAATCAGAGAACTGATTGGCTCCCAATTCCAAAATGAAGAGGGCTTTATGTGGAGATATAATCCCTAAACTACCTGCCTTAGTTCTTCCTTTACCATTAGTTCCAAGGTTTTAGGAAAGTTTCTGTCAAAAGACTTGCTTGGAGGCAAATGCCTGGCCACAAACTGTATAAAGGTAGGAAAGGGGAATGAAGAGATGATTCATCCATTCATAGACTTTCAATTAATCACTCTCTTTTCAGATTTGCTGTGGCCCATGCCATTTCCGGTTCTGGTCAGCTGGAGATGACAGTGCAGAGATTTAGCAATGAGTCCTTTTCCTCCCATTTCCCTAACATCAGACTGCTCTAGAGCTGCAGAATTGTTAAGATGAGAGTCTAGAACTTGTTGTCAATTACTTCTGTAATCTAAGCAAATAATTTTCCTATACTTGTCTCATCTAGAAAATCAGAGGAAAGGACTAGAAACTTAAAGTTTCTTAAAATAATGGTAATCCAATTCAGTTAGGATTTGTAGCTCTGCTTACAGCTATATTTCATATATTTTCAAATATAAAAAAACTATTACATGGTAAAAAATTAAAATAAACTCAAGCTGAGAATATACAGGAGAGTTAAGAATAAGCTTCCTGGCCAGGCGCGGTGGCTCAAGCCTGTAATCCCAGCACTTTGGGAGGCC
>NW_012118321.1:1269442-1288885 GCF_000951035.1 Colobus angolensis palliatus
AGATGAGAAATATTGCCAGAGCCCACCTATACTTGATAGAACTTCTGTGTGATGAGGATTGAGATAAACAGAAAGATTTTTCCCCAAAGGAGACCAGTGTTTAGAGCATTTCAGTCATGTAAAAAGAAAATATGAAGCTGAGAAACACCATCATTTTCTCTTGGGATATAGCTTGGACTCTGGACTTCGAAAGATTTTGCAAGAAGTAGTTCTGGGTAACCTACACTGTTGTTATTAGACACTAGTTTCTGAGAATGTAGAGTTTGGATAACCTTTCTAGCTCCTATTCTAATGCTTTGATTGACTTTTCTAAAGTTCAAAAAGATATCCTTTAGCTTCTAAATTATGAGTAATTAAAAATCACCCACGTATTTTTCTTTCAAGATGGTGAATTGGAAGCAGTATTGGCATACCTCTCCAACTTGGAAGGACAGGATACTGTGCAGAGATTCACCCTGTGAACTTTTTTGCAAGAAGCAACACAGGAACTTAACAGGAGGACTGAAAAAAATTCACAGACCCTTTGAAAGAAGTGGCAGCCTGCAGCTTACTCTGTGAGACAGGCAAAAAACTGTAAGTCCCCAGAGTATAAGAGGGGAAGAGTCTGCCTCCAGAATACACATCCCCACTGGGGAATCTGAAAATCCAGGCCATGGGAGAAGGCCTTAACCCTACCCAGAACTGGAACTGATTCAGGGAGCAACGAAAAATATAAAAGTAGAAGCAGCAGTGGGAAGTGCCTTGCAGGCATTCTCAGTCACCAGGGTGGACCAAGTGAAGTCATTTCTTATTATATCTCACAGGGGACCTTGGGGAAGTCAGCCAGCTAGCGCAGGCAGGGGTCATAGGGTGAAAGAAGCTCCCAACTGAATTTCGTGATATAACTTCAAGTGGAGATAAACTCCTTTGACCAGAACTGGGGTAGAGGATGGGAAGGGGGGTGCAGGTAGGAAGTGTGTGGCAGACACATGCACAGGAGCTGGGGACCCGGCCTTGCGGCCTTGCAGGCAGATGGGGAAGGCCATGGCCTGAAAGTCGTGGCTGTTGTCTATGCTGGGAAAGCTTATGGCACGGGGAAGGTCTGAATTCTATGTGCAGACTGCCTGGATCTTAATCCAGTGCTATTAGCAGAGCAATGCAGGAGTGCTATCTGCCCTGCCAACTGCATGGGAGCTGGGTGAGGCTCATTGCCACTTGCTACTTCCCACTCCCTGTGCAAACTCCTGTGCAGCAGAGGCAGTTGTACTCCCCTCCAGAACATGACCTCAGCAGCCTGGAAACCACTCCTGTCCCAAGGTCCACAGCTTGCCCCTCTCACCAAGAGTCAAAGTGCAGACCCACCTTACCCTGCCCCACCTGGCTGTGTCTCTCTACCTTCCCTAGTAGCTCAACACAAAGGTCAGAAACCTGGGAGCTTTATAGCACAGCCCATTGTCAGAGAAACCAGAATACTCCCCCTGGGCAACTTAGGGCAAGCTCAAATCCCACTGCTATTAACACTACCACAGCTGGTGCTCTTTTGCAAGCACCGCCTTCTGGCTGCAGGCCAACCAACACAGTTCATTACAGATCTCTAGGCAGAGTAACACTGCACTCAGGAAAAAGAAAATGGCTGCATGACCTCAGCTATCAGCACTGCTTGTAACATCCTAGTAAACCAGGGTCCTGAATCTGCCCGTGTGACAAGTTCACTACAATTATTACCAGCATTCAAAAAAAGCCAGCACACTAAGCTTATCTACAACCGAGGATTCTCACAGAGTCTACATCAGTCATGAGAACGACGCAAGTACTCACTACTGGGCAACTTGAAGACAGGTCACATCACAGATCCCTTGCAGACATTCCCCAGCACCAGCCCAGATTGTGGCAGCCCCACTTTATGGATAGACCTGGAAGAGCAATAGCAATCGGTGTAGTCTGGCTCTCAGAAACTCCTACTTCTAGGGGAAGGGAAAGAGCACAACATCAAGGGAACAAACCATGGAAGAAAAGAATCTGGACAGCAGGCATTGAGCCCTAGATCTATTCAGTGGTGGGAAGTTTCTTACAGCAGAGACACAATTGTAGTATTGGGTGTAGCACGCAGTCTGCACCTCTACCCCAACCGTCAGGCAGCCTTTCTGCTTATAAATGGTCTTGGAGAAGGGGTCCTTTTTCCCCTCTTGCCCACCACTGCAGACACAACTGGGGCTTTTCCCATGGGAGCTCAGCATGGATACACCTATAGACAGCTTTCCTGGAACAATTTAGGCTGATTGCATCACCACAGGAGGAGGCCTGCCCAGGTTCATGCTTGCATGAGAGGTAGAGTCACAATTCCTTTCTACTCAGAAGATCAATCATTTTTCAGATGAAAAGAGGTGCCTCTCTGATCTGAATAAACAGAACACTGGGACAAAAGTGAGGCTGGGAGGTGGATACCTTTCCTGCTGGCCAGGCACGGGGGCTGAGGTAGCTCCCACCCTTCACCCTGATGACACCCACCTCAGTGCATCTAACTGACAGCTCCCCCAGGCATGTTCATCAAGGCTGAGACTTGTGTCTACCATTGGGTATTGCATCTACCCACCTGCTTTTATTACAACTGTTGCTTACCCAGAGATATCTCCCATACTGAACTGAAGCCTGAGCCATCAACTTAGTAAATAAAATATTGGGAAACAATTACATAAAGAAGTACACAATATAGGTGAATGAGATATGTTTCAATGATCCTTGCCATTTCAATCAGATAGGAGACAGTGAACTTGCCCATACATCAAGTATGTAACTGCTATAGTCAGCATCTAAGAAAGCCAGCGCACAAAGACTTGCTATAAACAAGGAATTCATACAGAGTCTTCACCTCTAAAAGCACCAAAAATCAAATTAGGCAATAATAAACTATAAACATTAAAGTCACATCCATAAGAGGGAAAAACATTTTTAAAACACAGTCAAATCAAAAATAAATTCAAGACCAATTTTAAGAAATAGTCTATCCAAATAAGGAGAAATCAGAAAAGTAATTCTGGTAATATGACAAAACAAGGTTTTATGACACCCCCGAAAGATCATACTAGTTCCCTAGCAATGGATCCAAACCAAGAAGATATCTTTGAAATACCAAATAAAGAATTCAGGAGGTTGACTATTAAACTACTCAAAGAGATATCACAGAAAGGAGAAAACCAACACTATAAGAAAGCCTAAAAGGAGTTCTAAATCTTCAAACAAAACCTCGATATACAAATAAATTTAAAAAGAGCAAGAGAGGATATGAATGAAAAATTTTCCAGAGAGATAGATATCATAAAGAAAAAAAAAATCAGAACTCCTGTACAGACACATTTAGGGAAATACAAAATGCAGTGGAAAGTTTCAATAATAGACTCAAACAAGTAGAAGAAAGAATTTCAGAGCTTGAAGACAAGGCTTTTGAATTAACCCAATCAGATAAACATAAAGAACAAAGAATCAAAAGAAATGAACAAAGTCTCTAGGAAATATGGGATTATGTAAGATGGCCAAACCTAAAAGTAATTGGTGTTCCTAAGGGAGAAGAGAAGGCTAAAAGTTTGGAAAACTTATTTGAGAAAATAATTGAGGAAAACTTCCCCAGCCTTGCTAGAGATTTAGATTTCCAGATACAAGAAGCTCAAAGAAATCCTGGGAAATTCAATGCAAAAAGATCATCACCAAGGCAAATAGTCATCTGTCTATGTAAAGTCAAGATGAAAGAAAGAATTCTAAGGGCTGTGAGACAAAAGCATCAAGTAACCTATAAAGGAAAACCTATCAGATTAACAGAAGACTTCTCAAAAGATACCTTACAAGACAGAAGGAACTGTGGTCCTCTTTAGACTCCTTAAATAGAATAAATGTCAGTCAAGAATTTTGTATCCAGAAAACCTAACCTTTATACATGAAGGAGAGATAAAATCTTCTTCAGGCAAACACATTCTGAGGGAATTTGCCACTACCAAACCAGCACTGTAAGAAAGGCTAAAAGGAGTTCTAAATCTTCAAACAAAACCTCGATATACACCAAAATAGAATCTCCTTAAAGCATAAAATTCACAAGGCCTATAAAACAATAAGGCAAGGGGGAAACAAGTACTTACGTAACAACTAACATGATAAATAGAACAGCACCCCACATCTCATATTAACGTTGACTGTAAACAGCCTAAGTGCTCCACTTAAAAGATACAAAGTGGCAGAATGGATAAAAAAAAACACAAACTAATTATCTGCTGTCTTAAAGATTCATCTAACACATAAACTCCATATACATTTAAGGCAAAGGACTGGAAAAAGCTATTTGACACAAATGGAAACAAAAAGTGAGCAGGTGTAGCTATTCTTATGTCAGAAAAATATATACTTTATTTCCCTGAAACTGCTCTGATTTCCCTAATGAGGCCTTACCATCTCCACATGCTGACTAGGTGGGGGAGCTAGATTAAACTCAATCTAGTAATCTGAGACCATTCCATAATTTAAATTGGACTGTCCCTGATTTTAGGTTCTGGCTGTAAAGATCAATTGACTGTTTTATCTTGAACATGTCACTTTACTTGTATGGACATCAGATTTTCCATCTACAAGTGTTAAAAATAAGTAGGCATCCCTTCATGATAAAAATTCTCAAATAACTGGGTATAGAAGCAGAACATACCTCAACATAATAAAAGCCATATATGACAGAGTTATAGCCAGTATCACAGTGAATAGGAAAAAAAAAAAAAAAACTGAAAGCTTTTCTCTTATGATCTGGAGCTAGACAAGTTTAAGGTCAAGGATCTGGGCCACATTAACTTTGGAATTCCAGTCCAATTTAAAGATATAGACTTCTTTTCTACCAATTTATACGTAAGTGCATTAATTGGCCAGGCTGTTTCACAAAGCAGCTTCCCTAGGAAATGTCATACTTTAAAGCAATAATATTTGTAAAAGACAAAAAGCACATATAATGGTAAAAGGATCTGTCCAACAAGAAGATATTATAATTCTAAATTTATATGCACCTAACGCTGGATATCCCAGATTTGTACTTTTCTACCACAATTACAACTAGACCTAATAAGATAGAAAGCAACAAAATAATAGTGGAGGATTTCAATATTGACAGCACTAGACAGATTATCAAGACAGAAAGTTAACAAAGGAACAACGAACTTAAAGTACACCCTAGATAAAATGGTCTTAACAGACACTGTCTTAGTCCATTTAGGCTACAATAACAAAATACCATAGACTCAGTAGCTTATAAACAAAAACAAATATTTATTTCTCCAAGTTCTGGAGGCTGTGAAGTCTAAAATCAAGGCACCAGCAGATTCAGGGTCTGGCGAGGGAGGGCCTGTTCCTCATAAATGATGCCTTCTTTCTAAATTCTCACATGGTATAAGGGTCGAATAAGCTAACCCAGGCTTCTTTTATGAGGACACTAATCCTTTTCATGAGGGCTCCACCCCCATGATACCTAGTCACCTCCCAAAGTCTTCACTTCTTAATACCATCACATTGGGGATTAGTTTCAACAGATGTATTTACTAGTCGGGAGAACACAAACATTCAGAGCAGAGCAAGAATCTAGATGGTATAAATGGAGAGGTATAGCATAAGTGATCTTAGAGAATCACAGAAGGAAGTGAGTTGCTGTCTACAACTTTGCTGGTCTCTGATGCCAACTGGCTAGAATGGTTTGCAACCTAGAATTGTGGGTGGCCTCTGAAGTGTGGCCTTAGGCATGAATGTACTGTTATCCACTGTTGGAGCCCAGGGTTACAGCAAATTGTCCCCTCTTCAACATCTCCACCTGTGGCTGCCTTTTTGTCTTGATCTCAGTTTCCTAGAAGATGCTTTCATTTCCTTAGATGCCCAAATATCCCCTCATAGGGCACTCTGGAATTCCTGGTTTACCTGCTGCTATGATCTGAAGGTTTTTTTTGAATCCCTCCAAAATTCCTATGTCGGAACCTAATCTTCAATGTCATAGCACTAAGAGGAGGAGCCTTTAGGAGGTAATTAGGTCCTGAGGGTTCTACCCTCCTGAATGGGATGAGTGACTTTATCAAAGATGCTTAGGGGCACCTGTCTGTCTCTTCCTCCATTTGAGGACACACAGGCGTCGTCATCCATGAAGAACAAACCAGACACCGAATCCACTGGTGCCATGATCAGAAACTTCCTAGCCTCCAGAACTGTGAGCAATAAACCCACCAATGAAAAAGAATGAATTACCTCTATAGAAAGTGACTTATTTGAATCTCGCAGATAGTATGTTGAGCAAAAGAAGTCAGATGCAAATGAATGCATGATGATTAATTCCATTTATATTAAATTCAACAATAATCCTTACAAAATTATGGTGATTCAAGTCGGAAGAGTGGCTACCTCAGGGGCAGCAGGTTGTAGGGGGGTGGGTGGTATTAGAGTTTGACTTGGGTAGCTGCTACCATTTTCAGTTGACTGACAACTCCTTAAATTGCACATGTACAAGTCAAGAATTTATTAAATAAAAACTTTAGTGATGAATCAGATGACTGGAATTTGTCTTTGTTACTAAGTCACCATTTAGTTTCAACCGCATCTACCCAAAGAGACAGTCTTTCTCTAACCCTGACCACCCTATACCCAGAAGGTCAAATCCAAACCTTCCATCTCAACAATAACAGCATCTGCCAAACTCCCAGGGTTACTTCTTCTCAGTGCCCCTCAGTTTGAATCTAGCCCTCCTTTACTCCATGCTGAATATACAAAGATTCTCGCCAAGAGCTTCCAGGCTATTGAGGGGGAAGACAGATAAATTAATTAGGTATGGTGCATCCATCTATCCATTTTACAAGGATATTGAAAGTGTCAATCTGTATTAATTGCTATGTTGTGCTTTGAGAGTGGCGGTATAAAGAATAATACAGCTCAGGTCCTGTAGTGAGAGGTTCTCAGTCTCCTGGTCTCATTGATTCCATTTCAGGTTTCCACCACTTCCCACATCTCTGCCATTAAACTTTCAACAAGCTTTATGACTATGCCTTTCTAAGACACATCTTACACATCTAAGGTACTCTATTTTTGACATCAGAACTCAAGGTAATACAAAATGAGAAACTGCAAGAAATTTAAAGGAAACTTGACATCAGATCAAGTGCATAGAAATAACGGTCTCATAAAATATTCGTTAAATATGAGCATACACTGGGACTCTTATTCTGTCTAGAAAAGGTAAGTCTCTGCGGAAGCATTTCTCCCTCAGAATTATCTGCTATAGAAATATCTGAGCAATTTGTGTGCCTTTCCAGTAGTCAAGAGATATATTACTTGCCTCAGACACTCTCTAAGGCTTCTGACCTTCCCTGAGAGTTGACAGTTCTCTCTGCAGGCTTGCAGCATTTCCAAAAATTGAGAGAGACTCCCCAAAACTAGATTGAATTTTAGGACACGTGGACATTGTTGATTGGTATGGATTGGTGGCATTCAGGATAATGTCTCTGCCAGGTCCATCGATCTGGCTTATGTCACTAAACAATTAGGCTATAACAAATTGTCTTGGTTCTGTATACTCAACCCAAGGAATTCTATTCTATTTGTACCTTAAAATTAAACCTGACTAAGAAGTCTCAGTGGAGGACTAGAAAGCACTAAAAATATATTACTATCTACAAACAGACATGAGGCATCTTCCTGGACTGTCTTAGCAAGGATTCTCTAGAGAAACAGAACCAATAGGAGATATAGTTATATCGATATCTAGATAGATATATTACATATTTTATTATATATTGTATATTATATATATCTAGATCTAGATATATTCAATAAGATATAGAGAGATAGGTAGATACACCTATATAGATAGAGATATAGATATCCATACATATAGACAGAAAGATTGACTGATTATGAGACTGGGTGATTACGGAGGCTGAGAAGTTCTGAGTTCTACAGTTGGCAAGCTGGGGACCCAAGAGATTCCATGATATAGTTCCAGCCTGAGTCCAAATGTCTAAGAAGCAGGAGAGTCAGTGGTACAAGTGCCAGTCTGAATCTGAGTCTGAAGGAAGGAAACCAGTATCCCAACTCAAAGACAGTCAGGAAGAGAGAGAGTGAATTCTCCCTTACTCAGAGTTTTGTTCTACTCAGATTTGCAGCAGATTGAGTGAGGCTCACCCACGTCAGTGATCTACTTTACTCAGCCAACAAACTAAAATATTAATCTCACCCACAAATACTTTCACATACACATTCAGAATAATGCTTGACTAAGTATCTGGGCACCCCATGGTTCAGTCAAGTTGGTACATAAGATTAATCATCACATGGATCATCATATTCCCTGAGCTCTAGCATATCCTATTGGGCTTTCTAATCACCTTCAGCTATGGTTTGGCTCTTAGCCTTTGACAGGTGCTCAAAAAGCATATGAAGAATGTCATCTTCTAATAAGGTAAATGATCATTGTTTTCACATACTATAAGTGAAAAATCAGTACTCACACACTGAATTGATTTCAAATGTTCAAATGCATATACAGAAAACAGATGACCATATACTGGGGTGGGAGACATCCTAAACAAACCAATAATAAGGACAGTTACCATTTATCTAGAGTTTCTATTTTATTTTACTTATTTATTTTGAGATAGGATCTCTGTCACCCAGGCTGGATTTCAGTGGTGTGATATTGGCTCACTACAGCCTTCACCTCCCAGGCTCAAGCAAACCTCTCACCTCAGCCTCCCAAGTAGCTGGAACTACAGGTGCGTGCTACTACACTCAGCTAATTTTTGGGTAGAAGATAGAATTATTTACATATTTATTAGTTTTTATTTTATTTTTTGTAGAGATGGGTTTTGCCGCATTGTGAAGGCTGATCTCGAACTCCTCAGCTCAAGCAATCCACCTGCCTCAGCTTTCCAAAGTGCTGGAATTACAGGCATGAGCCACCACGCCCTAATGTTTTCAATGTGCTAGGCATATTTTCTTATGTAATACAACAACCTGGAGCTGCTGTATTATTATTATCTTCATTTCATGCATGAGGAATTGGAGATCCAGTGAGGTGAGGTGACTTGCTGTCACATAACAGCCGAGTGGCAGAGCTGCAATTTGAATCCAGGACTGGAGATTCCAGAGCCTCTTAACCACTCTAATTTATAGCCTCCTAACAGGAAATTTTGCTTTGTATAATTTAAAAACCATAATCAATAAAATTCAACAATCCAGTGAGCCAAAAACAGTTCAAAGATGATCGTGGCACACAGGGGAGAGCCATAATATTACCAGACCATGGATTGGTGATGTTCCATGATTAATAGAATGAAGTCAACATGAAACAGACACTGAGAATCAAAAAAGTCAGTTTGATTTTGGCTCACGCAGAAGTCATGTGACTTCTTACCCCGTTCTGGCATTTTCAGCTCCTCTCACCTGGGCTCACTTTTGCCTGGACCTGACAGTTGGGTCCCATTCAGTTTGCATACAGGTCTTTATAACAGAGGAGAAACAATGCACCTGTCTGTCTTCCCACATCTTTTCAATGGAGATTTTGGTCTCATTCCCAGTGCTGACTTCTGGACCCCTGAGTTACTGCCCCACCCCACACATGAAGCACACATCTCCCCACCCAGTGAGCCCCAGTTCCCACAATTGGGTTTCTTCTTGCTCCCTGGTGTCACTGAACTGCTACTACAGGGAGTAACGTGCCACTCTAACTCCTGTCCAAGGGTGGCAAGGAGAGAGTGGCTCTCTGGCTGCCTCTTGCCAGACCACTGCTCTATAATCAAGCTAAATTCCTGGGGCCCACAGCAGTAGAAGAATGTGAGGATTTAAATGAAAAGATTAATTTTAGTGCTGGAAAGGAGTTTAGAGATTGTCTCCTTCAAGGTAGACATTTAAATGGAAAAAGTGAGGTGCAGTCAGGTGCCCAAGGCAAAGGTGCATGGGAAAAGGCCACCCTTCAGTATCTAGATTATGCCAAGGAGGTAGCTGACCACAACAGTCCCAGTCCTCTTCACTGAAAAGAATGGATTTGCATCTCAGAATTGCAGCATTTGCTATCTTGAGTTTACATCAGTTCCTTCAATAATCAGCACAGATGAGATCAATACTTGAGAAGATCACATGGATAAGATAAACAGAGAGAAAGAGCTAAGTCAAAGTGGGCTGTCTTGTGTAAATTGCTCTCTCCCAAACAAAGGACTTCCAAAAATCTCAGGTGGTCAATACAGATTAAACAAGATGTAGTATATTGTTAATACAAAGGAAGGCTGCTCAAAGTGATGAAAAATAACCTTGAGGTAAATTTTGTCACGAAGAAATCATGACAACCTTGGTCATGAGAGAGGGCCTATGCTGTTTAGAAAGGCAAACAAGAAATGGATTATGACAAGTAGAAAGTAGCAAAAAATGTTTTAAAATTCAGAATCAGATATAGATTTATTATCTCTGTATGATAAATGCTGAGGAAAAAATGCTAAGTGCCTCTAAATGCTGCAGTCCTGGTTAACTATTCTGAAGAAAGCAGGCTCTGCAATTACACTGCATGCCTTTGAATCTTGGCTTGGGAAAGAGATTTAAGCCCTCTGAGCCTTGTGTTACTCATCTTTGAAGGAGGGATAACAATAATGATGAGGATGATGATGATGACAATAATACAGCTAGGTTGCTAAGATTATATAATATAATAGATGAATGTACCTAATACAAGGTTTAATCAGGAGCTCACTTAATGATAGGCTCTTATGCCTAAATTATAGTTAATGGTTTCTGATCAAAGCTAAACCAAATATTTCAAGGTTCTTTGGCAGGACAAATGCAGCACAGTGTCCCTAATTATCAGAAGGAGAACAGACACTCCAGGTCAACATGCCTTAAAGATGGCCACGAGTACACTCTCCACTTGTAACCTCACTCCTGATTGTTTCTCTAAACAAATGTCAAATGTAATGGAGGCCTTTTTCACATTAATCATGTGGTGTTCAATGTAGTCAATATGGTAGAAAGATTTAGAGTTAGAGGATACAAACCTAAGTTCCAACTTCACCACTTACTAATTGTAAATAGTAATTTCAAACAAGTAGCTAATATAACAGAAATTCCATTTCCTCAGTTAACATGGCAAATTCGATAAATGGAAGAGAAAATACATTGGCTACTGGAAAGCATCGTATTTGTGAAGGAGCCATAATAAGCAGTGAGGATGCAAGGGCGTGATTATATCCACCATAATAACTTTCATCTCTGAATCACTACTATTGGCCTAAAGAGAGTAACTTGGTCCCATCCAACTCTGCCCCATCATATCCTGCCGAAGTACTGATATTCATTCTAATTTACCTGTCTATGGTCTTATGTTCAACTCTTAACCAATCACTATGGTCAGGAGAATGATTTTTGTTGATTTGTGTAGGCCTGGGACACATGACCAACTTGAGAAGGTATAGATGTGAGTGAATAATGGTCTCCAAAGATGTCCACATTCTAAACCCTAGAACTTGTGAACATGTTATCTTTCATGGCAAAGCAGATTTTGCAGCTGTGACTAAGTTAAAGATTGGAGCTCGTGAGATTTGGATATTTTTAAAATTATTATCCAGATGGGCTCAGTGTAATTACAAGTGTCCTTGAAAGTGGAAGAGAGAGGAAGAAGATGAAATCAGAGTGATACAATAAGAGAAGGATTTGATTCTCCATTGAAAGCTTTGAAGATGGAGGAACAGGCTGTAAGCCAAAGAATGCAAGCCACCTCTAGAAGCTGGAAAAGGCAAAGCAACGAATTTTCCCCTAGAGCCTCCAGAAGGAAAATGGCCCTGCTAACACCTTGATTTTAGCCAGTGATACTAGTGATCTTCAGAACTGTAAGATAGTGTGTATTGTTTAAGCCATAAAATTTGTGGTAATGTGTTACAGCAGCAAAAGGCAACTGAAACATCATTCTATACTTTCTGAAACAATTGTGAAGAATCTGCTAGTTTAGATCCAAATTTTCAGTGTCTGACCACCCCTGAGGAGGGCGAGTCCCAGCCCTCAGAGTTCAGGAACTAAAGGTTTACATGAACAAAAATCTTATTTTCCTGGTAGATAGCTCAATTACCTAAAATGATCCTTACCAGGGAAAGAAAAACCACAGTCTGAGGAGGGTAAGAACAGGGCTGCATAGCCTGCTGCACTGAAAGCAGGCTGGAGAAATGGCCCAGATACTGCTCTCTGACTCTGCCAGTGGAGTAAGTGGCAAAGTGATACACGTGATTGCCACAGGGAAAGCAAGTACCGACTTCTCCTTCCATAAACTCTCCCTGTGGGCTGTTGGTGTGGTGCAATTGACAATGCATCCAGCAGTGCTTCGTGGTGCCACAGGTAAAGATGGGTTTTGAGGCAACAGGCAGAGTAGAGAACACAGTTCATCCCAGGAAATTCAGGACACTCATCATATACAGAGTTGTCAGCTTTCCAAGTCAGGCATCCCCTTCCATCCTTTTTCAAGGTTATAACTGGGACAGCCTCACATGGGCCATGCCAAAGTCTGCAAGCTCCATACCCCAGGGGCTTGAAACGCATTTGAGACACAAAGGGTCAAGTGTGAGCAATACGAGCTGCAGCCGGAGAAACTTCACTGTACAATAAAAAGAAAATCAATAGTCACTCTGCTTGCCTGCCAATTTGGGGTTTACTCTAATACTCGGGCTTTATTGTTGAATCTGAGTTGATCGAGCCCCTCAAATAAATGTGTTCTCTAGACCAGCATCGTCGTCATCACCTAAGAGATTTAGCAATTCTGAATCTCAGACCCTACGCCAGATAGGCTGGATCAAAATTTGCATTTCATGTGCCCATTCAAGGTGGAGAAGAACTGAGCAAGTCTATGCATTTCTCTCTTGGTATAGATGGGTAAACCGACACCCAGAGAAAGGAAGGAACCTGCTCAAGGCCACTAGGACCACTTTTTTTACAGAGCCAGGATTAGAGCTCAGATCCCTTGTATTCTTCTTGTTTTGTTTCCAAATTTTTCTTTAAAGAACATTTGATCATTTTTAAATGACCTTGCCGGGACAAATAAAAAATCTGAAGCAATGAAACTTTTCTTAATGATTCATCACTGCTTGCCTGTGAAATGTTTTTAAAGTTCTTTAATTCTGTGACTACCAGCAGCAGTATGTGGGTTAGTATTGTGATTAAGAACCTGGGTTTTGTAGTCCTATGGACCTGGGTTCAACTCTGCATTCTGTGCTACCTTGAGAAAGTCACTTCACCTCTCTCTGCCAAACTTTCTTCACCCGTGAAATGAGGCTAACAATACTTCATAAAGTTGTTGTAAGGAGCCAGGAAAGTAACACACGTATAGCTCTCAGCATGGAGCTTAGTATGGGGTGAAAGGTCAGCAAACTTTAGCTTTCATGACTGATACAACTAACCATGATCTTGTTGTTTCCAAAATTTTCTTTAAATAACATTTGATCATTTTTAAATGATCTTACCTTGGTAAATAAAAAATCTGAAGCAATGAAACTTTTCTTAATGATTCATCACTGTTTGCCTGTGCAATGTTTTCAAAGTTCTTTGATTCTGTGACTACCAGCAGCAGTATGTGGGTCGGTATAGTGATTACGAACCTGGGTTTTGTAGTCCTATGGAGCTGGGTTCAACCCCGCATTGTGAAGACTTGTGAGGAGCAGCATGTCCAGGGACAGCTATTATCCTTAATGCCACTCAGTTTTAGGGCTTTTTATTTTTCCTTCCAACCACTCAGCTTTGTTCTAGATGAATAAGGTCAGCAGACTAGGACCTGGGATGTAGTGCCCTCATCATGTCTGCTGTGGAAAGCCCAGTAGAAATGAAACAAGAAGGAGCTGCTTTTGATCTCAGTTCTATCTCAGTGGTGGTCAGACACCGAAAATTTGGATCTAAACTAGAAGATTCTTCACAAATATGATGCTTTCCAGTAGCCGATGTATTTTCTCTTCCATTTATCGAATTTGCCATGTTAACTGAGAAATGGAATTTCTGTTATTTTAGTTACTTGCTTGAAATGGAGAAATGAAGACACAGAGCGATTAAGTAACTAACCCAAAACAATAATGCTATGAGTGTCAGAGCCAGGATTTTCATCCAGGCTTGACTACTCCAAAGTCTGTGGCCTTGGCATTGGTCCCCACCCCCTGCATGTACTTGGCTCATTGATCTGGAGACTCAAAATGCAGAAAGAGGAAAGTTAGGGCTAGTGAAACTGCACTGTCCAAAGTTTCATTAATTGCTCTTTGTTATTTCATTTCAGGCTCCACTTTGGAGTTGATGAGTTTCCTGAAAACTGTGATTTCATCCTCTCAGGCTCAAGATTGGAGCTTTGGTTTTTAGCTGTTTGTGCCAGTATTTGGTCAAGCCCTAAAGCTGTCAGCTCCTTGACATACTGCTTGAATTACTAGCATCCATTCCTAAGGCATCCAAGTGCCAGGAACTCCATGGTTATAATTAACTTATTTGAATATAATTCCCCAGTTACAATTCCCAGTGTTCTCCAAAGGAGCTATCAAATCACAATATGTAACTTCTTGTAATAATGCAGATTACTAACAAGAATCTAGAAGGGGCATCAAGAGAGTTGGTGTTGCCACAACTGTGGGACCTTGGACAAACTTCTTTCCCTCTCTGTGCCTCAATTTTCTGACATCCCCACCTCCCTCCCTAAATGCCCAAACCAGTGTGAGTTAAATGCTGCTCCTCCGGACTGCAAATTACTCACAGGTTTCAAGTCACCAGAGCATTTAGCACTCTGTGTTGGCAACGTTAATTTATGTTTCATTCTCTACCGATCACCCTGTAGACTACCTAAAGTCATGGACAATATCATGTAAATTTCTACATCCCTTGGGCCTAGCATGGTGCTCCACATGTAACTGGTACTAGATAATGAGCTGTAAGCTTCTTTATGCTTCTCTCAGTTTCAGATGGCATCTTACCTGAATAATACAGAAAGAGAACAACTGGATTTCTCTGTAGCAGAATTGAATTTGTTATGATTCACACGTCACAGGGGAAACCATAAAATAAGTAGATATGCATCCATGCTAACAGGGGATCTTAGGTCTCTGGGAGATGGAGGAGTTTGAGGTTTAGGAGAGGGCTGAAATCAATCTGATAAGATCAAAAGCATTGATTCCTCTTTCATCTTGTGATCATAATTTCCCCCATTTCACATATTTTACTGCTAAAACAGGGGTGGCAGATGGAATAACATGATAATGCTTTTTGGAAGCATCTGGTAAAGTACACTGTTCATTTTTCTAGTGATTCTTGAGCTCTGCAGAATTTCGAGGGGCAGGGTCCGTTGCGCACATTATTAGGATTCAGCTTGACAACCCTGAACCTTGGAGCTAAACATGCTATATTTTACTTTTTATTCAGCCAATCACATAGACAGATTTAGAATGCTGCTTTTGTGTTCATCACTGTGCCAGGACACATGGAATCCAGAGATGAACAAGATAAGATTTGCACCTTGGATGGGTTCACTGTCAGCGGCAAGTGCAGTGATTTTTGACACAGAAAAAGAAAAATTATAATACTAGCATAGTAACTGCTTATACTGGAATAAGCACTAACTTTGGTGGGAGCAGAGAGGAAGTATTGACTAACCCTGCTTGTGTGGGTGGAGCTTCCAGGGAAAAGAAGAAAGGAGAAGGAGGAAGGAGAGGATCAAAAACACTAGATGAGAGAGAACAATTGAGCAGAGTCCACAAGAATTAGCATCTGTTTTGCAGATGAAGAAGAGGGATGGATAGTCAGAGAATTTCTGGCAGAAGATGCCACCTGTGCATAAAATGGTGAGAAGGCAGAGTGTTTGCAGCTAAGTGTAGCTAAAGAAACTGGGGGAGGCTGTGGAAGCAAAAGGAGACTAGCGAAGCAGTTTGCAGCCAAACCTGTAATGTGAAATAAAAGGAGAATGCAGAGGACAGAGAGGAAGGAGAAGTCAAGAAGTAAGTCAGAAAGGCATGAGAGCCTGAACAAGATTGGTGGAAATGGTGGTAGAGGGCAAAGGAGAAAGAACAGTTTCTTTAAACCTAGAAATAATTGAGAACTTCTGAGATATCTGGGCTAGCTAGGGAGTCAATATAGTAAATAGCTTCATTTTCAACTATAAACTAATTAACACCAATTGTTTGCCAACTGCAAACCGGCCACCATGGAAAGGCATTACAGTGGGTGGTTTTTCAAAGCTAGGAATAAAATGGAACATGGAGGACATCTATTTGCAATCTATTTTCAAAATAGTAAATATAAAATTCCTGACCCTATAATGCACAGTGATCCAACCCAGACTTTTTTTCTTCCTATGATAGCAAAGCATCTTCCTAGAATAAATACCCAGGAAAATCCTGAATCTATTTTCTTGAAGTCAAGTGTATTGGTTTTCTATTGTTGTCTAAAAAATAACCATAACTTGGTAGCTTAACAATACTTTTATTACCTTACAGTTTCCATAGACGTTCCATAGACATAATTTAGCGGGATCTTGTGATCCCGATTCTCATCACTTTAAAATTCAGGTCACAGCTGGAGCTGTGGTCTTATTACAGGCTCAACTGGGGAATGGTCCACCTACAAGCTCCCTCAAGTTATTTGCAAAAATTCATCTCCTTATTACTGTAGGATTAAGGTCGCCATTTTCTTCCTAGCTGATGGCTAATGGGGGCTGGGGTGGGGAGTGGGGCTACTCAGTTCCTAAAGGCCATCTACAGGTTTTTGCCCCATGGCTCTCTGCATGATTCCTCTAACAACACGGCAGCTTGTCTTTTCAAGGCCAGCATTCGAGAGTTCCTCTTACCTTAGGGAGGGGCCCAGTCCTTTTTTAAGGACCCTTTGCATGATTAATCCAGGCACACACAGGAGAATATACTTTTTTATGAACTCAAAACCAACTGATAAGCAAAATAAGGCAGGCATAGAAAAACAAATACTTCATGTTCTTACTCATATGTGAGACCTAGAAATGTTGATCTCATGCAGGTTAAAAGTATAATGGTGGTTACTAACTGCTAAGAAGCGTGGGAAGGTGAGGAGAATAAAGATAGATTGGTTAATGAGTACAAAAGTACAGTTAGATAGAAGGAATAAATTGTAATTCTCAATAGCACAGCAGAGTGACTATAGTTATCAATAACTGATCACATATTTCAAAATAGCTTGAAGAGATTTGGTATGTTCTCAATATACAAAAATAAAAATGTTTGAAATGTTTGAGGTGATGATATCTCACTTACATTGATTTGATCGTTACACATTGTATGCATGTATCAAAACATCACATGCACCTCATAAATGTGTACAATTGTTATATATCAACAAGACTAATAAACTGTAAAAAAAAAAAAAAAAACTGATTAAGGACCTTAATTGTATGTGCAAAATCCCTTCATGTTACCCCATTCCATTTGCTAGAAACAAGTCACAGGTCCCACCCACATTTATGGGGTGTGATTATATGGGAATGAAGAGCGGGAGGGCTGGGTAGTTAGGGAGCACCTTAGAATCTGTGTACCACACAACATTCTGCTCTTAGTCATATTTGATAAGTTTCAAAATAAACACATCATAGATTTGAAAAAGACTAACTATGTATGAAAATAATAACTATATTTTTCTTCTGCAATATTATCTTGCTGGATTTTATCCATACAAACCCTCAAATACCTACTAGCTGACAAAATCTGTTCACTTGTTAAATGTAAGGTAAGAGTGGCCATTTGTGGTCATTAAAAGTTTTCTCCCTTAACCCAAGTCAGCATTCTAACACTCCTTCCACAAACTGCTGCACCACAGGGGCCTGCTGTTGCCAAAGTAGAATTCAGTTTCACTAAGCTGAACAAACGTGAAAGTTTACATAGGTATATCCCAAATTATATCTTACTTAATCTCTCTCCCCAACAACAATTATAACAATAAAATTCTAAAGGAAACAATGTCAATGGTTCAATAAATTGCAAACATCCTGAAGATTACAAGAGGAAAAAGAAGAGTTCTGGAGATTGCCATTTACATTCTAAGTTATCTTTGAAGAGGCCAAACTTTCCTGGTGCTTCTGGAGATAAATGAGCAAGAACAGCATTTTTCTGTTTGTGTAGTCATGATTGCTCAAGGGGCTATGGGAACAAAGAACCACCACCAGTAAGTGCTGACATTTTCTGAAAAATGCTTAGTAAGTTAAGGCTACATATACACACAGAGATCGAAGACAGTGTCTTTAGCTGTTTAGACTTTCCAGAAATTGTTCCTCTTAAATTATTTATGCAGGCATAGAGTCAAAAGGAAAATTCTCATATTCTGCGCATTGGAGCAGTAGCCTCCAAAACAGTGATATAAATATAAAGATAGTAAATAGAATGATTATGTTTTAAAATGAAGAATCCTTATTCCAGTAAAAATATTAAACAGGTCAAAATCTTTTTGAGAGGCATACTTCTCCCTCAGCACATATATATACAGTTTCAGAATCACTTCAGTTCTGCTGCATAACGTTTCTAGTCAAAGGCGCATTCACTTAAGAAGAAAGTTGCCTTCCACCATGCCCTTGGCTCTACCTTCCCACTAACCAATGACAAGTCAAGAGAAGGCGCTTAAGACCCTCATTTAAGAATAGAAATAATATACTGTGCCTAAGATAGATTCTGGCACCTTAAAGAAATATTCTTAGAGTGAGTGAATGAATGAATGGAGGGGGTGCTCTGAAGTCCGACAAACCAAAATCCCAATCCAGTTCCTCTCCTCACATATTGTGTAACCTTAGTAAAATTTCTTAACCTTTGAGTCTTTGTTGCTATATCTGTAAATTGGAAATATCAATACTTCCCAACAAGATGCAGAATAGGGTAGTTGTGTAAACTATTGAAGCTGGCCCCTGGAGTTTATTCCCAGTTTTCACACTTACTCATGGCTCCTCTTGTGTCTCTGGACTAACAATAGAATCTGTCTCATTATCATGGTGCAAAAATGACATAAGATACTACTTATAAAGGTTTTAGGGCAGGGCCTAGCAGTTACTGCTCAGAAAATGTTAGTGTTGTTACTGTTATTATCATTCCTGGACTCTACTAATGACTATAAGTAAAATGACAGACTGTTACTGTGGCTATTGGATAAATGATATTTATGTCCAGGCACCATTAACTCTTTTCCTGTCTCTTCTTAGTGGATGAAGACCTCACTCTTTTCTCTTTCTCTTCTTCCTTCTCTTTCTCTTCAAATTTGAAGCAGCAAGTGGTCAAGAATTAGATTAGACAAACAAAATTACTAATTTTCAATTTTTTTTCAAGCTATGGAACGCTTTCTTTCTTCAAAGGAAATTCTATTGGGAAGACCTGTAAGATTAACACAAAAAAGTGGCCACTCTGTTTAAGGCTGGCTGGTAAGGCAGACCACTGGCTTCCAGTCTTTCTCTCTCTCAATCTCTCTCTCTCTCTCTTT
>NW_012118321.1:1289875-1320370 GCF_000951035.1 Colobus angolensis palliatus
CTTGCCCAGCTAATTTTTTGTATTTTTAGCAGAGACAGGGTTTCACCGTGTTAGCCAGGATGGTCTCAATCTCCTGACCTCGTGATCCGCCCGCCTCGGCATCCCAAAGTGCTGGGATTACAGGCGTGAGCCACTGAGCCCAGCCTCTAAACAAGTAGTTCTTAAACCTAGTGATAAACAAAATTAAATACAGAAAAATGGCACCTGGGGCTATCACAGACATTGTCATTGTGTAGGACTGGCTCCCTATAGTGATGTCTCCTATGACAATATCCAAAGTAGGGGCTAATCTGCCAGTGATCACCATTTATTGTGGTAAAATGAAGGTGCAAAGAATAATGGTGATACAGCAAATTTCTGTAAAAAAATAATATTTTCTATTTTGATGTCATAGACCAGGGTATCTTCCTCTCCACCCCAAAATTGCTGACATCTCTGCAACAGGCATCATCATTTGGATAACCAACAACATTTGTCACTGCTTTCCTTACTGGTAGAGTCCTGATTTTGTCCAAGTAGCCATTCCTCAACAATGTGATTCAGGAAAGAGAAGACTCTCCAGCTCCAGAGGAAAATCTGATGTTCCTAAATTAACAGCATGGTCCTTTATCTTTGCTAAGAACTGGATTCAAACTGAGGATATGAATCAATTCTGCCAATGAGGAGAGGTATGCTGAGGAACTTCCTGGAGGTTTCTTCTACTAATAAGAGAAATACTGAGAGACAGCTCCTCTTCCTCCACTGGACTCTGCCTGGATATGATGCCTATCGCAACATCTATCTTATATCTGTGAAGAGAGCTAATCTAAGGCAAAGCCACCACATAGAAAATGGCAGAGTGAAAGTTGTAAAGAATCTGTGCTCTCAAAAACATGATTAAACTCTCAAATAAGCATGCAGCTTCCTGTCCTTGAGATGCCTTGTTGGGTGAGGTAATCATTCTTCTTATTGTTTAAGCCAATATTTCTCAAAGATGTAAGTATCAGCATCACCCTGTTAGAAATGGAAATTCTCAGGCTGCACTTGACAACCATTCTATAAACTCTTGTGGATGGGGGCCAGCACTCTGGGTTTTAACAAGTCCTGGAGAAATGCTGATGCATGCTCGAGTCTGAGAACCACTGGGAACCAAGCCATGTTGAGTTGGGGTTTTTTTTCTGTTATTTTTATAGCTAAGCATCTGAACTGAAAATAAATCTCTATTAAGTCTTCAAAATTTGAGATTATTCTTTTGTTTTTATACATTCATTCATAGTCACCTCTGTCACAAGCTCAGACCTGAGTTCATGAAGCTGGTCCACAGACAGCCTGAGTGACAGGCTGTGAATGCTGTCCTTAGACTCCTTCTCTTCCTTTTAGCGCAGACTCATGACCCTCAGCCAAATTTGTGATATGTCTCATTTTCTCTCCCTCCCACCTTTCCTCAGGTAGGTGTCTTACCCATGGGAATCCTCTCAGTCCCTCTTGTAAGTAAATTTCTTGAAAACCCATCAGGCCTCCTAAAATACTTTAACATGAAAGCCATTGCTGCATCCAACTTGTCTCTTAAGCTTCACAACGACTCCTTGAGACAGATATTGCCATATATTTTACATGAAGAAAAAACTTGAGGCTCTGGAAAGATAAGGAACTTTTCACCATCACCCAGTTAACAGGGTGTGGAATCTGGGTTTGGGTTTGCATGTTCCTGATTCCAATGACTATCCTTTCACAGCAGCCACACCACAAATGGCAATGGCTATGTGGATTACATTTTGGCAATTTTTATCAGATAAATGTAGACCTGTTCAAAATAATTCACAGGGTACCAGGACCTGCCTGCAACACGGTTGCCTAAAATGTTATTCAGAAATGTCCCCAGTATAAATCCTACTTTTAGACAGAGATGCTGCTTAAGAGAAGCTCTTCCTCTTTGGAAGACCTAGAACTAATGGTGGTAGAAAAGATCGAGCAGGAGGCTAAGAACACAGACCACTTACTCACAGGTTCTGGTAAGTTAATTAAATACTTTACAGACCATGAACTTTATATAGATCTGAGACCACAAAAAAAGGATTATACATAATATGTATTCATTTAAACTATGATTGGGAACTACAGGAAGCACTAACTCCATGAATAATTTACTCATTATCTTGGGGAGAAATTCTAAATACACTCCTATGCTGTTTTGAAAAAAAAAAACAAAGAATAATTGAGATGCAGATGAAAGAAGATGTCCCCTGACAGCAGCTACCTTCTCTCTCTCTCTTTTCTTTCTTTCTCTCTGTCTTCTCTCTCCCTCCCTCCTCCCTCTGTCCCTCCCTCTCTCCCCTTCTCCCTTTCCATGTCTTTTGGCAGCACTTTACATATAACAGAGAGGCAGGAACAGTGAAAATATTTGAAGACAGAAGACAGGTTGATTTTCCAGCCATGCCATTTATTAGTCACTAGTGGGACTTTCTGCAACTCACTTAACCTCTCTGAGCTTCAGTTTCCTCATCTATAAAATGGGTATTTTAACCCGAATCCTTTCCTCATAGATCTTTTACTTGGCAAGGGGGTTGAGTACTAGATTAGAAAACACATGTACAAATATTTTATCTGTGGTAATATAGTGGATTGGAATTAAATATTAATAATGAGGACAGTCTCCATATATTGGATATTTTCTCTGTGCCAGGTTCTGTGCTATGGTTCTAAATGTAGCATTTCACTGGATTCTCACAACAATCCTATGACAACCATTCTATTAATATCCCCATTTTACACATAAAGATGCAGACTAAGATTAAACAGTAGCTTCCCCAAGTATAAATAAACAGCATGTGGCAGATCTGAGATTCATTCCTAAGACTGATTTTAAAAACAATTAGGTTAGTAGTATTACTGTTCCCATTTTACAGGCGAGGAAAACCAAAAGCTTCAAAAGATGATGTAACCTGCTGTAGTGGAGAGCAAAACTGGGAGTCTTAATATCAAGCTCTTAGTCACACACTGTTTCACTGCTTCCAGAAGATTTGTGTTAGAAGAATTAGCACAGCATTAGTTAAAGGTAGAGCCAAAAAGTACCTTTGGAACACCTGGGTTTCAGGTACTGACATCTATCTGTTTCCTTGCTCCTATTCTGACCAGCTTGTCAATGGTCTCAGCAACACCTAGGAATTCTTTATATAGCAGGGTTTTATAGATGTTTTGCTTGGAGACAAAAAAAGTGTGGTAGCATTTATTTAAAATACAAAACGCAAATGGTTCAGAAAGCAGCAACCACTCTAGCTTTAGGAGTCATTGATCCAAACTTGCTGGATAAAAGATGGGATTATTGAAATTTTTCACAGATTCAGATATTCCTTTCATGTATGTAGATAAAATGTATCCCAGACCATGGCTATTAGGAATAGCTTGCTTTCTTAAAAATGTGTAGTTTTAGTCCATTTGTGTTGTTATAAGCAAATACCTAAGGCTGGGTAATTTATAAAGAGGTTTATTTGGCTCACAGTTCTGCAGGCTGTACAAGAAACATAGTGACAGCATCTGCTTCTAGTGAGGGTGTCAGGCAGCTTCCAATCATGGTGGAAGGCAAAGGGAGCAGAGTGTGTGGACAACACATGGTGAGAGAGGAAGCAGGAGAGATACGGGGAGGCGCCAGGCTCTTTTTAACAACCAGCTCTTACAGGAACTAATAGAGAACTCACTCACCACTCTCCCCCCACCAGGGCATTAATCTATTCATAAAGGATCCCATTAGAATCCTTGACTCATGACCCAAACACTTCTCATTACTCAAATACCTCCCATCAGGCCCCACCTCCAACACCTCCAACACCTCCAACACTGAGGATCAAATTTCAACATGAGATTTAGGGGGACAAACAGCCAAACTATATCCTGTGTCGTTTGTACTAAACAAGCTAGCATTCATTCCCATGCTGTACATTATTGCAAGCATTCTTGACACTGAGAAATACTCAGACATCAAATTAACATAAAACAATGTTTGTCGGTAGTAATTCATTGACTGGAGTGCAGCACTGGACAATCTCGCAATCTTCCGCTACACTCTCAAATACCATTGCCCTATGCATGAGACCACAGATAAAGCCGTTTCTTCCAGTTCATCTGCCAAGCTCTGGCCCCTCAATAGTCAAGGGTTACAAGTCTTTTCCAGTTATTATTTTGTCTTCCCTTTCACATGTTTTTCACTTCAGCCTCCCAGGCATGTCTCTTCTCTCTAACCAGTTGTAAGATTGCCTCCAAATGAACAGTCCAACAGCGTGGTGCTACTCCCTGCTCTGGCTAATTCACAGCTACATACAGCTGTGTAAATGGGAAAATGAAAATCAAAACCACTACGTTAGATTACTGTTGTACTGACTAGGTAGGTGTAAGTAGCAGAAGCTTGTTTATTTCTGGTCACCATGGTCCTATAGCAAACAGATCAGTAGGGAGCACTGACACATTATCAGAATAGAGCAACAAACAGAGACTCAGATCCAAGACAAAGCAGACAACCAGAGGGAATGAGGACAGAAACATCTGAAGAATAGAGAAAGTTGACAAATTGAAATGAAACATATGATGGTCAGCATTGGCATGAGTTAAGATTAGTCTCACTTCCCAGCATTAACTCTGAGGAATAAATAACGATGCAAAAGTCCTGGCACATAGTATGTGCTCAAAAATTGGTCATTCACATTTTTTCTTTCCTTCCTGTAAGAGGCAGAATGAGGGCAAAACTAGAGAGAAAGATCAACTACAGGTGGACGAGGGCCAGAGGAAGCCAACCTCTGGGCACAGCTTTTCCGGGAAGTTACCCCATCTAGGCTTAACTCACTCCTCAACCCGACAAACCCCAAATCCTCCTGTTTCACAGTAGAATGTATACAGTAGGCCTCACAATAGCTTTTTAATCCAGCAGCTAGGATTTCCAGATTCTAGCTTCTACTGTACTTCAAGGTACTTGAAACAACTCTCTCTTAAGCATATAAAATATCACTACTGAAGAGTTTTTTTCTCTAGCAATGTGCTTAGTGAATATTTTAACTGTTTGACTCAAGAGAATACCTGCATTCATTCATTTGCAATAGAGACCAAGGGTGAGGAAGAGTGGGAAGGAAGAGACAGTAGAGAAGCTTAAAAAGAAACATGGATTTGAGCATTCATTTGGCTCTGGGAAATCACCACAACAAATCAAATCAAATATAAAAACAAAAAGCGAAGATACTTGGAAGGGTCCATGCAATTGCAGGAGAACACAGGACACTTGGACTCCTTCAAAACATATCTTTCAAGTTTCTAGATACTTTCACGTAATAGACAGATGATATGTAATCCTTGACAATAACTGTCTCATTACATCTAAATTAGATGCCTCAGATACTTAAAATGTAATCAACTTCGTGCTGGATCATGTTTTCTTCTATGGCTCAAAATCATGCAAAATGTATTTATGGTGTATTTCTGCCCCAGTAAACCTGACAAAAGAGGTGGTTATTTATTATATCCTACTCCTGAATCTGACAATTGTGTATTGTATTAAGAGAAGTCTTAAGAGGCAAACTCATAATTCAGAAGAGAGATGAGTCATCCAACATATTTAAAAGAGAATTTGAATTAGACTAGCCCACCCATTAATGTGGTTAGGAATAGTGACTGGACCTGAATCAATTTACAAATAAAACTTTCTTTTGTTTTTGCTATTTATTCAAATCAAGACACAAGGAATCTGGGTACCTCTATGTGCCTATGAGGTCATATGACAGTCATTGTACTTGTCTGGGGATATCATTTCTCCTTTGTCATTAACGAAATTAAGAAATACCTAACAGCTTCATGATAAATCATTTAGTCAGGATATAGTTCCAAAGACTTACTTTTTAATCACAATATTAATGGTGCTTTTAATTCATGTGTCTGCTTAAAATGAACAATGCTAGTGAGGCAGCTCTAGAAACAGTTAAGTTAATCCTGTCAAAACGAATAGAAGTGACAGATTCTTATTGGCTCATAAGGCCTGCTGGAATCCAGGATTCTGTACCCTTGTTTTTATTTCCCTATTCTTCTAAAAGATTATCTATTGAAAAGTAGCCAATTACCTCAATTGTTGCTGACTCCACGTAAAGTTAGCAAGAGTAAGAGATCTAAAATATCAGTTAAACTTGGGGGTCAGGACTTGCTGCTCTCCTGTTTTTACCAGTACTATAGTCTATTAGAGGTAAAAAGCAACCTGGCTCTTTAGGAAGAAAGATTGTCACAATTAATCCAAGGGTATTTTATTAAGGATGAAGCTACATAGATTTTGAACTGAAGCCCTTTAAGGCTACCCAGATCCAGTGAAAATGGGGCACCATTTAAGATGAGCAGTGTCTTTCTGTAAACAGTACAGCATTTATAGTTCTTTTATTCATCTAAGTGTTTTTAGAGGAAGTGTTTCTTGGCAAAAAAATCCATTCCATCCCCTTTATTAAGTACTTACTATCTGTCAGGAACTAAACTAAAGGCTTTGATTATACAGTAGTTCTTATATATTTCAAGACCCCCAGTGGATACCTGAAACAGCAGATAGTATTGAAACCTGTATATGCAATGTTTTTTTTTCTTTCTATACATACATACCTATGGGAAAGTTTAATTTATAAATTAGGTACAGTAAGAGAATAGCCACAGTAGGCCAGGTACAGGGGCTCATGTCCGTAATCCCAGCACTTTGGGAGGCTGAGGTGGGTGGATCACCTGAGGTCAGGAGTTCGAAACCAGCCTGACCAACATGGTGAAACTCCATCTCTACTGAAAATACAAAAATTAGCTGGGTGTGGTGGCACACACCTGTAGTCCCAGCAACTTGGGAGGCTGAGGCAGGAGAATCACATGAACCAGGGAGGTGGAGGTTGCAGTAAGCTGAGATCACACCACTGCACTCCAGCCTGGGTGACAAAGAGACTCTGTCTCAAACAAAAAAAAAAAAAAAAAAAGAAAGAATAGCCACAATAATTAATAAAAGAACAATAATAACAATATACTATAATACAAATTATCATACTCTGTGCTATAACTTTTTCAGTTTGAGATGTGTCAGCAAAACCAGCACAAATTACTTTTTCCTTCTTCATAATGTCATGGGTAGAAGATTCATTCTTACCATAGGCCTTAGCAACCTTAGCATACAATTTTGTTTCGTAAGTTGAGAAATGTCACCTTTTCAATTAAAAGAAGCACTTGACAGACTCTCTGTGGCATATTTGAATTGCCAGCATCATTCCTCTTGTGCTTTGAGGCCATTATTAAGTGAAATAAGGGTGACTTGAACACAAGCACTGTGATACCACCACAGTGGATCTTAACACTGACATGACTACTAAGTGGCCAATGGGTGAGAAGTGTCTTCAGCGTGGACACACTGGACTCAGAATTCATGTCCAGGTTGAGATGGAGTGGGATGGCATGAAATTTCATTGCACAACTCAAAACAGCAGGCCATTTAAAACTCATTCATTGTTTATTTCTGGAATTTTCTACTTAATATTCTCATACCTTGGTTTGACAACAGGATAACTCAAATCATGGAAAGTGAAGACATGGATAAGGCAGGACTATTGCATTTCCTCATGTAACTTTAAAAACAATCCTATTTGGAGGTGTGGCCATGCCTGCCTGCTTTCTGCCTGTCAAATGTTCATTCTTATTTTTTGCTTCTTAAAGAGAAGCAATACCTTTATTTGAGGTTGCAATGTGAACAACTAAACATTCTTTAGCCTCCCATGCAGCAACATGGGTTGATGGTAAGTTCTGATCAATTAGACATAACTGAAAGTATTATCGTTATGTCAGACCTCAGGACAGACTTACTAAAGAAGACTGTCTCAAAAAAGAGATGTGCCCTTTTTGCCTTGCTACCATTTTTTCTCCATGCTGCATGGAACGTAGTCCAAGTGTCTGGAACCTCAGCAAATTTCTTAGACCATAATGTGACATGAAGATGGAAGCCCAAGTGCTAGTGTGGTGGAGAATAAAGACAGAAGGGGACAGAGTCCCTATTAATCTTATTTTATTTATTTTTTTCTTTCTAGATGGAGTCTCACTCTGTTGCCCAGCCTGGAATGCAGTGGCGCGATCTCAGCTCATTGCAAACTCTGCCTCCCAGGTTCAAACGATTCTCCTGTCCCAGCCTCCCGAGTAGCTGGGATTACAGGCACGTGCCACCATATCCGCCTAATTTTTGTATTTTTACTAGAGACGGGGTTTCACCATATTGGTCAGGATGGTCTCAAACTCCTGACCTCAGGTGATCCATCTGCCTCAGACTGCCAAAGCGGTGGGATTACAGGTGTGAGCCACCATGTCTGACCCACAGTCCCTATTAATCTTAAAAATGCCACGCTATTCCTGGAATTCCTGTCTCTAGACTTCTTTCACATGAGAGATAAACTTGTATCTTTTTTTAATACCACTGTTATTTTTGATTTTCTGTTTTGTGAAGCCAAACATAATTAATCCTAACTAATGTAGGAGGACACTATTATCACCCTATTTTATAGATGGGAAAATTGAAGGAGACAGAGTGTCAATAACTCACCCAAGGTCCTAGAGCTACTGATTGGTGTAGCATGGCTTTTAACCCAAGTACACATACTCTTTCTCTCTCTCTCCCTCGCACACACATATATATCCCACCTACTGCTTCAAGTGAATATTAACTACATATACATTTGGTACCTTTCTGTTTATATACCATAATCTGCAAAAGAAATCATATAATTAACATTTATGAAACACCTAATATGTTCAGGAATATTATTAAGCACTTTTCATGCATTGATTTGTTTAATCCTCACAGCAACTACAAGAAAATAACTACGCTATTATTATTTCCATTTTAGAGATGAGGAAAATAGGAAGAATCAGAAATGTCAAGTAGCTTTCCCAAGGCTCCACAGCCAGGAAGTAGCAGAGCCAGAACTCAAAGTCGGGTCTGTCCAATATATCATACCCTCATAGAAACCATATTGTTAAATGTGTCCGCCTACTACCCACATAAGAGTAGGGAATATCCATCTTTCAGGGTTTGGTGTCTGGTAGCAAAGAGAAGTTGGCAGCCTCAACAATGGAGAAAATACATCCAGGCGTTCCAATCCCTAACAGAAAAGCCAATTCAGATGATGTTATCTTTCTACTTGTAACTTACCAATAGCTTTTCATTGGCTTCAGAATAAAAGTCAGACTCTTCACCAGAGACTACAAAATCCCGCATCACCTGGTACTGTACTACCTCTTGCTTAATGTGCCCCAGCCCCATTGTCTTGGTATTTCTCAAACTACTTAAGCACATTCTGGTCTTAAGGACTTTAAGTTTCTATTCCCCATAACTGTAGCTTTCTTTCCCCATTATTTTCACACGGCTTTTTCCCTTTTCACCATTTAGGTTTCTGCTAAATGATACTTTCTGCTAAATGATACTATTTTCACATAATTTAAAGTATCTGAGTAAGTATCTCAGATACTTTCACAGGGAGAAATTTCCCTAAAATCTAGTCTAAAGTAGCTACTGTCAATGCCATCATTCATTTTAGTATCTGATACTGTCTGGTTTATTCATTAACTTGCATATTGTTTATCTCAATTAACTGAAATATAAGCTCCACCAAGCTTATTTAGTAGAATGGCTGATTCTTTTCTACCTAGTCTTTTATGTAACAATAATTAACTCAGCAAACATTTACTTAATGTCTCTTTTGTACTGGATCACCTGATTCTCTTGCATTTTATGGCTATTTCACTTGGGAGACTAAGGAAATACCGGTTTATAGATATCCTTTTAGAAGCAGAAATCTCAGTCCTGTTCTCTGATGACAATATTGCAGGTACAACCACTAAGTTTCTGTTCAAGGATTTCTTTTAGTATAAGAGTATTGTTCTACACAATTAAAGGCAACACCCCCGATCCTCCAAGGTTTGAAGCTCTGCTCCTTCCTCATTCTCCTACTCATTCTCTCATGATTAAAACACACCTATGTGAGACAACTGACAAAGAAGGAGGATAGGGGATCTGTGGTCAGGAATTAGTATAAATATAAAGTATCTAAGCAAGGAGTAAATTCATGACCTCAGTCTCCAGAGTGTAACCAAATGAGTTACATGGCATTTGTGGTTTCAAAGAATATGCTCTTAAGAAATATATTCCCATTTAGAATAAAGCTATTATTTTGTATACTACAAGTATAATTCTTAAGTTATATGTCCTCATAATCAGGGCTTTTATATCCAAACTGCTGAAAAAAAAAACTGTACTCATTGCTACTGTTCTTACATGCTGTCATCTGCAAAAATAGGATGTAGCTTTGAGGGAACAAACGATGAGATCCTTTTCATTCCAGTTACTAGCTTATATATAGTTTTTATTGTGTGATAATTATATATTCATATATGGTTATAAGGAAGAATACAGAGAGAGGCTGGGCGCAGTGGCTCAGGCCTGTAATCCCAGAACTTTGGGAGGCCAAGGTGAGCAGAACACTTGAGGTCAGGAGTTCAAGACCAGCCTGGCCAACATGGCAAAACCCCATCTCTACTAAAAAATACAAAAAATTAGCCAGGCACAGTGGCACGCACCTGTAATCCCAGCTACATGGGAGGCTGAGGCAGGAGAATCGCTTGAACCCAGGAGGTGGAGGTTGTAGTGAGCCAAGATCATGCCACTGCATTCGAGCCTGGGTGACAGAGCGAGACTCCACCTCAAAACAAAAAAAAAGTAGAGAATACAGAGAGGCATTGTGCACACTTTACGCAGGTTCTTCCAATTGTAACATCTTCTTGTAACTGTAACAATAATATCTTTTCATTATCCAATCAGGGATTGATTTAATAATCAGGCTTATAATTTTGTATTCCAGTGTTTTGGAATTAAAGTGCCTTCCACATAGATTGAGATGGAAGAGCTTTACTTGTAAGATGAGCATTGTCTCAGCTCATGATGCCAGTGATTTTTAAATTTCTTACTAACATAGTCTACACTGGAGATGTGAGGCTAAACGCAAGCATGTTTGCAGTGAACAAAACACTAGCTCTTCTATCAGAACACCACCCTGGGGCCAGGACTTATTAATATTCTCTGCACAAGAGCAAATATTGTGCAATTATAATTTCATAAGTTGGTCTGATTATAATTTTTATTGAAAATAACTCCCCTAAATGTAATACACACACACACACACACACACACACACATACATGCATACTTCAACCAAGCATAATCACAGAGCAAAAGCTTTTTTGGACACATTTGCTGACTGAGCTCCACAAGCACAGGAACTGTGTCTGTCATAGTCACTGCTGTAGCCCCAGCTTATTACCCATCTCATAGTATGTGATCATTACATAAATGTTGAAGGACTTTTTGAATAAATACCTCATAAGTAAGTCACAATGCTAACTATATTGAGGCTGATGATCACTAGAGAGGATATAATAAGGTGTCTTTTCCATACTTAATTGCAATAGTTTTCTTAAAAATACTTAGCACAAATTTCTATATTATAGTAAAGACACTTAGGTAATCTGCCTTAATGTAATTTAGATTATCATGGTTAAATGACAGGAAATTCTGCTAATCAGTCTACCCTAGATCTTTATAACAATTCGAAAGAAACACAATTTACCCTTGACTCAGTCCATCAGGTGGGAAAATGTTGATATATCAACTTAGGTACACATGAATATTATTTTTAGAAGGACTGAAACTGGAAACATAATGGATGGGCTATTGTGTATATACAAATCAAAAGTGGATAAGCATAAATACATGCTTACAGGATGGAATTTGAAATATCAGTTTCAAAAAATGTGTCTTTTTGCCATTGGCTGGATCAAGGCCGAATTGTGATTTCTAAACTCGTTCCTCAATTGCTTAAGGACTACCAATCATTTGTATTTCCTGGAAACACACAGACTTCTGGCAACAGTTAAACCTATTTGCCACCCGATGTGGCCATATTCAATGTATAGGAAGAATTCATTTGCCTTGCACATTGATAGGTCTCCAAATTTTCCCAACTAATAAAAGTCTATCATATTTCCCAACTAATCAAAGCCTATCTTGAACACTGTTAAAATCTCAGTTGCCAATTCAGCCTCACCAGCTGACAAAACAAACATCTACAGAGACTCCAGACATTGGCCTGCCTCAAAAATGGACTTTCTATTCTTTTGTGGGAATAGCCCAAGGCTTTAAAGCATCGGAAGAACTACTGATAAGTTAAACTTGAGAGTGTTGAGAAGAAAAAAAATGGCATAGCTATGTTGTTGCTGATGACTTTTTTCTTTTACATAGGTTTCATTGTACACAGAATATATAGTTTCCATGATGATTCATTGGAATATGTGCTATTTTTTAAAGTCTTTATGTAATTTGCTATTAGGTAATTTTACCAATATTAACTTGTAATGCATATTCTCATAGCCATCCTATAGGTAATAAAAAACACATCATGTTTTGAATGTTATTTTAGAAAAGTCACAGTACTCATCTTGAAATGATGATGGCAATTTAGCCAAACACTTCACTGAGAAGAAATTAGGTGAATTAGTTGCTTGATTGAGTTTAATCATTATCATTATGTTAACTTCCTATTTTTCAAGCATCTCTGGAGTGCTTTATACTAAAGGTAACCATAAAATTTAACTTTTTCCTTGCAAACGGAGGTGATATTAGTAAGTATACCAGGATGACAGGCATATAGCAGGACTATTACAGGCAAATCAGGACATATGGTCCCCCTATTTATAGTTTGCAAAGCACTTTCACTCACAGACTGTCCTAGGTCAGGTTCTCTCAGAAGCTCACTCTGAGTCAAGGATTTGAATACATGTGATGTATTAAAGAAGGGCTCCCAGGAGAAAAGAGTAAGGTAGTGAAGGAAGCAGGACAGGAAAGGAAAAGAAGCATCACAGGTGATGCAATTTCAGGTGAAGTCTCAGCCTTAGCCTGCTCCCAAGGGAAACGCTAGACAATAAATTACATTGGAGTTTATTCCACCTCTGGCAAAGAAGCTGGGCTTTTGTCCTCACACATCAATCAGTCCTTGCCTTCAGGCTGCCCCCAGCAGAGGAGATAAAACTTTCAGGCAGCTCTAGTTCTTCAAACTGGCATGTCAGTTTCATGGCCCAAGGGCAATCTTCGGAACGTTCCAAAGGACCAGAAACTTGGCGATAGGCCAGGTACAACCAGTGCCCACTGTATGTACATCAGTTTACCTAATCTTCCCAATAACTCTGCAGGGGTACATTTTTTAAATCTCCATTTTTAAATGTGTTGGAACTACTATGAGTCTTTTCAAAGAGGCTTGTCCAGGATCTCATAGCATATCATCAGCAGGTCTGGGATTTAAACCCCCAGGTCGTGGATTCAAGGCGGATAGAGGATCTGTTCTGCAATACCTACTAGGAAGTTGCAGATAAATAATTCTACACCATGTGCAGTCCTCAGTAGAAAACATTATTAAACAGGTAAAAGTTAATGAAACTTTGGGTATCTAGGCTTCATACATTTAGCTGTTTCATTTTATAGGCACATGTTCTGGTTACAAACATGAGTTTGGGAGAAAATATTTTTCTTCATATTAATAGTAAATGAAGAAATTTACTGCATTAGTCAGGGTTCTCCAGAGAAACAGAGCTAACAGGAGAAAATATATAGATATATAGATATATAGTTATAGATAGAGAGAGATTGATGATAAGGAATTGGCTCAGATGATTACCGAGGCTGACATTTCCCAAGGTCTGCAGAGTGAGTTGGCAAGCTGAAGACCCAGGACAGCCAATGGTGTATTTCTAGTCTGAGTCAAAAGGAGAGCTGATGGTGTAAGTTCCAGTCTGAAGGCCCACAGGCTTGAAATCCTGGAAGAGCCAATGTTTCAGTTCTAGTCCAAAAGCAGGGGGAAAAAATCCGATTTCCCAGTTCAAAGGCCATCAGGCAGAAGGAATTCTCTTTTCCTTGGTGGAAAGTCAGTCTTCTTCTTCCTTTCAGGCCACAGACACTAAGGAGGGACGTAGACACCACTAGTTTATTCAGTCTACAGATTTGTATGTTAACTGCATCCAAAAGCAGTCTCACAGAAAACACCCAGAATAATGTTTGACCAAATATCTGGATATCCTGTGGCCCAGTCCAGTTGACACATAAATTTAACCATAATAGTTAGTATTGCCCCGGTGCCTTCTGCATGACTATAAAGAAAAACATCATTAACTTTTTAAAATTGAGTTCCAATCTAACATTTAAACATATTTTATTCAGCTTCTTAAATGTAAACACACACACACGTTTTCTCTTCTTATGATCTGCTAGTATTAGAGACAATTTTGACACAATTTAAAGAAAATTACACATGTTTTCTCAGAATCTATTCTATTGGGATATTTTTACAGTTAATGTACAGCCACTTATGTGTAAGAAATTGCCTTATAAATAAATGGATTAGATTTGGATACTATCAATTTCTCTAAGAGAAGAAGCATACAAAATTTTCCACAAATCATTGCTTTAGTGTAATCGTATTTTGGGCAGAAAAGTTCTTTTAAACTTATATCTATTTAAAGGAATAAGACTATTTCTACAGTGTGAAACCACAGCTGAGTGTATTGGAGTAAAGTCAAATTGTTCTTTCAGACTGCACTGATTACTTCAATCAAATTACAAAGTCACAAAATTAACAAGTAACATAGTTATCAGTCAAACCTAGCTCTTAGCCTCTGAACTCTACTGCCTCCTTAAAACAGAAAGCTTTGTTTGCCATGTGCATTATTTTCAAATGTTTTGTTTATGTTAAGCACTTTCTTACTTTAAAAATATCTCTTCTCTCCTCCTCTTGCAATTAAAATCTTACTGATCTTTGGAAGCTCAATACAAAGCTAACTCCATGAAGAAAGCTTCCTTAGTGCCCCAATGTGAATGCTTCTCCATTCATTTGCCCTTTTTAACACCGTCCTTCATGGACCTTTATCAGAGATCTTATCTGATTTCACATCATTCTCCCTAGGTGGATCATGAGACCCCTATGGGCTCAAAGTATCTACCACAGAGTCCAGTATGTAGGTGTTCAATAACTATTGAGTGATTGCTTCTCATCCAAATTTACTTAGGTGGCAGGGAAATAAAAACAAACTACTCAATGCAATAGAAACAGCAGATGGGAAGTAAAAGATCTGGCTTGTATCCCACTCCAACTACTTCCTACCTATGAGCTTGGAACCGTGAAGACCCCACTTAATTTATTTGAGTTAAATTTCAAATAAAAGGATTATATAGGGTCATGTCTCCGTTCCCTTCTTGTTCCAAATATATGGCAAAACACTCCTCTCCTCTTCCTTTCTTTCTTCCTTCTTTTCTTCTTCCCTTTCTTTCTCTAAGCACTTTTTGAATACTTACTAGGTGCTAGGCACTCAGGACACAGTTCCCCTGTGACCTCAGCCTTTCAATGGGAATATATTCATTTACGGACTCTCTACTGTATTAAGATGTATTATTTCTTAAATCCTTGGGGTGGAATGATGCAGTAAGGAGTCAGAATTTTTGTTTTAATGAACAAAGATGACAGCAATGAACTCTACTAGAATCTGCAAAGTGTTTCAGGAAATCAGCCATCATATATATACTTTTTCTCATAGTACAGCAATAAATGTCTAGATAGAGCAAAGGAAAAAAGTTCCAGAAAAAAAATGTAATGATTCAATTACTTCATTGTTGGTTTGGCATACGTCCTTGAGACACCCAGTTATATTGACAAATTCATCTCTACTGTATTTCCAAAACTTTTTGTACTGAATAGGTTCTACTTTCATCTTCAATTTACTTAAGCTCTATACCCAGAGCCATTAAGAAACAGCTTCAATAAAAATCTGCCACAATAGGGTCATGTTGCTACTTAAATGAATCTGATTTGAAGCCAAAATAGTTTTTAACTATTCAATTTGCAATTACTCTAAAGAACAATAATACCCAGTTTGGCGAGGCATGACAAAACTAGAATTCATATGTACTGATAATGGGACTATAAATTGGCATTATCTTTCTGGAAGTCAATTTGGCAACATATAGCAAATCTTTTATAATCTCCAAATGATTTTATCCCATAATTTTATCTCTGGGAATTTATCTTAAGAAAATCATCATTAATTTCTGCAAGTACTTACATATTAATAAGTGTCATCAGAGCATTGCTTACATTAGTAAAATAGTAAAATCAATTAAAATATCATATAATAGGAAATTGTAAATACAGGGTATATTTATACAATGGTATTCTATGTACTGTATTATTGAGAATAGATAGGGCATGCTGCCATAACAAATTAACCTAGAAATCCCAGTGGCTTATGAAAACAAAGATGTTATTTCTCACTTGTGCGCCCTGTCCAACAGGGAGCAGCAGAAGTCACAGCTCTACATGGCCATTCAGAGACAGAAGCTGATGGAAAATCCATCATAGAATGTCCCCAGTCACTTAGCAGGAAAAGAAATAAATTGGTGGGGATACATGCTAGCTTTGGCCCAGAAATGACTTTTGTCCTTTCTGCCTATGCCATTGGCAAGAATTAGTCATGGGGCTGCAAAGGAGATGAGAAATGCAGAGGACAAAATGGAATGCTTGATAAGCACCAATGTCTCTATCATAGCAGTTAGAAAAAACAATTTGTAGAATTAAATACTCATGTAAGTAGAAAAGCAAGTTGAACATTGCTGTGTGGAATATAATTTCAGATTTATAAAAAAAAATCATATTCCTATTTGTTTGATGCATTTAAAAATGTTCTTCAATTAAATGGCTAACCTTTATAATAAAAATTATTTTCAAATAGTTATAATTGGTTTTGGATATTCAGTTCAAACGTTTTTCTCTTTATTGGTATGTGCCTTATGTCAGACACTGTGCTAGGCACTGAGGATACAGAGATGGACAACACAGTCCTTAGCTTCAAGAAGTTCACAGTCAAACGAGGGAGAAAAATACATAAAGTCGATTGCAAGACTACCTGTGCACTGTGACGTGATAGTACAAGTGCATACAAAGTACTATGAGAGAGCAAAGGTAACAGGAAAGCAAAAAATAGGAGGGATAGAGAATGCTAACAACTTGTTCTGAGCTTTAAATTGGTGCAAGAACTTGCAACATAAAAGAACCCAAAAGTTCTTGTCTCTGGTTTGGAAACCCTACTTTCCCCTGCCTTATTGCCTTACCTCCAGGCTGGGAAGATATTGGACGCTCCATCCCCATAAAGAACTGGGGACTAGAGTAGTTCTGTGCCCTAAATCCAGGATCTAAGATACCAAGGTTAGAGGTGTAGGTACCCATATCCTTACTTTTATGTGATATAGCCCACATTACATGCCTAGTTTCTAATAATATATACTTTCTCACCGGAAAACTTTTGAGCCATAGTAAACAAGAATTGAGCTCTTAGGAAGCCTATGTCCTCCTCCCTTGGTCCTCTCCCAACAAATCACTGACTTGATTGCTGCCCCACAACTTCCTACCCTTTTTCTGTCAGGTTAACCATGACACTGTAACTCACTTGAATGCAAGTATCTTTGCCCAAGTGCCTGCTACTTCATTGCCTCCATTAGAATGTACATATCTCAGATGTCAATATTAGCTCCACCTGAACACAAATTCACTGCATCTTTTTAGCAAACTGTGACTTGGACCATTGGTTGCCTTTAAGGGTGATGGGTAGATAATGGCTATTTCTTTGGAGGATCCCACAATGTGAAGTTCCAGATCACACCTGCACCAAAGCCGTTCTGGTCATGTCATTGTTCTCAATTGTCCCTTACTAGACCATAGGGATGACTTCTGACCAGTGCCCTCTTAATATTTATCATCTTTACCAAGCGTATTTACAGCCATTTCAGTGTGGTGGCTTATTAAACTGGCACAATAATGATTTTTGAACACAGATTGTGTTAATACGGAATGTCAAATTGTTTGCATCTATAATATGTAATTATCTTTGGATTGCTCCTTTCAAAAAAAAAAAAAACATTTTGGGCTTAGCACAATGAGGGATTTCTGCATAACTCCTTACTGTTTCTCATGGTTAACAATGTAAACTAACGACGTCCCAGCATGCCATTCATCATTTCAAGATAGATAGCAGAACTGGAAAAATGTTGCTAACTTAAAAAGAACACATATAAAAATATTCCTGGCAGCTTTTGTGAAAAACAACAGAAAGAACTGCAGATAGATTCACAGGAATTGATTACACACATCTCTCTCATATTTAAACGGTACATATACCAAGAGAAAATAACTCCACTGCCTCAACCATCAAATTCAGAGGTATCTCCAAAGTATTTACTGCAAAATATTTACTGCATAATTATCAGAGCTTGAGCACATTGTAGAATGGTAGTACAATAAAGATTTCAAGACCAAAACCACATGCAAAACAGTATGTGTGTGTGTGATTGTGTGTGTGTGTGTGTGAGTGTGCTCACCCCCATATGTGCAGAACAAAAATCTAATAGACTAAAAAGTAATAAACATTCATGGGCAATAATTTTATACAATAACATAGAACACTGGGTTTCAATTTTTAAATGACAATTTGCTGATGGAATTTTTATGGATTAAAAGCATGTTTTATGCAGTTCAAATATAAACGTAAAGAAAGGCATTTATTTTTATTTTTTTAACTTTTATTTATTTATTTATTTTTATTATACTTTAAGTTCTAGGGTACATGTGCATAACATGCAGGTTTGTTACATATGTATACTTGTGCCGTGTTGGTGTGCTGCACCCATCAACTCGTCAGCACCCATCAACTCGTCATTTACATCAGGTATAACTCCCAATGCAATCCCTCCCCCCTCCCCCCTCCCTGTGATAGGCCCCTGTGTGTGATGTTCCCCTTCCCGAGTCCAAGTGATCTCATTGTTCAGTTCCCACCTATGAGTGAGAACATGCGGTGTTTGGTTTTCCGTTCTTGCGATCGTTTGCTGAGAATGATGGTTTCCAGCTGCATCCATGTCCCTACAAAGGACACAAACTCATCCTTTTTTATGGCTGCATAGTATTCCATGGTGTATATGTGCCACATTTTCTTAATCCAGTCTGTCACTGATGGACATTTGGGTTGATTCCAAGTCTTTGCTATTGTGAATAGTGCCGCAATAAACATATGTGTGCATGTGTAAGAAAGGCATTTATTTTAGTCTCAAGAATATGCTTTAGGTTATTTTTTAAATCTTTCTTTTAATATCATTGAATTATACTCCAAAGCAGAGGTCTGCAAACCACAGTCTACAAGCCAAAACCAGCCCACCACCTGCTTTTGCCAATTAAGTTTTAGTGGAATACAGCCATGTTCATTTGTTTATGTACTGTCTATGATTTTTTCTCCATGTTGCAATGGCAGAGTGGGTACTTGTAGCAGAGTCCATGTGGCCCACAAAGCCTAAAATATTTACTATTTGGCCTTTTACATAAGAAGTTTGCTGGTTTGTTCCTACTCCAGAGTAAGGTATCCAACACAGTTCCCACTAGCCACATGCAGCTATTTCAATTTAAATTAAGTAAACTTAATTTAAAATTCAGCTCCTTAGTCACACTAGCCACATTTCAAGTGCTCAATAGGCAAATGTGGCTAGTGGCTACGATATTGGACAGAGCAGATTATAGAACACTTCCTTAGTTGCAGAACATTCGATTGAATAGCAAGGCGGCCTTGCTACACAAAGCGTGGTTCATGTACAGCGGCATTGCCATTACTGGAAGCTTGTTGGAAATGTAGAATGTAAGTTTCCCTCTAAATCACAATCTACAGTTTAACAAGATCCCCAGGTAATTCTTATGCACATTATGTTTGAAAAAGTAGTTCCAGGGGGATGAGGAATAAAGTAAATAGATGATGAACAAATGATTCAGGATCGAGAGGAAAGTGCCATCACCGAGGGGAAACAAGAAACAGAAAAGTTTCCTACAGCAGAGATTCCATTAGCTGACAAAAAAAAATCTTTCCCTGAGCACCTCTTGGTAAAGTTTTCTAAATTTTGTGTGTTTGTTGTTGTGGTTATAATTATCATTATAATTAACGCTCCTGGTATGTTATAACCTGAGGACAGCTACAAAAAATTCAAGTCTGGGAAGCCGTGAGCCTTAGGAAGAGATGCCAGTCTAGGTTTTACTGTGATGATGAACTGTCTGGTACGTCTGTGGGCTGAAGGCAGACCGGGGAGTTTTTTCTTAGTGGCAGAATGGCTTCAACCTCAGTATCAAATTCCCTTTTTTCCTCCAACTCCACGTAGGTCAAACCAGTGTGTACACTAAACTGACAGAAATCTTCCCTGGTTTTGAGTGGGGAGTGTTTGTGTTTTTGTTGTTATTTTACTCTGGGTTCAAAACATGGGAAGACTAAAGAGGCATTGAGAGAAGTCGTCATATAATTCTATTCTGAAAAGGGAGCTTGCCCTGGCTTCCTCATTCCAGAGGCTAAGACTAATGCATAATAGTTTGGAAAAAGCAGATGCTGGTCTCCTCTAAAGAAGGCCTGCCTGCCACAGCTGAAGGCCAGGGGAACTGTCAACCCTGCAAGTGTGCTAGTGGAGGGCTTCTTTGCAGCAGTTATTTTTCAACCAAGTGGACAAACCGCAATCATTTGTGATAGGAGTAAGGGTGGATAAAAGGGCAGATTTGTAGTCTGAGAAAGAAAATTATAAAGTGTGTTTCATTTAAGTATTTAGAAATTTCAAATCACAATCAAGGATAGTGTAAGATTTTATGTTTACTAAAATGTGGTATGAATTAAAATAATGTTGAAAGTCTCTTTTAGGCAGAGGTGGAAATGGCTTCACAGGGTTGTGAGCTTAGTGGATTTGCTCTGCTCTAAGGTTTAACACTTGTCGTTGAAAACTCTAAAACCTGAATGAGTCACATATAAAGGGCAGAGGTGAATCCACTCATTGCTCAAAAGGGCACTCATGTTAATCAAGCTCACAAGAATAATTTATAAAACCCAAATGCTAATTTATAATTGCACAGTGAAAAATATGTAGCAGGAATCAATAGTTGGCACAACTAGTTCATTTCCTTTCTATAGGTATTTCTATATGATAATTCAAAGTAGAATATGTGGCCGGGCCCAGTGACTCAAGCCTGTAATCCCAGCACTTTGGGAGGCCGAGGTGGGCTGATCACTTGAGGTCAGGAGTTCGAGACCAGCCTGGCCAATACGGCAAAACCCCATCTCTACTAAAAACACAAAAATTACCCAGGTGTGGTGGCATGTGCCTGTAGTCCCAGCTACTCGGGAGGCTGAGGTGGGAGGATCCCTTGAACCTGAGAAGTGGAGGTTGCAGTGAGCCAAGATCATGCCACTGCACTCCAGCCTGGGTGGCAGAGCAAGACTCCACCTCAAAATATAAATAAATAAATAAAATAATACAATGTGAATGCCAATTTGTTAGTATACGGGGAGACTTACTACTATCGCAGAACCTGAATCATTTCAAGGACAGTATATTCTTTCTCTCCTTAGGAAAACACATATTTGAATCCAAACCATTATTAAATTACTTTGGAATGTTTTATGAACTCAGCTAAAGAAAATCTTATGTATTGTTTTCACAGTAGAAATTACTTTCAAAGAAATAGGAATACTTGCTTCTGTGATCCCTTTCACTTATTCATTTACGTATTTATTCATTCTTTTGCTCATTCATTCATTATATATCTGTCTACCACGTAACTACCATGTGCTAGACTGTCTCAAATAGTCTAACAGGCATTAGAGATACAGCTGTCAACAAAACAGACACAAAACCAATCTATTGTCATGACACACATATTCTGGCTAGAAAATAGTATAAAGGGAAACAATTAAAGCAAGTAAGAGACATAGAGATTGGAAGATGAGGCATGAAATTTTAAACCTGGTGATTAGAGAAAGGCTCAAAGACAGGATTTTCTCCAGAACTTCCTTAGCTAACCACACGCACACCCCTCCTTCTGAAAGACACATTGTTTCTTTAGAAGAATTCTGTGATGTGAGTGAAGCACTGAAGCCTATAAGCTACTCTGTTTCTTTAAGGCAACATTCTCAACCCTGACAGCTGGTGAGAATCACTTTGGGAGCTTCTAATAAAACACCTGGGCACTACTCTGGTCCAATTAAATGAGAATCTCTGGTGGCATGCCTGGGGCAAGAGCATTTTTTAAATGCTCTCTAGATGTTTCTAACATGCAGGCAGGATTGAGAATTACCTCACTGCTTTAGGATGACTTTGCCTTAATCCAGTATCTACTGAGCTTCAAGTTTAATTCTTCAAAGGCAATCGTATTTCCTATTTTGGGGGAAACATACCTTGGTTCTCCCAATTTTTCTGTAGGAAAATAAAGCATACTCTCTTTAAACTACAATATGCAGAAAAAAAAGAGTTTTAGTGGGCATGATTTTATACCCCTCATCCAAAACAGGATCAGAAAATAAAAACCGAACAATTCTACTTTAAAATAAATGTTATACACATGTAAAAATAAAACCCCCTCCAAGATCAGGGTTTCCCCTTCCTGGCAGATTTTTTCTTACCAATAGCAAAGCTCCTACTTTTGTTCAGCAGACTCCTCAGTATTAGAGGTTGTGCCTCTTTCCCCCTTGGAGAACAGAAGATTGAGTTAGTAATCTAGCTGCAGTCACATTTAGCTATTGATTTGTTTCAGCTCTGAGACAGATGCTGCGCTGAGAATTGCAGCACTTGGTTGCTGGGTGCAGAGGAGATTTCAACATATCTCCTATCTGGGAGGCTGTTTACAGGAAATGCAAAGTTATAATGTGCACCACTGGTGGCTGATTGGGTAATTAATACAGAAGAGACCAAATCCGTGTAATAGAAGTGCAATATGAGAGGACAGGGTAACCCAGAACTTCAGAAAGCAGATGTGGTTGATTATATATACAAAAGCAATGGGAGATAAGATTGTGGAATTGGTTCAATAGCTTGTCACATTACTCGGCAATCTAAAAGTTGCCAGCGGTAATATCCAATAGGAGACCCTAAATCTGATTTACCCCCAAGCTAATGCCTGTTTAAGATTTGTTCATGAGAAAGTTGAAATTTGGTACCTGACTCACTTTCTCTTGAGATCTACATGTGTTTCATAGTAAGGAAAAGCCAGTACAACAGAAAGCCATGGCCTACAGGAATTTCACTGAGAATATTCATCTCCTCCCGAGGCAGGCACAAAAGTAGCAGAGAGGAGAGAATGAAAGCTTCACGTAAAACTACTGCACTGTCAGGCTCTTCTTGCTGATGGCTTATTTCTTTTCATTCATATGTTCCTTCATTTGAAAGGTACTTTTGCTCCAAAATGTAGGGGAGAAAAGAACTGGTTTAGCTCTAAGATGCATGTCATGAAAACATCCTCATCTCGGATGTGGAGAAATAGGGACACTTTTACACTGTTGATGGGACTGTAAACTAGTTCAACCATTGTGGAAAACAGTGATTCCTCAAGGATCTAGAAGTAGAAATACCATTTGACCCAGCCATCCTATTACTGGGGATGTACCCAAAGGATTATAAATCATGCTGCTATAAAGACACATGCACACGTATGTTTATTGCGGCACTATTCACAATAGCAAAGTCTTGGAATCAACCCAAATGTCCATCAGTGACAGACTGCATTAAGAAAATGTGGCACATATATACCATGGAATACTATGCAGCCATAAAAAAGGATGAGTTCGTGTCCTTTGTAGGGACATGGATGCAGCTGGAAACCATCATTCTCAGCAAACTATCGCAAAAACAGAAAACCAAATACCACAAGTTCTCACTCATAGGTGAGAATTGAACAATAAGAACACTTGGACACAGGAAGGGGAACATCACACACTGGGGCCTGTTGTGGGGAGTGGGGAGGAGGGAGGGATAGCATTAGGAGATATACCTAATGCAAATGATGAGTTAATGGGTGCAGCACACCAACATGGCACAAGTATACATATGTAGCAAACCTGCACATTGTGCACATGTACCCTAGAACTTAAAGTATAATAATAAAAAAAAAGAAAAAAAAAGAAAATATCCTCATCTCTGTGTCCTGGTGAAGGAGATGTTCCTCTGTCAAAATGTGAAAGGTACCCATTGAGATTCCCGCAACATGTCCCCACTCTATTCTCGGCCTTGGAGTCATTTGAATAAAAGCGGGGAGAGAGGCATAGGAAACCTGTCTTAAATGCCCACAATGTACCAGATGTTTGAACTATATTTATGTAATCTGAAGTGAGTTGACTAATGTTCCGGTCAAATCAATATCCACTCAGAACCTCAGATGTGACCTTATTTGGAAATAAGTTATTTGCAGATGTAATTAGGTAAGGATCTTGAGATGATGTGATAATGGATTTAGAGTGATTTCTAAATCCAATGACTGATGTCCTTATAAGAAGAGGAGAGGACATAAAGAGACACACAGAGAGGAAAGCCATGTGAGAGCAGTGAGTTTATACTGCCACAACTAAGGAACACCTGGAATTATCAGAAGCTGGCAGAAGCAAGGACAAATTGTCCCCTAGAGCCTTTGGAGACAGCATGGCTCTGCTGACATTTGGTTTCAGACTTCTAACTTCCAGAGCTGTGAGAGAATATATTTCTGTCATTTTAAGCTACCAAATTTAAGGTATTTTGTTGCGGAAACCCTAGGAAGCTAACACACCATCCAATCCAAAAGAAATTGATGAGGAAAGCATATTTATCCATACTTTTCAGGTGAGGAAACTAAAGCCACTCAGCAGTAGAAACCCAATTTTACATTCATCCCTGTCTAACCCCTAGGCTTGTTTTCTCTCCAGTAACCATCCTCCTTGTCTAATAAGAGAAAGCCCCAGTCAACTATTTTCTGAGCTTGAGCTTCTCAGGCTTTAATGTGCATATAAATCACCAGAGCTTCTTATTAAAATGGAGCTCCCTAGTCCATAGGTCTGGAAAGTGCCTGAGTTTCTACAATTCTCGCATGCTCCCAGGTTACTCCTAGGCTGCAGGTGCATAGACTGCACTTTAGGTAGCAAGGATCTAAATCAGTGGCCAGAGAAGTGTTTCTACGAAGGGTCACATAGCAAATAGTTTCAGCGTTGTAGTCCATACAGTTCCTGTCTGTCTGTAAGCAGCTACTCAACTCTACCGTTGTCACATGAAAGTAGCCATAGGCAAATAAGTGGGCTAGACTGTATTTTAACGAAACTATTTATAGACATTAAAATTTGAATTTCATATCACTTCCATATGCCAAGGAATATTATTCTTTTTATTTTTTTAACCATCAGACAATGTAAAAAACATTCTTAGCTCACAGAGCATCCAAAAATAGGTGGCAGGCTGGATTTGTCCTATAGGCCACAGTTAGCCAACCCCTTGGTCTAAATTTTTAAGACCCGATTGTTTCTTCCATGGTATTAAAAAAAATGTCACTTTTTTAAAGGCAGCATATTTGAGAAGCATTCCATTAGGAGAGAAAAACAGTGACTAGGGACTGAAAGACCTAGGTTTCAAATTCTATCCTTGTTCCTAATTAGCAAATGGTTTCTCTTAACTGCCTCCGATTCCCATTTTCTCCCTGGAATTGATCATAGAAATTGCCCTCCTTACCTTCCTGGATTGTTTGGAAGTTAAACAGTGAAAGATATTCCTCAGCTCTCCTTTCTTTCTGTTCCTCCTGCCTCCTTCTTTCTTTATTCCGGCATAAACATTTACTACCTCCAGGTAAATTGATTAAGATGAGAGCACTAATTTAAGTGGATGTGTGTTGACAACAATCTTAGAAATAAAGGTACAGGGGGCTATGATGACCTGTATGTCACGAAACTAAAAACACTGGAAATATACACCCATACACTTGCAACAAACAAACCCAATGACAAAGAGGCATCTGAAAGGGTACAGGGAACAATGGCTAGGTAGCAGAGGAAGAAGAAGGGGCTACAAGGACTGTGAGACAGAAGGATGCAAAGGGAATAGAGAATTCTAGGAAAAGAAGCCAGGAACGAAGAGTGAGGTTGATGCTTTAATCCGTTTCTTAATTAGCACTTGAACTTATAGCATGGACATGATCCTGTGTATACAACCATGTATACCACACAGACATTTGAACCCAATGTTTCCATCCAGAGTCACCTTTTGGAGCCAGAAGGAGCTAAACTTGTATTCGCACTTGCTTCCTATGAAGTTACTCTTGATTAAACTCCTCCTGCACCAGTGAGCCTCTAAAATAACCCAGGGGACCTTTGGCCCACATTAACTAAGTGCTTAAAGATAACTTGTAATTCGGAAGTCTACCTTTTAGTTTGCCATTTGGAAGTCAAGACATGGGAGCAGGGCCAAAGAAAATCAGCTTATCCCCAAGTTTCCATTAGTAAGAGAAACTTGCCCCTACAGACGCCTTCCATTCAGTTTGGCAAACATCAGGTGCTGTTGCATAAGACCTCATCCCTAACAATCAGTTAAAAGAGAGAGGGAAATGGCTCCTACCCACAAGATGCTTAGCGTCTAGAATGAGCAACAGGCATACCAGTTAATAACTGTAATACAATAGGGAACATACACAGTGAAAAAAATAAGCATGCATAAGCTCCAGCAGCAAGGGTGGGAAAGAAGCGATTTATTCTGACTGAGGCCAAGAGAGCAGGGATAATAGCATGCAGAATGGACAGAGAACACCCAAACAGGGTTTTGAAGTAGAAGAAGCATAGCTAATGCGTATAGAGTGCTTATGATGTGCTGGACACTAGACTACATTAACCCATTTGATCCTCACAACAACCCGTTCTCATTCTTTCTCTAAAAGTTAGAACTGGTATTAGGAGACACTAGCTAGTTTCTGCCACTGGTCTGGACTAAAAGACACATTGGTGTGCAAAAAGTGTGAGTCAGCCATGTCTGGCCACGTGCTGCACACTGGAGCCATCAAAACTGACCTACAGGGAATGGCAGAGACAAATGGAGAATGACAATGAATGAAGTGGTGTGCACACAGAAGCAAATATGAAGATTCAGGTTGAACAAGCAAAGGAAAAGGAGAGAGACTTCCTGCTTAAATGGGCATTGATAAGTTCTCCTCTCAAGTTTCCATGGTCTTGGTTCAAGCATCCCATTAAAGCAACTCATAGTTGGTCTTGGAGATAATATTATTGACTCACCTTTGATCTATTCCCCACTCCGACCCTCTTAGCCATAGATTATTGGACTAAAATTGGTCATGTGACCCACCTCCTTACAGCAGCAACCTTCTGTCCTACAAATGCTGAAACAGTGAAAGGTAGTTTGAAAAGTGAGTTAAAAATAAGGCAAAATCTTAGAGAAAAATAGAATTGAAGTGACAGTAACTAATTGAAGGCTGATCTCCTGAGGCTTTTCCAGCCCTTGCTTTCTGCTTTTTGTGATGCCCAACTGTCCTCTCCCCCTAGACTTCCCAAGAGATTTCAGTATCTTATTAATAAAATTTCTGATTTTTGGCTTGTGATATATTGAGTGGAAGTTTCAGTTAGTTGCAGCCCAAAGAATCTTACTTCAGACACAAAAGAAGAATCTGAAGAATTATTTTTTAGGAGGATAAATTTTCAGTGTACCAGCATGTCCCTGAGTGAATATTTTGTTTCATTCACAGCAGTACATTCTGACTTGGCAAAATTGGGCAGACAATAACATTATTTCCATTATTTCACAAAACAGTAAAATGTTTAAAAATCGAACTTAAGTGCTTTGAATAATATGATTTAACATTTCTCTGTACTACATTCTCTATTTGTAAATCCTCTTTTATAGGACTGCCAATTTTAGGAATTCTGTTTTTAACAATTAAGAGAGATTGAAGCAAGTAACACACAGCCATGTAATGAAGACTCCTTTATGCATAAAACTCAACTGAAACAGGACAGATCCAACCAGTTAAAGTACCATTTTATCCATGCTTCTTGCCCATGAAGAAAAACAAGACCCAGTTGCCATGTGGTGAAATCTTCCCCAAATACTAGAGGGATTTTTATATGTGGTTGGTTTTTCCAACAGGCTCTCATTGTGTCCTATTTATAATATGAACAATGAAGACAGAAGAGATTGTATTTGAAACTCATACTCAGACATGTAAACACGTATCTGGGCCTGCTGGAATCTGAGGTCTTTTATTCCTCCTCATTGTTTACCTTTTAGGTCAATTTTGAGAATCAGCTGTCTTTTGAAATAAAAATGCTTTGTAATCTCAATACCATATAAATGTGGGGAATTAGAAAAAAAGGGAAAGATTGAAGAGGAAACTAGCATTTGTTGATTTGTATGTCATTTCATTTACCCTTCAGAACAATCCTAGGAATTAGGTATTATTTTTCACCCTCATTCTACAGACGAAGAAACAAAGGCTTATTGAGGTTCTTAAATGACATCAACATCATAGGTAGTAAGGCAGCTTTGCCTTGCTAAAATTTTATTTTTCACGTCTCAATATTTAACTTATCATATTTTAAAGGTAGCTATGAGAACCCTTGAGCATAATAATTCAATAACGAGTTATGTATATTCTCCATGATGAAATAAACTGATGAAGAACCATGCTGCTCCTCTTCATTAAGCAGTCCCTTCCCTGTTATTCCACTTGTGACAGCTGACTCAAAATAATCCATCTGGCTATGAGAACTTGTTTTCCTCACTGGAAGGGTAGAGAACAAGATAGGGCACTTTGGTTCTTAAAGGAGACGATACAGGGATATAGTGCTATACCCCCCAAAACATGCATCTACAGATAGTCCCACATCCACCAACCTTCCCATCATATGCAGTTGTACTCAATTGTGTTAACACAAAAGGTGCCCAGCAGAGGTGGTGAGTGGGAACTGAAATCCAGCCACAGCTCTCCTCTCCAAGACTGGAACAATGGTGTGGAGCTACTTTCCCCTCCCAGAGGGAGCATTTTTCTGACAATTGTCCCAAGTGCACTCACGAAGCCCCGGGGCTGCATAAACCCAGGAGGGCTTACTTTTGCTAATCCATAAAGAAGGCACCCTACAAAGTAGCAGCCCCCCTATGAACTAGAAGGTACCCTAGAAACTCCTCTTCATTTTCAAAGACACATCTTAATGCCAAGGTAAAAGCAATTTTTGTGTAGGGACAAAAGCATACCCAAATATGCTCCACGTCTATCAGGTGTCCCCAGAATGAAAGGCAAATCTTAGAGACCCAGATTTATAAATATAAGTGACACATCTGAAGACAGAGAAATCACAGGAAACTTAAGAGCAAAGACAAGGACATGCTTTCCTTCTAGTCACCTCAACATGGGCCTGGATCAGTGAGGAAAAGTCCTCTGAGATAATGTATCGCCCCTCATTGTGCAAAGCTCTGTGAGACAAGTCTCGAACATTTTTCTTTCTTTTTTTTTCTTTTTTTTGAGATGGAGTTTTGCTCTTGTTGCCCAGGCTGGAGTGCAATGGAGCAATTTCAGCTCACCGCAACTTCCACCTCCTGGGTTCAAGCGATTCACCTGCCTCAGCCTCCCGAGTAGCTGGGATTACAGGCATGTGCCAACACGCCTGGCAAATTTTGTATTTTTAGTAGAGACGGGGTTTCTCCATGTTGGCCAAGCTGGTCTCGAACTCCCGACCTCAGGTGATCTGCCCACCTCAACCTCCCAAAGTGCTGGGATTACAGTCATGAGCTACCGCACCTGGCCACAAGTCTCGGTCTTAACCTTATAGCACATCATGAAACTCTGGGCCTGACCTTTATCTAGGAGTCTTGATTCTGGTGGGGAAAGGCAGAAATAAACCTTCAGGAAGTAGAGGCAGCACTCTAAATCCAGACTTTCTAGGTAGGCCACCCAGAGCCCTGGTTCAGCATGGTATTGGTCTTTCGTGGTCCTCTATCTGTCTATCTTAATAATTACCTTAATATACATTTAATAGACATATGTTAATGGTTGACTTTAAAAATAAATCGAGCTTATTATCACTCATCCATATTCTATTATACTCTATGTGAGAGAGAATATCTAAGGTGCTAGGTATTGTACATAAGCGCAGGAGAACCATGAGAGTGTGGTACTCAGGTGATATGCAGAAAGATTTAACATAGCAGGTCTACTATCCTTAGAAAGACATGCTTACAGAGTTGGCAGTTGGCTGTACTCGGGGAATTTGGATTTTGGAGGGCTCCCACTACTTGCTAATTGAAGAGCGCATCACTGTGCCTAAGCTGTTTGTGCAAACAATACGATTTATGCTAAACACCTGCTTTCTTTCTGGAAGTTTGGAACTCTGGTACATGCTAGGCAGAGGTTGCCTAATGACCAGTCTCAATACATTCCTTGGACTCTGAGTCACTAATGAGTTTCCTTAGTAGATAACACTTCACATGTGTTGCCACAATTCTACACTAGAGGAATTAAATATGTGTCTTTGTGTCTTCTGTGGCTTCCCCAGGAGAGGACTTTTGAAATCTTGTTCCAGATTTCCATCAGAATGTGTGCCCATGCA
>NW_012118321.1:1320420-1408059 GCF_000951035.1 Colobus angolensis palliatus
CATGAGCTACCGCACCTGGCCACAAGTCTCGGTCTTAACCTTATAGCACATCATGAAACTCTGGGCCTGACCTTTATCTAGGAGTCTTGATTCTGGTGGGGAAAGGCAGAAATAAACCTTCAGGAAGTAGAGGCAGCACTCTAAATCCAGACTTTCTAGGTAGGCCACCCAGAGCCCTGGTTCAGCATGGTATTGGTCTTTCGTGGTCCTCTATCTGTCTATCTTAATAATTACCTTAATATACATTTAATAGACATATGTTAATGGTTGACTTTAAAAATAAATCGAGCTTATCACTCATCCATATTCTATTATACTCTATGTGAGAGAGAATATCTAAGGTGCTAGGTATTGTACATAAGCGCAGGAGAACCATGAGAGTGTGGTACTCAGGTGATATGCAGAAAGATTTAACATAGCAGGTCTACTATCCTTAGAAAGACATGCTTACAGAGTTGGCAGTTGGCTGTACTCGGGGAATTTGGATTTTGGAGGGCTCCCACTACTTGCTAATTGAAGAGCGCATCACTGTGCCTAAGCTGTTTGTGCAAACAATATGATTTATGCTAAACACCTGCTTTCTTTCTGGAAGTTTGGAATTCTGGTACATGCTAGGCAGAGGTTGCCTAATGACCAGTCTCAATACATTCCTTGAACTCTGAGTCACTAATGAGTTTCCTTAGTAGATAACACTTCACATGTGTTGCCACAATTCTACACTAGAGGAATTAAATATGTGTCTTTGTGTCTTCTGTGGCTTCCCCAGGAGAGGACTTTTGAAATCTTGTTCCAGATTTCCATCAGAATGTGTGCCCATGCAATTTTGCTGGGTTTTCCTTGTATCTTCATGCCATAATAAATCATGGGTCTTGAGTCCTCCTAGCAGATAATTGAATCTGGAGGTGGTCTCAGGGACCCTCAACAGAGATGAACACTAAGTGTCATGGGAAAAACATAAGGAAAAGAACAAAAAAGGTGAGATATGCTGACCTCAACAACGAGCTGCTCAAAGAAAACTACCTTCAAACCATTGAACACATGTTAACTTCTTTCTTGTTTTTTCCTCAAAAGTTTTGAGGCAGCTTGCAACAAGATTATGCATAATAATACAGTGTGACTTCATTACATAAAAATATACATATGGACACAGGGAAATAGACTGGGAAGAATACAGCAAAACATTAACAGTTGTTTTTTCCAGATGAAGTGATAGAATTCTAATGCCTATTTTTTTTTTCTTGTTCCTAACTGTATTTTCCACACTTCTACAATGAGCACATATTGCTTTTACAATGAGACTAAAAAAGGATTGCATAAAATGAAATGTTAAATCATAATTAGGGATAGAAAAATCAAGCAAAATACACAAAATTAGAGGAAGACATGACGAAGATAAAAATATTGAAAATAGACTTACACATTGTAAAGTCCTCTATAACTGTTAACATTTTTGCCACAAATGTGACTCTGAGTGCCATGACAGTGAGGGGAATATAGGTACACAGTCCAGTCATTCATCAAAAAGGCATAGTATTTCTATCACTGTATAGCAAATTACCACAAACTTAGTGACTTAAAAAATACCCATTTATTAGCTCACAGTTTTGTAAGTCAGATATCCAGCAACCAGGACCAAAGTTTTTGTCTGGAGTCTCTGGGGAATAGTCTGCTTCCAATTTTATTCTCCTTGTCGGCAGAATTTAGTTCCTTGCAGTTGTCGGACTGAGGTCCCGATTTTCTTGGGACATGATTCCCTCCATCTTCAGGCAGACAGTGGCATGTCAAATTTGCCTTTGTGCTTCAAATCTCTTACTTCCCTGGCTATGATGTTAGATTTGAAGGGCTCATGTGATTCGATCAGGACTACCTAAATAATCACACTTTCTATAAAATCAATATAACATAACCAAATCATGGAAATGAAATTTATTATAGTCACTGTTCTGGGGTTGTAAAGGGTATGAGGAATCTTGGAGACCATCTTAGAATTTTGCCTACTACCCATAGAACTTGCAATTCTGTATGTTTGTAGGGGGAGAAAGGTAATTTAACCACTGCTGTAGTTTGGATATTTGGCCCCTCCAAAGCTTATGTTGAAATTTGATCCCCAGTGTTGGAGGTGGGGCCTAATGGGAAGTGTTTGGGTCACAGGGGCAGATCCCTCATTAATGGTTTGGTGCTATTTTCACAGTAATGAGTGAATTCTCCCACTATTAATTCCCAGGAGAACTGGTTGTTGCAAAGATCCTGGCACTCCCTATTTACTCTTTCTCTCTTCCACTCTCTCTCACAAGGTGATGTGCGCATGTCATTTCCCCTTTGCCTTTCACCAGGAGTGAAAGCAGCTGGAGGCCCTCATCAGAACCAGATGCTGGCACCATGCTTCTTGCACAGCCTGCAGAACCATGAACCAAATAAATCACTTTTTTTTTTTTGTAAACGACCCAGACTCAGGTATTTCTTTATAGCAACACTTATGAACAGTTATGTGTTTATTCCCCAACCTGTGGCTGTCTCCCATGTCAATTACCTTTTACTCTACCCAAAGTACTTCTCCCAAGAACCCCAGTCAATTTCTTCTTTGTTTGCAGCTTTTTGTTAGGCTCCACCTCCAACATTGGGGATCAAATTTCAACATGAGGTTTGGAGGGGTCAAATATCCAAACCATAGCCGTGGTTAAATTACTTTTTTTTCCCACAAACATACAGAATAACACATTCTAATGTATCTGTAAACAGACTGAGATGACTACTTTACCTACATAGATATAGTCTGTCAGTTCTGTGCCCAGAAATAGCACTAGGGTACTACAGATAGTTCCCTATGTGAACACCCACCACACTTCCATGCCCCTTTTAACTCTAATGTGTATCTTGTGAAGAAATCTGCTGAAAAAAGCAATAAACAAAAGAGAAATTGGATGGGAATATTGGGAGGAGAAGTACTTTGGGTAGAATGAATGGTAATTGACATAGGAGGCAGCCACGTATTGGGGAATAAACATTTAACTCAGCGTCTGAAACCAGAATTCCTAAACCCAACTCTGCTGCTACCTAGTTTTGTGGACTTTGCCAAGTCCCCTTATTTCCCCTTATAGACTTTTCTTTCTTTTCTTTTCTGTTTTCCTTTTCCTAGGTGGAACAGTTTGAATGTCTCAATGCTTTACGTCCTTTGTTGGACTGCTGGATAGTTCTTACTAATGTCACTTGTGCTTTGCTTGCCAAAGTATGCTTCAGTGAGCAGCAGCATCAGTGTCACCTAAGAGTTTGTCAGAAACAGTTTTAGACTCTGCCTCTGATGTGGTTTGGCTCTGTGTCCCACCCACATCTCATCTTGAATTGTAATCCTCATGTATCGAGGGAGAGACCTGCTGGGAGGTGATTGACTCATGGCGGACGTGTCCCCCATGCTGTTCTCATGATAGTGAGTGAGTTATCACAATAGCTGATGGCTTTAAAAGTGTTTGGCAGTGCCCCGTTTGCTATTCTCTCTCTCCTACAGCCCTGTGAAGAAGGTACTTGCTTCTCCTTTGCCTTCCACCATGATTGTAACTTTCCTGAGGTTTCCCCAGCCATGTGGAACTGTGAGTCAAATAAAACTACTTCCTTTATAAATCACCCAGTCTCAAGTATTTTGTTATAGCAGTGTGAAAATGGACTAATATAGCTTCAGACCTACTAAATTAGAACCTGTATTAGAACCAGACTGCTGCATGATTCACATGCATATGAAAGCTTTGAAGTGCTGCATTCAGAATCTTGCTGCTCTCTTAGTGAACCATGTTACCCAGACTCACTATAGTCCTGAGGGCTTGGAGCCTATAGCCCTGTTGTCTGCTCTATCTCTCATCCCCATCTGCTCAAAAATAAAAAGAGCCAGTAACTTAAAACAAACTAGGATTATGGCTGTAAACTCAGCTCACTTTAAGAAGCTATGGGCAAGCTGATGCTGAAATTTATAAAGAAAATGCAAGAGACCCAGAATAGCCAAAATAGAGGAACAGAGATGGAGGATTCACACTTTGCAAAGGGTGAGTAAGCTCAAAACTTACTACAAAGTCAGGTGGAGTGGCACGTGCCTATTGTCCTAGCTACCTGTGAGACTGAGGCAGGAAGATCGTTTGAACCCAGGAGTTTGAGACTGTAGTGTGGTAATGATTGTGCCTGTGAATAGCCACTACACTTTAGCCTGGGGAACGTGGCAGTATTCTGTCTGTTATAAAAAGAAAAGAAAACACTGCAAAGAACAAAGTTGGATGGAGGACTTCTCAAGTTAATTCAAAGCTTACTACAAAGTTAGAGTAATCAAGACAGTGTAGTACTAGTATAAGGAGGGACATATAGACCAATGAACAGAATTGAGAGTACAGAAATAAATCCATACATCCGTGTGTGATTAATTTTTGACACAGGTGCCAAGACCATCCAATGGTAAATGTATAGTCTTTTTATAAAATGGCGCTGGGACGGTTGGATATCTATATGCAAGAGAATGAATTTGCACCCACACCTCATGCCATAATCAAAAATTATTCAAAATGGATCAAATACATAAATGTAAGAACCAAAAACTATAAAAATTCTTAAAAGTAAACATGGGGCAAATCGGCAAGATCTTGTATTCGACAATGGTTTCTTAAATATGGCACCAAAATCATAGGCAACCAAAAAAAACTAGATGCATTAGACTTGATTAAAATTTAAAACTTTTGTGCATTAAAAGCACTATCAGGACTGTGGGAAGACAACTCACAAAATGGTAGAAATATTTGCAAATCATACTTTATAGAGGTTTAATATCTAGAATATAGAAATAACTCCTATAACTCAACAACAAAAACACAATCAAATTAAAACATAGGCAAATAATTTGAAGAGGTACCATAACAATGAAGATATACAAATGGCTAATAAGCCAATGAAAACATGCTCAGCATCATTAGTTATTAGAGAGATACACATCAAAACCATAATGTGCTACTACTCCACTCCCACTATGATGCTTATGATAAAATAAAGAAAGTGGAAAATAACTTTTGGTGTCTGTTTGGTGAGGATGTACAGAAACTGGGACCCTTTTGCACTGCTGGTAGAACACAAAAACTTTGGCAGTTCTTCAAAATGTTAAATATAGAATTACTACATGGCCCAGGAATTTAACTTTTAGGTATATATCCAAGATAACTGATAACATATTTTCACACAAAAACATTTTCAAAAATGTTTATAAGGAGGATTATTCATAATAGCAAAAAAGTGGAAACACAACAAATGTCTATCAATGAATCAATGGATTAAAAAATGATATATATACGATGTTATATTATTCAGCTATAAAAAGGAGTGAAATTTTGGTACATGCTGTGACATGGACGAACCTTGAAAAAACATGCTGAGTGAAAGAAGCCAAATACCAAAGCCCACATATTGTATGATTCCACTTGTTTGAAGTGTACAGAATAGGCAATTCCATAGTGACAGAAAGCTGATAAATTGTTACCTGGTGATGGAATAAGGAGGAATTGGAATCGGGGTTGTCTGCTAGTAGGTATGAGATACTATGGGAAGAGAGGAGTAGAAAAGTTTTAGAATTAGATGATTGGATGGTTATACCATGCAGTGAATTCACTGAAAACCACTGGATCGTAGACCTTAAAATGGTGAAGTTAATGTTTATGTGAATTATACCTCAATAATAAAATAAAGATTTTTTTGGTTTTGTTTTTATATTTGAGATGAAGTCTCGCTCTGTCACCTAGGCTGGAATGCAATGGCATGATCTCGGCTCACGGGAACCTCCACCTCCCGGGTTCAAGCGATTCTCCAACCTCAGCCTCCCGAGTAGCTGGGACTACAGGGGCAAACCACCACGCTCGGCTAATTTTTTGTATTTTTAGTAGAGACGGAGTTTCACCATATTGGTCAGGCTGGTCTCGAACTCTTGACCTCAGGTGATCTGCCTACCTTGGCCTCCCAAAGTGCTGGGATTACAGGCATGAGCTACCACACCTGGCCAAAAAAGTTATTTTTAAAAAGAAGCTACAGAGCCCACTTCCGGGTTCCAGTCCTCTGACCTCAGGCATCAGAGGCCAATCTAGAATCTCTCCTCACTACCCACTGAGTGTGGAGGCAGAAGGAAGTCAGTATTTAATTAGTTTAAGAGAAATGAAATTAAATCACAACATGAAATGAATTGATGAAATGCCTCCCCACTCAGAGGGAATATATCAACTGTAAAAATGAAACCCCTTTCTTCTCTAGGGATAGGAGGAAATTCTGCTTTTCTCAATTACTGTGTCAGCTGGTCCCTTCCTAAGGAAAGAAATTCAATCATCTACTTGTTTGGTCTCCAAGTCAGTTGACAGAAATTTTTTTCTCTCCTCACTGAATGGACTGTTTTCAAACTTCTGGTGGTGATTAATTATTTCACTGCCATCTGAAAAACAGCCTAAAACTTGTTGGGGTAAATAAAATGTACTCTGAGACATCCTCAACAGACATTATGCCAAGTAAGCTACAATGGCAGAAGGAGGGATTTGAGGATTTTCTTTTTCTTTCTCACGAATACAGTAAGTCTCAGCTTTTCTAAAAAGCATTTTGTGATATCTCAAATCAGAATGAGGCTTTCTCTCTCTTTTTCACCTCTAGCCCTTTATACAAGTTAGTCTCTATTTCTGAAATACTTATATTCTTCTTTGCATAGATAGCTGTTTCTGATATTCATGCCTCAACTTTTTACATCACTTTCTCTAGGCAGCCAGGCAGAACACCTAGAGCAGGAGGGAGACCTGGAAGGAGTTGCTATGGTTTGGATGTTTGCCCTCTCCAAAATTCATGTTGAAATTTAATTGCCATTGTTACAGCATTAAGACCAGGGACGTTTTAAATTTTAAGATGATGTCTCACTCTGTTGCTCAGGCTTAAGTGCAGTGGCGCAATTATAGCTCACTGCAGCCTTGAATTTTGGGGCTCGAATGGTCCTCCCACCTCAGCCTCTTAAGTAGCTTGATCTACAGGACTACAGGCATGTGCCACCAAGTCTGGCAAAGAGCTGGGACTTTTGAGAGGTGATTAGGCCATGTGGTGTCCTCCCTCATGGGTGGAATTAATGCTATTATAAAAGGGCAAGTCAGCTCCCTTTTGTTCTCTCTCTCTTCACCCTTCCACCATGTGATGCCTTCTACCATGTGATAAAGCAGCAAGAAGGTCCTCACAAGATGCTGGCATCTTAATATTGGACTTCCCAGTCTCTAGAACTGTGAGGAAACATATTTCTCTTTTTATAAATTACCCAGTCTTAGGTATTCCATTATAGCAGCACTAAATGGAGTAAGACAAAGGTGGCTGATATTTTACTCTGCCCCAAACAAGATAACGACCTTGCATTAATTTTCCATTTTGCATAACAAATTATCGCACAATTAATGGCTTAAAACAACACTTATTTTTCACCTTACAGTTTCTATGCATCAGTAGTTTAGGCACAGCTACACTGCATCCTCAATTCAGGGTTTTATAAGGTTGCAATCATGTATGTCAGCTGAGCTATGTGCTAATCTGGAGGTGGGGATCTGCTTCCAGTCTCATTTAAATTATCGGTAGAGTTCAGTTCCTTGCTGCTGTAGGACCAAGAATCTCAGATCCTAATGGCTTCCCCTTTTCACAGACAGTTCACAATATGGTTGTTTATTTATTCAGGGCCAGCAAAAGGGTATCTTTGCTGCTTTGAGACTATGACTTTAGAGAAGGCTTAGTCCCTTTTTAAAAGGGCTCACTTGATTAGGTCAGGCACAGCCAGTATACTATCCCTTTTGATTGGCTCCTAATCAACTAATTAGGGAATTTATATCTGAAAAATCTTTTCACCTTTGCCATATAACCTATTCACAGGTCCTGCCCAAACTCAAGAGGAGAGAACTATACAGGGTATATATAACACAGCAAGAACTTGGAGGCCATCTTAGAATTCTGCATTATAGACCCCTTGATTTACTTTGGGGACCACACATTCCCCCTCAGTCCATGATATTTGAGGAGGGTTAATCCTAATCTCTGCCATTCCCTAACATATTTTCATAGAAAATCCAATAATTAGCTATTCTTTTTCAAGTACAAGGCAGATCATATCTGCCTACCCTAGAGTGAGCCCCAGAGATCACGTGGTACAGGCTAAAATGCACTTATTTTTGTGTCAGACAAGCCTGGGTTGAAGTCCCTTGATTCACCACTTGTTTACTCTGTGACCTTATGCAAGTCATTTAATCTCTTTCATCCCAAGTTCCATATGTACAAAAGTGTTGTTATGAATATTAAGCATACTGATTGAGAAAGTAAATGTTGAGCAACAAAATCATAGCCCATTATATTTGTAACAAAACTCAAGTAAAAAAAAGTTGTAATTTTAATTTCCATTTCTGCATATAAGGAGCTTGGAAGTCACTGCTCCATCCTAACAAATAAAAAGATGAACAATTCAAAAAACCAGCAACTTTTTTCAGATGCATCACATAATTGAGTTCACAGGAAATGACTGCCCTGAAAATTGAAAAGACAGACAAGTGGGTATAGAGTCATAACATACCAGAGCAAAAAACTTCATAGGAACCAGTACTGGAGTAAGAAAACTTGAACTATAGTCAGCAAAATTCTGGAGGCTATGTGTGCATAAGTTTCACAGTTAAAAATTCCAGGGTACCCAGTATTAGAAGGGACTCCGACACTTTTGTGACTTTTACCTGCAGGAGCTCAACCAGGTTCTTGCACTAAATATCAGAGAAAAATGCCCTCATGCTTCCAGCGGGGAATAGGAAAAAGAAATCATTTTGAAATATGCCAGAACACTGTTCTTCTTAACAAAATATGTCCTCAGGGAAAACTAGGTAACCAGAGCTTAACCTGCCAGGATTTTATCAGAGCCTAACTGACCTCGGAGAAGGGAAATTTTCAGCTCTAACTCACTCTAGAATTTAATACAAGAAAAAGGAAATACCCAACTCTAGTCTGAGCTAGCCATCATATCCATCCTAGGGACTTTGGGGACTCAGTTTCATTCCACAAAGTAATGTGTAAAGAGTGTTTACAGAGTCATAATACGCTAAAGAATTGTAACAAAAGTAACATCCTTCCTACTCCACACCAAACTGCTTGCCAAAAGCAACCATTTCAATTCATTCAGTTGTTTCTTCTGGTTTTTACTTCCTAAATAAAGCATTTATTACAATTATCGATATCTCCTGAGAGGTCCAAGTTAGATGCCATCTCTCGACCTTCCTGTGTGGCTTTTTATCCTTCACCACCCTTCCACCCTTCCCCCTGAGTCCCCTTGGGGGTCAGGTGCACCAAAATTTCAGAAATGACCACTAAAGAACTTTCACATACAACCAAACACCTCCTGTTCCCCCAAAACTATTGAAATAAAAAAAAGAGAAAACCATAGCATATTAGTTGGTCAGCGATGTATACTTTTTAGTGATTGTGAATATAACCAAAAATTGTGGTGTTATGATGTTGAAAGCACAGAAGAAAAGATGTAAGTGAACCTACTCTTTCACAGTAGGAAGAAAAGATAAGAATTACATGCTACTTCTTTACAGAACCATGCAAGCAAGAAGAGAGTAGAATGAAATATTGAAAGTGTTTGGAGACAAAAAAAAAATAACTTAAATTTTATGAACTGCAAAATTGTCCTTTAAAAGTGAAGGAGGAATAGAGACTTCTCCAACAAACAAAGATTGAAGTAATTTTTTTTTTCCAGTAGACTTGCTTTGCAAAAAACATTCCAAAAAAAACTTTTTCAGAGATAAGGAAAGTAATATAGGTTCAGAAATGCAGAGTTACATAAAATTTTCTCACTCATAGGTAGGAATTGCACAGTGAGAAAACTTGGACACAGGAAGGGGAACATCACACACCGGGGCATGTCGTAGGGTTGGGGGAGGGGGGAGGGATAGCATTAGGAGATATAACTAATGTAAATGACGGGTTAATGGGTGCAGCACACCAACATGGCACATGTATACATATGTAACAAACCTGCACGTTGTGCACATGTACCCTAGAACTTAAAGTATAATAAAAAAAAAAAAAATAAATAAATAAATAACGTCAAATTGCCAAAAAAAGAAATAAGTTAATATAAAATAAAAACTTTTATTTTTTCTCATTCTTAATTGACAAATAACTGTTCAAACTAATAATAGCAATAACATATTAAATTTTATATGCTTATATTTATATCTTGTGTGGCATATTCTTATGTAAGTATGTATATAATAAAATGAATAACAGTGGGGATATGAAGGACAGGAAAAGGGAATCAGTATTATTTTGTTATCATCTTATTCAAAAGTGGGTTGCATTACTTGTAAATGTATACTGCAAACTCTAGGGCAACCATAGGGAAAAAAGTCTAAGAAAGGAAATAAAACAGTTTATGAGTTTTTTAAAGGAAAAAGAACAAGCAAAATTATATAAAATGTTCAATTAAAACAACAATAGGCAGAAAAAAGAGTGTAAGACAAAAATAGAAACAAAGAGCCAGAACAACAAATAAACAGTAACAAATATGGTATATATTAATCCAAGTATATCAATAATCACTTTGAATGTCAATAGTCTAAATATACCAATTAAAAGACAGAGATTGTCCAAGTAGATCAAAACACACAACTCATATATATATATATATATACACACACACACATATATATATACACACACACACACACACTTACAAGGAACCCCCAGTGTCTATTTCTCCACTCTGCCCATATGTTCTTATAATTTAGCTCCCATTTATAAGTGAGAACATGCAATATTCGGTTTTCTGTTTCAGCATTAGTTTGCTAAGGATAATGGCCTCCATCTCCATCCACGTTCCTGAAAAGGACATCATCTCATTCTTTTCTTATTGCTGCATAGTTTTCCATGGTGTATATGTACCAGATTTTCTTTTTTCATTATTATACTTTAAGTTCTAGGGTACATGTGCACAACATGCAGGTTTGTTACATAGATATATACGTGCCATGTTGGTTTGCTGCATCCATCAACTCATCATTTACATTAGGTATTTCTCCTAATACCTAATACACAGGCCTCGGTATGTGATGTTCCCCGCCCTGTGTCCAAGTGTTCTCATTGTTCAATTCCCACCTATCAATGAAAACATGTGGTGGTTGGTTTTCTGTCCTTGTGATAGTTCGCTGAGAATGATGGTTTCCATCTTCATCCAGGTCCCTACAAAGGACATGAACTTATCCTTTTTATGGCTGCATATTATTCCATGGTGCATATGTGTCAGATTTTCTTAATCCAGTCTATCATTGATGGACATTTGTGTTGGCTCCACGTCTTTGCTATTGTGAATAGTGCTGCCATAAACATACATGTGCATGTGTATTTATAGTAGAATGATTTATAATCCTTTGGGTATATATCCAGTAATCAGATTGCTGGGTCAAATGTTATTTCTAGTTCTAGATCCTTGAAGAATTCCCACACTGTCTTCCACAATGGTTGAACTAATTTACACACCCACCAACAGTGTAAAAGTGTTCCTATTTCTCCACATCCTCTCCAGCATCTGTTGTTTCCTGACTTTTTATTGATCACTGTTCTAACTGTCATGAGATGGTATCTCATTGTGGTTTTGATTTGCATTTCTCTGATGACCAGTCATGATGAGCATTTTTTCATGTGTCTGTTGGCTGCATAAATATCTTCTTTTGAGAACTGTCTGTTCATATCCTTTGCACACGTTTTAATGGGGTTGTTTGATTTTTTCTTGTAAATTTGTTTAAGTTCTCAGTAGATTCTGGATATTAGTCCATTGTCAGATGGGTAGATTACAAAAATTTTCTCCCATTCTGTAGGTGGCCTATTCACTCTGATGGTAGTTTCTTTTGCTGTGCAGAAGCTCTTTGGTTTAATTAGATCCCATTTGTCTATTTTGGCTTTTGTTCCCATTGCTTTTGGTGTTTTAGTCATGAAGTCCTTGCCCATGCCTATGTCCTGAATGGTATTGCCTAGGTTTTCTTCTAGGGTTTTTCTGGTTTCAGGTCTAACAGTTAAGTCTTCAGTCCATCTTGAATTAATTTTTCTATAAGGTGTAAAGAAGGGATCCAGTTTCAGCTTTCTACATATGGCTAGCCAGTTTTCCCAGCACCATCTATTAAATAGGGACTCCTTTCCTCATTTCTTGTTTTTGTCAGGTTTGTCAAAGATCAGATGGTTGTAGATGTGTGGTGTTATTTCTGAGGCCTCTGTTCTGTTCCATTGGTCCATATCTCTGTTTGGGTATCAGTACCATGCTGTTTTGGTTACTGCAGGCATGTAGTATAGCTTGAAGTCAGGGAATATGATGCCTCCAGCTTTGTTCTTTTGGCTTAGGATTGTCTTGGCAATGCAGGCTCTTTTTTGGTTCCATATGAACTTTAAGGTAGTTTTTTCCAATTCTGTGAAGAAAGTCATTGGTAGCTTGATGGGGATGACATTGTGTCTTTGTTCTCATTGGTTTCAAAGAGCATCTTTATTTCTGCCTTCATTTCATTATTTACCCAGTAGTTATTAAGGAGGAGGTTTTTCAATTTCCATTTAGTTGTGCAGTTTTGAGTGAGTTTCTTAATCCTGAGTTCTAATTTGATTGCACTGTGGTCTGAGAGTCAGTTTGTTGTGATTTCTGTTCTTTTACATTTGCTGAGGAGTGCTTTACTTCCAATTATGTGGTCAATTTTAGAATAACTGTGACGTGGTGCTGAGAAGAATGTATATTCTGTTGATTTGGGGTGGAGAGTTCTGTAGATGTCAATTAGGTCCACTTAGAGCAGAGCTGAGTTCAAGTCCAGGATATCCTTGTTAACCTTCTGTCTCGTTGATCTGTCTAATATTGACAGTGGGTGTTAATGCGTCCCATTATTATTGTGTGGGAGTCTAAGTCTCTTTGTAGGTCTCTAAGGACTTGCTTTATGAATCTGTGTGCACCTGTATTGGGTGCATATATATTTAGGATAGTTAATTCTTCTTGTTGAATTCATCCCTTTACCATTATATAATGGCCTTCTTTGTCTCTTTTGATCTTTGTTCGTTTAAAGTCTGTTTTATTAGAGACTAGGACTGCAAACCCTGCTTTTTTTTGCTTTCCATCTAGGTTGAAAATTCTTTTCTTTAAGAATGTTGAATATTGGCCCCCACTCTCTTCCGGCTTATAGGGTTTCTGCCAAGAGATCTGCTGTTAGTCTGATGGGCTTCCCTTTGTGGGTAACCCAACCCTTCTCTCTGGCTGCCCTTAACATTTTTTCCTTCATTTTAACCTTGGTGAATCTGACAATTACGTGTTTTGGGGTTGCTCTTCTCGAGGAGTATCTTTGTCGGTGTTCTCTGTATTTCCTGAATTTGAATGTTGGCCTCCTTTGCTAGGTTGGGGAAGTTCTCCTGGATAATATCCTGAAGAGTGTTTTCCGACTTAGTTCCATTCTCCCCATCACTTTCAGGTACACCAGTGAAACATGGATTTGGTCCTTTCACATAGTCCCATATTTCTCGGAGGCTGTGTTCATTTCTTTTTACTCTTTTTTTCTCTAATCTTTTCTCACTTTATTTCATTAATTTGATCTTCAGTCACTGATACCCTTTCTTCCACTTGATCAAATCAGCTATTGAAGCTCGTGCGTGCCTCACGAAGTTCTCATGCCATGGTTTTCAGCTCCATCAGGTCATTTAAGATCTTCTCTACACTTTTTATTCTAGGTAGCCATTTGTCTAACCATTTTTTAAGGTTTTTAGCTTCTTCATGATGGTTAGAACATGCTCCTTTAACTCAGAGAAGTTTGTTATTACTGACCTTCTGAAGCCTACTTCTGTCAACTCGTCAAAGTCATTCTCCATCCAGCTTTGTTCCGTTGCTCACAAGGAGCTATGTTCCTTTGGAGGAGAAGAGGCGCTCTGGTTTTTAGAATTTTCAGTTTTTCTGCTCTGGTTTCTCCCCATCTTTGTGGTTTTATCTACCTTTGGTCTTTGATGTTGGTGACCTACAGATGGGGTTTTGGTTTAGATGCCCTTTTTGTTGATGTTGACTCTATTCCTTTCTGTTTGTTAGTTTTCCTTCTAACAGTCAGTTCCCTCAGCTGCAGGTCTGTTGGAGTTTGCTGGAAGTCCACTCCAGACCCTGTTTGACTGGGTATCACCAGTGGAGGCTTCAGAACAGCAAATATCACAGAACAGCAAATATTGCTGCCTGATCCTTTCTCTGGAAGCTTCATCCAAGAGGGGCACCCATCTGTATGAGGTGTCTGTCAGCCCCTACTGGGAGGTGTCTCCCAGTTAGGCTACATGGGGGTCAGGGACCCACTTGAGGAGGCAGTGTGTCTGTTCTCAGAGCTCAAATGCCATGCTAGGAGAACCACTGCTCTCTTCAGAGCTGTCAGACAGGGAAGTTTAAGTCTGCAGAAGTTTCTGCTCCCTTTTGTTGAGCTAAACCCTGCCCACAGAGGTGGAGTCTATAGAGGCAGTAGGCCTTGCTGAGCTACAGTGGGCTCTGCCCAGTTCGAGCTTCCCAGATGCTTTGTTTACCTACTCAAGCCTCACCAATGGTGGATGCCCCTCCCCCCACCAGGCTGCAGACTTGCAGGTCGATCTCAGACTGCTGCGCTAGCAGTGAACAAGGCTCCATGGGTGTGGGACCCGCTAAGGAGGCAGGGGAGAGAATCTCCTTGTGTGCCAGTTGCTAAGACCATGGGAAAAGTGCAGTATTTGGGCAGAAGTGTCCCATTTTCCCAGGTACAGTCTGTCACGACTTTGCTTGACTAGGACAGGGAAATTCCCTGACCCCTCGCGATTCCCGGGTGAAGCGACGCCCTGCCCTGCTTTGGCTCGCCCTCCGTGGGCTGCACCCACTGTCCAACCAGTCCCAATGAGATGAACCAGGTACCTCAGTTGGATATTCAGAAATCACCTGTCTTCTGCATCAATCACGCTGGGAGCTGCAGACAGGAGTTGTTCGTATTTGGCCATCTTGGAACGGAAACCACCAGATTTTCTTTATCCAAACTGCCACTGATGGACACTTAGTTTGATCTAATGTTTTTGCTATTGTGAATAGTGTTGTAATATTCACAATATTACAACATTATTATAATGTTATAATATTCACTATTCACTATTGTGAATAGTATGAATAGTATTGTGACTATTGTAATAAACAGATGCATGTATGTGTCTTTATGGTAGAATGGTTTATATTCCTTTGAGTAAATTCATAGTAATGGGGCTGCTGGGTTGAAAGATAGTTCTTTTTTTTAGGTCTTTGAGAAATTTCCGTACTGTTTTCATAATGTTTGAACTAATTTCTACTCCTACCAAAAGTGTATAAGGGCTCCCTTTTCTCCAAACTCACATCAGCATCTGTTATTTTACACTTTTAATAACAGTCATTCTGACTGGTGTGTGATAGTATCCCATTGTGGTTTTTATTTTTATTTCTGTAATGATCAGTGATATTAAGCTTTTTTTCATATGCTTGTTCGTCATCCAGACATGTATGTCTTCTTTTGAAAAGTATCTGTTCATGCCCTTTGCCCACTTTTTACTGGAATTGCATGTCTTTTCTTATAAATGTGTTTAAGTTATTTGTGGATGGTACTTGTTAGACCTTTGTCAGGTGCATAGTTTACAAATATTTTCTCCCATTTTGTAGGTTGTAAGCTTACTCTGTTGATAGTTTTTTCTCTGCACAAGCTCTTTAGTTTAATTAGAATCAACTTACCATATTTTTGCTGTTACTGTGATTGCTTTTGGCATCTTTGTCATGAAATCTTGGCTCATTCCTATGTCCAGAATGGTATTGCTTAGGTTGTCTTCCAGGAATTTTATAGTTTTGGGTTTCACATTTAAGTCTTTAATCCATCTTGAGTTGATTTTTGCATATGGTATAAGGAAAGGTATAAGGAAATGTATAAGGAATCCTGTTTCAATCTTCTGTGTATCGCTAGCCAGTTATCCCAGCACCATTTATTGAATAGGGTGTCTTTGCTTGTTTTTTTCAGCTTTGTCAAAGATCAGAATGTTGTAGGCTTGTGACTTTATTTCTGAGCTCTCTATTCTGTTGCATTGATCTGTGTATCTGTTTCTGTGCTGCTAACATACTTTTCTTGGTTACTGTAGTCCTGCAGTATAGTTTGAAGTTGGATAGTGTGATGCTGTCAGCACTTTTTTTTTTTTTTTTTTTTGCTTAGAATTGCCTTGGCTAGGTTGAGATCTTTTTTGCTTTGGTTTTCAGCCAAAAATTTTAAAATAGTTTTTATTTTAGTTCTGTGAAGAATGTCATTGGTAGTTTGATAGGAATAGCATTACACCTATAAATTGCTTTGGGCGGTATTACCATTTTAATAGTATTGATTCTTCCTATCTATGAGCATGAAATATTTTTTCATTTGTTTGTGTCATCTCTGATTTCTTTGTGTAGTGTTTTGTAATTCTCATTGTTTTGTAATTCTCACCTCCCCGGTTAGCTGTATTCTAATTTTTTTCCTTTCTGTGGCAGTTCTGAATGGGATTGTGTTTCTTTTTGACTCTCAGCTTTGCTGTTGTTGGTGTATAGGAAAGCTAGTGATTTTTCTACATTTATTTTGTTTCCTGAGTGTTTGCTGAAGTTGATTTCTGCTAAAGGAAGTTTTGGACTGAGACTATAAAGTTTTCTAGATATAGAATCATGTTGTCTGCAAACTGAGATAGTTTGATTTCCTCTCTTCCTATTTGTATGCCTTTATCTTTCTCTTTCCTATAAATTAATAATTTATAACCTTCCAAAAAGAAAGCAGTAGGCCAAGATAGGTTGACTGATTAATCCTAACAAACACTAAAGGAAGAAATTATACCAATTCTTCACAAGCTCTTTCGTAAGATAGAAGCAGAAAGAATACTTTCTAACTAATTCCATGAGACTAGCACCATCCTAATACCAAAACAAGAGAAATGCATTTTATCAGAATAAAAAAACTATAGACCAATAAGTTTCATAAGCATAGATACAAAATTCCTAAATAAAATATTAGCATATTGAAACTTGCAATGTATGAAAAGAGTTGAACACCATGAATGGGTATGCAAGGCTGGCTCAACATTAGAAAATCAATTAATGTAAGCCATCACATTAGTAAGCTAAAGAAGAAAAATCACAATTATATGTATAGATGCACAAAATGTACTTGATAAAATCTAAACCCATTCATAATGAAAACATTCAGCAAACTAGAAATAAAAGGGAACTTCCTAACTTGGTAAAAAGAATATCTACAAAAAACCTACAGCTAACATCTTTATTAACAGGAAGAAATTAGAAGCTTTTTCCCTAAGGTTAGGAATAAGCAAAGGACATCCCGTCTCACTACTTGTTGTCAAGATTATACTGGAAGTCTTAGCTAACACAATGACAAGAAAAGGAAGTAAAAGGTATATTGATTGGGAAGAAAGAAATAGAACTGTCTTTGTTTGCAGGTGACATTATCATCTATGGAAAAACCTAAAAGAATCCGCAACAACAAAAACTAAAACTAATAAGCAATTATAACAAGATTTCAGGGAAAGGTTAATATGCAAAGGAAATAACAGCAATGAAAAAGTGGAATTTGACATTTAAAACATAAAAACATTTACATTTGCACATCAAAATATAAAATACTGCTGAGTGTGGTGGCCTATACCTGTAGTCTTAGCTACTTGGGAGGCTGAGATGGGAGGATCTCTTTCGGGATCACATTGCATTATAATAGCATCTATGAATAACCACTGCACTCCAACCTGGGCAACACAGTGAGATATCAACTCTCAAGAAACAACTAAATGCAAACAATGAAATACTTAGGTATAAATCTAACAAAATAAGTACAAGAGCTATATGAGAAAAACTACAAAACTCTGATGAAAGAAATAAAAAAGAACTCAATCGTTGGAGATATATTTTATGTTAATAGAAAGTGTTACTGGAAAAAGGGGTCTTGATCTAGATCCCAGGAGCGTGTTCTTGGCTCTTGCACAGAAAATCATTAACGATGAATCACAGAGCACAGTGAAAGAAGCAAGTTTATTAATAACTCCTCCATTACAGAGTAGGGTATCCTTAGGAAGCAAGGAGAGGAACATGCCATTGTTGTTTTAAGTTGTTCTTATATAGGGGTCTTGTCTATGTAAAGACTAAACTATGCTGTCCTTACGTGCAGGTGGGCTGACAGCATGACAAAACTTATTATTCTATTGATTTAAATAAAACTACTTTGGATATTGTAGTGTGTAAGTACTTCAAATCATAACTATAATTATCTTGAAAACATATATTTTATGGGTATTGGGACATCTGGACTTTCTGTTGTTGTAAGAGTTTGTCCTTGGAGGTATTACCAAGCTGCTTCCTTAGCTGGAAACATCTTAAGACCATGAGTCCTGACTGGCAAGCAATATGCCTTGTTAGTTTCAAGATGAAGTGAATTTTAAAGTGATGTCACTCTGGTTCTTCTAGGTTCCTGCCTCCCTAACAAAAGGAGGATTAAATACACTCTAATTTTTAGTTCTTCCCAAAGTGATCTATAGTTTCAGTACAATCCTAATCAAAATCTCAGGAAGTTATTTTGTGGATATTGACTCCAAAGTTCATATGTAGAGACAAAAGATACAGAATTATTAGCAAAATATTGAAAGAGAAGAACAAAATTTGAAGACTGACAGTATCTGTCTTCAAGATTCATTATAAAGCTAGAGTAAGCAAAAGAGTGTGATATTGGTGAAAGTATAGACACATAGATGAATAGAAGAGAATAGAGATCCCAGAAACGGACCCACATAGAGTCAACCCATCTTTGAAAAAGAAGCAAAGACAATACAATGTAGCTAATATAGTCTTTTCAACAAATAGTGCTGTAACAACTGGACATCCACATGCAAAAACATGACTCTACATATAGACATTACACCATTCACATGAACTAACTCCGATGGATCACAGGCCTAAATGTAAAACGCAAAACTCTAAAATTCCTAGAAAACAGGAGAAAATCTTGACTTTGAGATTTATGATGACTTTTTGGATACAATACAAAAGGCAAAACCCTGAAAGAATTATTAAGCTGGTCTTCATTAAAAATAAAAATCTAAACATGGCTGACTAGAGTCATTTGGCACTTATTTCATCCACAAAGAAGAACCAAAATAGTAAATAGATAATCACATTTCGCATACAGCATCTGAGAGAGGACACTGGAATTCAGCAGAGAAGTGACAGGAAACAGCTAAGGCAGGGAAAGAGAGGGACACAAGGCAGCTGGCCTGGCTGGAATTGGCTGGCAGCCCAGAAAGAGCCCCTAGTGCAGGGAAAAGGCGAGTGACAGATTTCCAGTGGTCCACATTTTCACTATAAACTCTTGAAATCCTGCCATAAGAGAGTACCTCGACCCTTGCAGGCCCTGATACTAATATAGGTCTCTTCCTGGAATCTTTATGATGATATCGCTCCAAGGAAGGAGATCACACTTGGTCCCAGATATACCCCAAGACCCAAGTATCCAGAGTATATTGGCATTTTCAGAGCCCCACCCCACCAGGACACATCCTGCCTTGGGGTCCAATAGCCCCTGCCTCACTATATCCCTGGAGCCCCCACTGACATTCCATGTTTGCCTAGAGGGCTGCAGCAGCATGATACTAACTGGACTCCGTAGTTTGTCTGTTTCCCAACACTTTAGACCACATGATGTCAGAAACCCCAAACAACAGGCAGTGCAGTGGACTGGAAAGGCTGCACTCGGGACAAAGGGAGTTAAAGTACAGGCTCCCCAGAGCCTGAAAGCCACTTCTCTGGGGGGTGCTGCCACGGACAACCCCACTCCCACCAGAAACAGGGCCACAGTACACTGGCATGTGTCCTAAGGATGGGCTTTCCCTGCCCACCTCCATCTCTACCACCACTTCTGCCATCTAAGCATGCAGCCAGGTGGCCTGGAGATTGCTCTGTCCAGTACACCACCACCTGCACTTGTGCACACCACTGGGGGTCCTGAGAACAGGACCACTTGGGCTGGCACCACACCACCTCAGTACCCAAGCACGCCACCTGGGAACCTGGGACTCACCACACACTCTCCATTGCCTCAGGCACATGTGTTCACCACCAGAAGACCAAACCATAGGCCAAAAACATCTGCCACCAATGGAAAAGATGAATTCTACCAAACTGATAAAGAAGAACTAACACAAATTACCCTGAAATTACTTCAAAAAAAAAAATCAAGAGGAGAGAATTCTCCTTACATCTTTTTATGAGTCCAGTATTACCCTAACACCAAAAACAGACATGCATGCAACAGAAAAGGAAAACTCTGGGTCAATATCCCTGAAAAACCTAGATGGAAAAATCCTCAACATTAGTAAACCAAATTCAACTTCACATAAAAAGATAATATGCCATGATAAAGTGGTATTTATTTCAGAGATGCAAGGATGGTTCACCATAAACAAATCAATAAATATGTTACATCAAATTAACAGAACAAAACTCAGTATTATATGATCATATCTGCCACTGCAGTAAAATCATTTGATAAAATTCAATATCATTTCACAGTAAAAACTCTGAAAAAACTAAGCATGTAGGAACATAGCTCAACATAATAAAGACCGTATATGATAAAACCACAGCTAACATCACAGTGAATGAGGAAAAGCTGAACACTTGTTCTCTAAATACTGGAACAATGTAAGGATGCCTACTTTCAGTACTCCTATTCAACAATGAAATGGAAGCCTTAGCCAGAGCAATCAGGCAAGAGAAGGAATTAAAGAACAACCAAATTGGAAAATGGGGAAGTCAAATTGTCTCTCTTTGCAGATGACATGATCTTATATTTAGAAAAACCTAAAGACATAACCACAAAACTCAGATCAGATAAGCAAACTCAGGATAGTTGCAGGATCCATGATCAACATACAAAAATCAATAGTGTTTCTACATACCAATAATGATCTAGCTGAGATGGAGAACAAGGAGGAAATCCCATTTACAATAGCTACAAGAATAAAACGCCTAGGACTAAATTTAACCAAGGAAGTGAAAGATCCCTATAAGAAAAACTACAAAATGCTTATGAAAGAAACTGAAGAGATCACAGGCGAATAGAAAGACATCCCATGCTCATGAATAAGACAATATTGTTAAAATTACTGTTCAAAGAAATCTACATATTCAGTGCCTTCCCTATCAAAATATCAGTGATGTTTTTCATAGAAATAGAAAAAAAAGAGCTTATAATTTGTATAAAACCACAAAAGAGCCCCAATAGCCAAAGCAATCCTGAGCAAAAAGAACAATGCTGGAGGAATCACATTACCTGATTTCAAAATATATTATAAGACTATACTAACCAAAATAGCATGGCATTGGTATAGAAACAGACACATAGTCCAACGTAACAGGATAGAGAATCCAGAAATAAATCAATAAATTCACAGCTATCTGATTACCAAGATGCCAAGAACATACACTGAAAAAAGGATACCCTCTTCAAAGATGGTGCTGGGAAAACTAGATATTCATATGCAGAAGAATGAAACTGGACCCCATCTCTCACCATATAATAAAATCAATTCAAACTAAATTAAAGACTTTAACATGAGATTCCAAACTATAAAACCACTTGAAAAAAAAAAAAAAAAAACATAAGGAGACCACGCTTAGTGGCTCACACCTATAATCCCAGCAGTTTGGGAGGCCGAGGCGGGCAGATCATGAGGTCAGGAGATCGTGACCATCCTGGCTAACATGGTAAAACCCCATCTCTACTAAAAATACAAAAAATTAGCTGAGCGTGGTGGCGGGTGCCTGTAGTCCCAGCTACTCTGGAGGCTGAGGCAGGAGAATGGCGTGAACCCAGGAGGCAGAGCTTGCAGTGAGAGGAGATCACGCCACTGCACTCCAGCCTCCTGGGTGACAGAAAGAGCCTCTGCCTCAAATAAAAAACAACCAAAAAAACAAAACAAAAAAAAAAACATAAGGGAAACACTCCAGGACACTGATCTAGGCAAAGATTTTACAGCTAAGACCTCAAAAACACAGGCAACAAAACCAAAAATAGACAAACAGAAATACAATAAACTAAAAGGCTTCTGCGCAATTAACAGAGTGCAGAAACCACCTGTTGAATGTGAGATAATATTTGCAAACTATTCATCTGACAAGGGACTAAATATGCAGAAAATATAAGGAATTCAAATAACTTAACAGCCAAAATACCCCCATAAATTAGTTCATTATAAAGTGGGCAAATGGGCCAGGCGTGATGGTCCATAACTAACTCCAGCAGTTTGCGAGGCCCAGGCAGATGGATTCCTTGAGCTCAGGAGTTCAAGACCAGTGTGGCCACCATGGCGAAACTCTTTCTCTACAAAAAAAAAAAAAGAAAGTAGCTAGGTGTGGTGGTATGAAACTGTAGTCTCACCTACTTGGGACGCTGAGGTTAGAGGGTTGCTTGAGCCCAGGAAATTGAAGCTGCACTGAGCCGAGATAGCATGACCACACTTCAGCCTGGGCAACAGAGTGAGACTCTGTCTAACAAAAAGAGTAGGCAAATGATCTGAATAGAAATTTCTCAAAGGAAAACATACAAATTTCCAACAGGTATATGAAAAAAAAAAATGCTTGACATTTCTAATCATCAGAAAATGAAATCAAAACTGCAATGAAATATTATCTTACATCACTTAGAATGGCTAATATCAAAAATACCAAAAAAAAATTAGATGCTTTTAAGGATGTGGAAATTTGTTGGTAGAAATGCAAATTAATACAGCTATTACAGAAAACAATATGGAGATTTATAAAAAAGAAAAAAAACCTAAAAGTGGAACTACGAATAAGATTCAGCATTCCCACTACTGGGTATTTACCCAAGAAAATCTCAGCCTATCAAAAGCACACCTGCACCCCCATTTAATTGTAGCACTATTCACAATAGCAAAGATATGGAATCAACCTGTTTCCATCAACAGGTGAATGGATAATGAAAATGTGACATATGTACACAATGGAATACTATTCAGCTATACAAATCATAAAATCCTGTCATTTGAAGAAACATGGAGGAAACTGCAGATCATTATACGAAGTGAAATAAGCCAGGTACAAAAGGACAAATATTGCATGTTCTCATTCATACGTGGGAGCTAAAACAGTTAATCTCATGGAGGTAGAGAGTGGAATGATTGTTCTGAGAGACTGAAAAGGGTGTGTGCAGGAGGAGGCAAAAGAGAGGTTTGCTGATGTGTACAAACATACAGTTAGATAGAAAGAATAATTTCTATTGTTTGATAGAGAGTAGTGTGATTATAGTTAACAACGTGTTGTATATCTCAAAATAGCTAGAAGAGAGGTCTTGAAATGTTCCCAACTCATAGAAATGATAAATGCTCAAGGTGAGGGTTATCCTAAATATCTTGACTTGATCATGACACATTCTGTGCATGTAACAAAATATCAAATATACTCCAAACATATGTACAAATATTATGTATCAATTGAAAAATATGATGATGGCATTTAGATGATTTGTCTGGTAAGCTAAGTCATTCATCTTTTTGTCCAGAATTGTCTTAACTACTATTTGCCCTTTTGCTTTGCTAAAAATATTTTTAAACCAGGTGAATTTACAGATTAATTTTGGGAGGCTTGAGAACCTAAAACTGTTCTAAAAAATAAAGTGTTAAAAAAACTTAAATAAATGAAACATCTTACTAAAGCTTTGGTCTCAAAGGTTTTTAAGTGGGATTTTGGAACAGTGCCTCTGTGCACTGTGCTATTCAACATGTTTATCAGTGACTTTTATAAGATCCAGAGGGCTTCTCAAAAAAAAGTCTGAATTTATAAAGCTTTGAAACAGAGGAAACCCATTTGCCCGAGTATCCACGTCCCCAGACAATGCAAGATGGCTATGTTCCTTACTAAAGTTATAAGTCAGCTTCTGCCTGGGTTTAGCTCCCTGTACCAAAGACTCTGGCATCTTCAATCATATCAGTGACAGATCTCAGTGACCAGAACTCTGGTAAGGGATCTGCTACCTTTCCAGAAGCAGCCCTTACACATTACTCTGGGCTCAATACAAATCTAATGATTATGAACTGTGTGTTCGTATGCACATGTGCGCGTGCACACACACACACACACACACACACACACATACCCCTTAGGGAAATCAGAGCAGTCTCTTAATCTTACAGGCAACTCTACTAGTATGCACATGTGCGCGTGCACACACACACACACACACACACACACATACCCCTTAGGGAAATCAGAGCAGTCTCTTAATCTTACAGGCAACTCTACTAGCCTCAACATGCAGCTTCAGTCACCTGAGCTGTGTCAATTAAGGTCACATAGATAGTAGGTTGTAGAACAAGATATTTTTACCTTTTTTCTTACAGAGTAACATAATCACAGGAGTGATCTCCTTTAATGTTCACAGTCTCTGCCTACATTTCAGGGGTCTAAGTCCCACAGGAATCACTGGTCACCTGTCCTAAGCCCTCTTACTTGCTAAATGCTAATAAAAGGAAAACAAGGCAGAATCAGAGATGAGTGGAAAACAGTGACTTCTCCACAACTGTTTTTCACACCCAGGCAAACACACACAGACATGCACACGCAAATTTCAACAACCCTGTGAAATAGCTGCTACTGTCATTACTTGTGTTAATAATACAAGTTCATTGTTATTGACAAGGCCACAGTAGATTTCTCCTGGGGGAGACAGTGAAAGAGTGAGAAAATGCCTGTGCTATTTCTACTCCTCCCTATCTTAGTAAATTATACCACCTAGGTACCTAGTATCATGTACCCAATACTTGGGAATTACCATTGCCATCTATTTTATTCTTGCCTCCATATCTAATGCATTACCAAGTCCTTTTTGCTCTGCCTCTAAAACATATATCCCAAATCCATCCACTTCTCTTTATCTCTACAGCTGTAAGTCCAGACTAGGTCACCATCATCTGTTGTCTAAACAATTGTAACAGTCTTCTAATTGCTCCTTGATATGCTTTGGCTGTGTCCCCACCCAAATCTCATCTTGAATTGTAGCTCCCATAATGCCCACGTGTTGTGGGAGGAACCCAGTCAGTGAAAGAGATTTGAATCACGGGGGGCAGTTTCACTTATACTGTTCTTGTGGTAGCGAATAAGTCTCAGGAGATCTGATGATTTTATAAGGGGTTCACCTTTTGCTTGGCTTTCATTGCCTTTTGTCTGCTGTCATATAAGATGTGACTTCAGCCTTCCACCATGATTGTAGTGCCTCCCCAGCCATGTGGAAATGTGAGTCCATTAAACCTCATTTTCTGTATAAATTACCCAGTCTCAGGTATGGCTTTATCAGCAGCATAAAAACAAACTAATACAGTAAATTTGTACCCGTAGAGTGTGACGCTGCTGTAAAGATACCTGAAAATGTGGTAGTGACTTCGGAACTGGGTCAAAGGGGGAAGTTGGAACAGTTTGGAGGGCTCAGAGGAAGACAGGAAAATGTGAGAAAGTTTGGACCTTCCTACAGACTTGTTGAATAGCTTTGACCAAAATGCCGATAATGATATAAGGAATAAAATCTATGCTAAGGTGGTCTCAGATGAAGATGAGGAACTTGTTGAGAACTGGAGGAAAGGTGACTCTTGCTGTTTTAGCAAAGAAGCTAGTAGCATTTTGCCCTTGTCTAGAGATTTGTGGAACTTTGAACTTGAGGGAGATGATTTAGCGTATCTATCTGGCAGAAGAAATTTCTAAGCAGCAAAGCATTCAAGAGGTGACTTGGGTGTTGTAAAAAGCATTCAGTTTTAAAAGGAAAACAGTTTAAAAGGTCAGAAAATTTACAGCTGATGGTGCAATAGAAAAGAAAAACCCATTTTCTGAGGAGAAATTCAAGCCAACTGCAGAAATTTGCATAAGTAACAAGGAACCAAATGGTAATAGGCAAGGCCATGGGGCAAATGTCTTCAGGGCATGTCAGAGACCTTTGCGGCAGCCCCGCTGATCACAGGCCTGGAGGCCTAAGTGGAAAATATGATTTCCTGGGCTGTGACCAAGGCCTCCCTGCTGTGTGCAGCCTAGGGACTTGGTGCCCTGCGTACCAGCTGCTCTGCCGTGACTAAAAAAGGCCAAGGTACAGCCCGAGCTGTGGCTTCAGAGGGTACAAGCCCCAAGCTTTGGCAGCTTCCCAGTGGTGTTGAGCCTGTGGGTACACAGAAGTCAAGAATTGAGGTTTGGGAACCTCTGCCTACATTTCTGAGGATATATGGAAATGCCTGGATGTCCAGGCATAAATTTGTTGTAGGGGTGGGGCCTACATGGAGAACTTTTGCTAGGGCAGTGTGGAAGGGAAATGTGGGCTTGAAGCCCCCACATAGAGTCCCCACTGGGGAAATGCCTAGTGAAACTGTTAACAGAGGGCCATCGCCCACCAGACCCCAGAATGGTAGATCCACTGACAGCTTGCATTTGCACCTAGAAAAGCCACAAACACTCACCACCACCCCAAGAAAGCAGCTGGGAGGGAGGCTGTACCCTGCAAAGTCACAGGGCTGAAGGTGCCCAAGGCTGTAGGAACCCACTTCTTGCGTCAGCGTGACCTGGATGTGAGACATGGAGTCAAAGGAGATCATCTGGAACTTTAAGATTTGACTGCCCTGCTGGATTTTAAACTTTCATGAGGCCTTTACCTCCTTCATTTTGGCCAATTTCTCCCATTTGGAATGGGTGTATTTATTCAATGCCTGTACCCTCGTTGTATCTAGGAAGTAACTAATTTGCTTTTGATTTTAAAGGCTTCTAGGCAGAAGGAACTTGCCTTGTCTCAGATGAGCCTCTGGACTGTGGACTTACAAGTTAATGCTGAATTGAGTTAAGAGTCTGGGGGACTGTTGGGAAGGTGTGATTGGTTTTCAAATGTGAGGACAAGAGATTTGGGAGTGCCCAGGGGTGGAATGATATGGTTTGGCTGTGTCTCCACTCAAATCTCATCTTGAATTGTAGCTGCCACAATGGCCACATGTTGTGGGAGGGACACAGTGGAACCTAATTGAATCATGGGGGCAGTTTCCCCCATACTGTTCTCATGGTAGTGAACAAGTCTCATGAGATCTGATGATTTTATAAGGGGTTTCTCCCTTTGGCTGGCCTTCATTCTCTCTTGCCTGCCACCATGTAAAATGTGCCTTCTGCCTTCCACCATGATTGTGAGGCCTCCCAGGCCATGTGGAAATGTGAGTCCATTCAACTTTTCTTTTTTTAATAAATTACCCAAGTCTCGGGTATTTCTTTTTCAGCAGTGTGAAAATAAGCTAATATACTCCTTTGACTTGCACTCCTGCTGGCTGCTCTACAATTCAATTTCCATAGGGTGGCCAACATTATTTTTCTAATGTTTAATCATATAATGTCTCTCTCTAGCTTAAAATCTTAAGCAGTCTTACAGCTAAATTCAAAATCCTTGATGTGACCAGAAAGTCTCACCTCGATCTTGCCCCTGCCTCAATCTCCAAACTCATCTTGTCCTACTCTCCGCCTCATTCACCAACCATTTTAGGTCCACTGGCCTATGTGAGGACACTATTTATTTTATCTTCAAAGCCTGTGCCCTGGTTGTTCCCGCTGCCTGAGGCATTTGTCCTCGATGTTTGCACACAAATCTGATTCCTTTATGCCATTCAGCTCTTAGCTCAAATTCCACCTGCTCAGTAACAACTTTTGAAGTCATCTAATCTAAATTACTTCTACCCCTCTCCCAGTCCCCCACTAAGTCACCCTGTTTACATTCTTCATATAAATTTTTGCTTTTCTTTAATTATTTGTTTTTGTGTTTATAATCTCTGCGTGTATGAGAATGTAAGCACCATGAAAGCAGGAACATTATTGATCTTGTTCAATTTCTTGTCCTCTTAATGTGAATGATTCTTTGATATATATTAGGTGTGCAACAAACATTTGTTAAATGGGCTATCCCCATTTTCAGATGAGGAAAGGAGCCTGGAGGATAGAAATGTCCTTAGGCTATAAAGCTAGTAAACATCTTAGAAGCTGAGAAAATCTCCTCCAAACAAAGAATAATAATAGTAACCACTTCTGTAACACTATGTGTCAGGCACTGTTGCCATTTAATCTTCAAAATGATTCTAAGTGGTAGAGTATTAGGAGGGCAGGAGAAGTGTTAAACAATTAGAATTGATTTATTTCTTAGTTAATTGCAATCAGTCAGGTACGTCTCATCATGTAGATCTGCCAGCTTCTTAGACCTCAGGATCTGGATTCTTTGCATCTGAATTGCATGCAAGGGAAGAGAAAAAGTCAAATAGCATCTTGTGACCTTTTGCAATCAGGCCACGCTCTTTAAGCTCAACAATGCAAAGAGAATGTGTACAGCATGTTCCTAATTGTGAAACGAAGTAGGCCCTCTCACATCATGGAAATAGAAGGGGAGGTGATCCACGCATAAGTGGTTCATACTCCTCCACATTTCATTAGCCAGAACTCAGTTACTTGATCCTATATAAAGGCAAAAAAAGGGCAGGGATATTTACTGATTCCTGTGAAGCCAGGAAGAAGAGAAGATGCCCGTTGGTTCTTCTGGTAAGGCCTTTTGTCCCCTTGAGATGGCTATAGGTCCTCCTGGCGGGAGCATTGGTCCTCTTTGAGTTACTATTGGTCCTCCCGCTGAGATTGTTTTTCCTTGATGAGACTGTTGATTCTGGCATGCTCAATCAGTCATGACCACATGATGTATGGGAAGCAGTTTGTCTCAGGTAAGTAAAAGAAGAAAAAATCAGGAGGAAAGAAGCTTGTTTCTTCATAAGCTTGCTTATTTAACAAACAAATACTATTCCTTTTGTCTTTGCATGTTTTCTGTTGTTTCCTGAACTCTTACGTGTCCTTCCAAACAGAGCTCTACAACTCTGGAGTTCTGTATCTGATTCCCACATAAGTCTTATCTGACTTTTTTTTTTTTCCTATACTCTTTCCTCTGCTTCCACCTCAGAAGTAAACTCTTCAAGGACTTGGGCTTTACTATTTGAAGTGTGAAACCATCTAATTTTCAAATTTCAAAGATCTCATAAAAATACATATTTTAAATTTTGCATATTTTGGAATATTAACTTGAATAATAAAAGTTTAATCTCAGAAAATGGAGAATTTGAAAGGAAAGGAACAATTTTTAAATATTTAGAAAAGATCTAAAAACAGGCATTTTAACAATGTATGTGACATTGCAAGGGGAAAAAACAAGCAAACAGACACCAAAAACATAGCCAGAGAAGGTTCAAGTAAATTAAACTATATGAAACTAAACTGGCCGGGTGCAGTGGCTCACTCCTGTAATCCAGAACTTTGGGAGGCCGAGGCGAGTGGATCACCTGAGGTCAGGAGTTCAAGACCAGCCTGGTCAATATGGTGAAACCCTGTCTCTACCAAAAATACAAAAATTAGCTGGTCATGGTGGTGGGCGCCTGTAATCCCAGCTACTAGGAAGGCTGAGGCAGAAGAATCACTTGAACCTGGGAGGCGGAGGATGCAGTGAGCCAAGATCAGGCCACTGTACTCCAGCCTGGGCAACAGAGCGAGACTCAGTCTCGGAAAAATATAAAAATAAAAATAAAATACAAAATTAAAAAAAAAACCTAAACTGTGAAAAATTGAATTGACATATTTTCCTTTGAATATTAAAAAGATGTTAATTTTTCAGGAAGAAATGTTTCTCTACTGAGATTTCTTTTGATTTTTAAATCTTTCTTTGAAACTATTTCAAACTTACAAAAAGTTGCAAGATCAGGAAAGTATAAGCAAAACCACATTCCCTTTGTCCAGATTCAGTTGTTTTTCTGTCGCACAGGCTGGAGTGCAGTGGCATGCTCTCAGCTCACTGTAGCCTCAACCTCCCAGGCTTAAGTGATCCTCCCACGTCAGCCACCAAATAGCTGGGACCACAGGCACCACGCCCGGCTAATTTTTTTTTCCAATTTTTTTTTGTAGAGACAGGGTTTCACCATGTTTCCTAGGCTGGTCTTGAACTCCTGAACTCAAGTGATCTGCTCACCTTGGCCTCCCAAAGTGCTAGGATTACAGGCATGAGCCACCACCCCGACCCAGATTCACTTTTGTATTTTACATTTTACTGCATGTACTTCAGCTCTTTATCTTTCTGAACCACTTGAAAGTCAGATGTATGTATCATTGCCCGTTTATGCTAAATATGTGTCTATTTCCGAAAAAGAAACACGCCTATAGTGATTATATCCACATAGTACCATGGTATAGAAAAGAACAAGAAGCCAGAGCTTCATCACTTTCAGGTAATACCTACTCTTGCAAGCCTCATTGTACGTTGTCTGTCTGTTTATTTTTTCTTCTGCTAGACTTACTGCTCCTGAGGGCAAGGACCAAATCTGATCATTGTTGAAACCCTATGCCTAGCACGTGGTAGGTGCCTGTGATTTTTTCCCCTAAATATTGGCTAATTATGAAAATATTGCAATTATCAACTGACAAAAATAAATATTTTGTTTTTATTAGCAATTTCTGGTTTAACTGCTTCATGATCAGAGATGGTTGTTTGTGATAGTTCTCCTTTTGGAAATTTATTGATGTTTTCTTATGACTTAAATATATGTTTAATTTTTGTGAACGTGCCATGTGCAATTTAAAAGAATACGTATTCTCTATTGTCAGAGTTTAGAATGTGACATATATTAAAAAATTCTACCTTGTTGATTATGTTATATTGTTTAGATCTTCTCTCTCCTTGCTTATGTTTTGTCCACTGGATCTGTCTCCTATTCAGAGTGGAATATTAAATTTTCCTTTTCTTACTGTCTTTCTGTTTCTCCCTCCCTGTGTGTTTTGTAGTTTTTACTTCATAAAGGTTATTATTTGGCAATAAAAATTCTTAAATGTTATGGTATCATTCTGCATTGCAGACTTTAACATTAAGAAAGTCCTTTCTGGTTAGGAGCAGTGGCTCAAACCTGTAATCCCAGCATTTTGGGAGGCCAAGGCAGGTAGACCACCTGAAGTCAGGAGTTCGAGGCCAGTGTGGCCAAAGTGGTGAAACCCCGACTCTACTAAAAATACAAAAAATTAGCCAGGCATGGTGGTGGGTGTCTATAATCCCAGCTACTCAGGAGGCTGAGGCAGGAGAATCACTTGAACCTGGGAGGCAGAGGTTGCAGTGAGCTGAGATCGCATGGTGGCACTCCAGCCTGGGCGACAAGAGCGAAACTGCATCTCAAAAAAATAAAATAAAATAAAAAGAAAGAAAAGAAAAAGAAAGTTTTCTTGGATTATACTTTTCAGTAGTACTTTTGTTCTATTGATTATCGTTTTATAGGGAGTGAAGTAATATGAACGGCATTGCTTTTTTATCTTTTATTTCTATTACTTTCTTTGTTATCCTTTTTGTTTTCCTAATCTCATTTTCGTTTTATTTATTGTTTTTCCTGCCTCTTAATATTCCCTATTGCCCCCTATTAAATTTTACTAGGGATTGTTCTCACGTAGGAATCCTTTAATTTATTTTTCATTTCTAAAATAAGTTTGTATTTTTCTTCCATTTCTTTCCTGAGTTAAATCAAGTCTATTTCTTCCTTTCTTTCTTTGCTTTCTACTGTCTTTAACTTTGGAGTTTCTGATTTGAAGTTTTTCAAAATATTACCAAATGTTCATTTGTGTCTGCTTAATACTGTTTGGAGTATTATATTACATTAAATGTTTTGGTTTGCTTCATGGTTGTTTTTCTGTGCTTGAGTCTACCTCAATTGATAAGGATTGAATTTAGTTTTCTAGTTTTTTCAAAACTCTGTATGGATCTGCTAATCTTGTCATTGTTCGTCTTTGTGGTACTGGGATGTTTTACAAGACTGCTAGTTCACCGAGACACACTTCTGTCAGTAAATTCCACATACTTTGGTGGATTTGTTTGTTTTTGCCAGTGGGGTATGGTTGCTTGTCCTCTGATTTTATGGGTCTCTTATCATACATGATCCTAATTTTACCTCTCTTGCCTCTTTCCCACTTCACAAACTAATTCCAGTGGGTGCTTCTGTCTTCCTATTTTAACCATTTTTCACTCCTAGATGCTGAGTTTTATAAACTGCTCCTTTAAATTACATGTTACTTTTCAGTCCTTTTCTTGTCATGTGAATTCTGATGTACCCAGACACTTTTTTGTTTGTTTGTTTTTGATGGAGTCTTGCTCTGCTGCCTAGACTGAGTGCAGTGGCCTGATCTCGGCTCACTGCAACCTCCGCCTCCTCAGTTCAAGCAATTATCCTGTCTCAGGAATCCCAAATAGCTGGGATTACAGGTGCACAGCACCCCACTCGGCTACTTTTTTTATATATTTGGTAGAGACGGAGTTTCACCATGTTGGCCAGGCTGGTCTCAAACTCCTGACCTCAAGTGATCTGCCTGCCTCGGCCTCCCAAAGTGCTGAGATTATAGGAATGAACCACTGAGCCTGGCCTCCCAGACACTTTTTAAAAAGTATTTCCAGCTGGGCAAGGTGGCTTACACCTGTAATCCCAGCTGCACTTGTAATCTCAGCAACACAGGAAACTGAGGTGGGAAGATCACTTGAGGCCAAAAGTTTAAGACCAGCCTAGGCAACAGAGCAAGACCCTGACTCTCAAACATAATTAAAAATAGCTGGGCATGGTGGAGCACTCCTATAGTCCCAGCTACTCAAGAGGCTGAAGCAGGAGGATTGCTTGATCCCAGAAGTTCAAGGTTGCAATGAGCTATGATTGTACCATCACACTTCAGCCTAAGTGATAGAGCGAGACTCCGTCTCTAAAAAAAAAAAAAAAAAAAAGAGTATTTTTTAGACTAATGTCAACCTCAACGACTTAGGACTTGTTGCTGTTTCTCCTTTTCTCTTTGCCTGGAGTTTGTATAGGCTTACTTTTTTCCTCCTTGTTGTTCTTTAGTGGTTTTGGAGGAAACATTGGGAGATGGAGACCTAGGTGGCCCTGGCTATCCTAGAAGTCCCTAAAAGTGAATACATCTTGAAGGTAAGGCTTCTTTTGTGCTATGGGACAGTTACCCCTGTTAAAAGACAAGTTGTACTTTTATGGAGACCACCACTAAAATGTTGCAAAGGTCAAACAGACATTAATTGCTTCAATTTATGGTAGTTCATACCACCATATGTAAGAAACTTTGAGAAACCTTTAGTATTTGATGACGTCATCCAGTTTTTTAAAACTCTAGCTATTTGTCCAAATTTGCCTCAGTCTTTTGGATACTTCCAGAAGCTTTACTTTGGGGTTATGACAGTATGAGTAATCCATGCTACTGAGTCACATTCAATTAATGTAATTGTACAAGTTAGGCTAAGTTTGCTGTTTTGTTTTGTTTTTTTTTAACTCCTGGTAATGTCAACAGATAAACAATTCACCTCAATTGTCAATTATTTGAGAAAAGATCCTTTAATCATATTCATCATACTTGAAATATTACACAATTTAAAGTGCCTGCATTCTTTATAGGTGGAGCAGAATATTAATTAAAATGTTTGCTTTTTTTATATATAGCAAATAGCATGTTACTATCATCAAATATCAAACGAAATACATATAATTCTCCAATAACTGTGACTTTGATGGTCCAATGATGATGTGTAGTATGTGATCTGTTTGAAATCTTGTAGGTCACTGGGAGCAGATTAACCCCTCCCAAAATCAGTTAGATTAGAAATTCGAAGAAAGAAGTACAGTGTATGTACTATGTCTAATTTACATGTGATTATATTTTAAAGGAATATTTTGAGCTACCTTTTGCAAAAGTAAGACATAACTGACAATTGTGTGTCTTTGAAAGTTCCGTATTTGATAGATCCCTAAAATAGGAACAAAGTAAGTTAATTCAAGATTCCCTCACTGAAAATTATGAAGAATTGGCCCTTTGGGAAATCACATTAACTTTTTCTCACCGAATTGATTATTCACTAAACCCTCTTGTCTTTTAAAACTTGTTCAATGCAGTCAACTTTACAACATCTTCGACTTAATGCTTGACTTCTACTATACTTCATACTTTCTAATGCTTTATTTCTACTTGATTTAGTTATGCATAAGAAATCTCACACATTAAATCTCATTATCACTTAGAAATGACCCGTCATCAAGTTCGCAAACTCTAAAATGCAAACCTCCTGTTTTCTCAGATCTCCTGCCCTCCTGCTTCTACTGAGTATTCACGAGGCCTTTGATTCCCAGTGACACCCAGTCCCTTTACGATTCGCTCAGACCATCACCTTAGACTTCATTTGCTACCTCAAGCAGCCTGGACCCCTGAATTGGCTGTTACAGTAGTGCCCCTGCTACTATCCCAAGATCTCTTGCTTCTTTGAACTCTAATTGTTGCCCTGCCATTTTCCATTGTGGTTAACCTCAGAGGGATTCTATTCTGACACCCAGACTTCCAAACTGGCTTCACTGTTAACTGGGACTGCCTAGCATCAATTGAGCTTTTCTTTCTATGTTGTCTTCCTCTTACTTTCCACGTCTTCTTTTCTACACCTTAGTTCTTTTCAAGTCTCCTAACCGACTTTTACAACCTCATATATCACTATTCTCCTAAACTTCTGCTTCAATCAAATTGGGCTGTTTACTGATTCTAAAACGAACCCCGTGCTTTCCCAACCCTTTGCTTTGCTTCTTGCTATACCCTCAGCCAGCATTAGCCACTCCCATTGTCCTGTCAAAAGGCTGTATAGGCATACATCATTTTATTGCACTTTGTTACATTGTACTTCACAGAAACTACATTTTTTTTTTCCAGAAATTGAAGGTTCTGTGTCAGGCAAGTCTCTTGGAATCATTTTTCAAACCGCACGTGCTCACTATATACTATGTTACATTTCGGCAATTCTCACAGTATTTCAAACTTTTTCATTACTATTATATCTGTGATAGTGATCTATGATTGGTGGTTCTTTTTTTTTTTTTTGAGACGGAGTCTCGCTCTGTCGCCCAGGCTGGAGTGCAGTGGCCGGATCTCAGCTCACTGCAAGCTCCGCCTCCCGGGTTTACGCCATTCCCCTGCCTCAGCCTCCCGAGTAGCTGGGACTACAGGCGCCCGCCACCTCGCCCGGCTAGTTTTTTTGTATTTTTTTAGTAGAGACGGGGTTTCACCATGTTAGCCAGGATGGTCTCAATCTCCTGACCTCCTGATCCACCCGTCTCGGCCTCCCAAAGTGCTGGGATTACAGGCTTGAGCCACCGCGCCCGGCTTGATTGGTGGTTCTTTTTTGTTTGTTTGTTTGTTTGCTTGTTTTTGAGACAGAGTCTCACTCTGTCATCCAGGTTGGAGTGCATTGTGCCATTTTGGCTCGCTGCAACCTCTGCCTCCCGTGTTCAAGCGATTCTCTTGTCTCAGCCTCCCGAGTAGCTGAGATTACAGGCACACACTGCCACACCTGGCTAATTTTTTGTATTTTAGTAGAGATGGGGTTTTGCCGTGTTGCCCAGGCTGGTCTCAAACTCCTGAGCTCAGGCGATCCACCAGCCTCCGCCTCCCAAAGTGCTGGGATTACAGGCGTGAGCCACAGCGCTCGGCCTATAATTGGTGATCTTTGATGTGACTACTGTGATTGTTTTGCAGCACCACAAAACAATCACCCATATAAAAGGATAAAATTTATTGATAAATGTGTGTTCTAACTGCTCTACCAACCAGCATTTATCCCTTCTCTCTCCCTCTCCTTGAGCCTATCTCTTCTTGGAGACACAAAACGATTGAAGTGAGGCCATTTAGCAACCCTACAATGTCCTATAAGTATTCAAGTGAAAATAAGAGTCAAACATTTTTCACTTTATTGTTTTTCCTTCTTTTATTTTAGGTTCGGGAGGATACATGTGCCAGTTTGTTACATGGGTAAATTTTGTGTTGCTAGCGTTTGGTGTACAAATTATTTCATCACCCAGGTAGTGAGCATAGTATCTGATGGTTAGTTTTTTTGGTCCTCACCCTCCTCTAACCTTCCACCCTCAAGTAGGTCCGGTGACTGTGGTTCTCTTCTCTGTGTCCCCTTCTTTATGTTCCCTTCTTTGTGTCTACATGTACTCAATGTTTAGCCCCAACATGTACTCAGTGTTTAGCCCCAACATGTACTCAGTGTTTAGCCCCAACATGTACTCAGTGTTTACCATTGTGGTACTCGGTTTTTAGTTTCTGCATTAATTCACTTAGGGTAGTGGCCTCCACCTCCATCCAAGTTGCTGCAAAGGACATGATTTGATTTTATTTTTTATGGCTATGCAGTATTCCATAATGTATACTTTTCACTTCTTTATGCCATTGATGGGTACCTAGGTCGATTCCATGTCTTTGCTATTGTGAATAGTGCTGCAATGAACACATGTGTGCATATGCCTCTATGGTAGAATGATTTCTAGGTCTTTGGGTATATATCCAGTAATGAGATGGCTGGGTCAAATGGTAGTTCTGTTAAGTTTCTTGAGAAATCTCCAAAATACTTTCCATAGTGGCTGAACTAATTTACATTCCCACCAGCAGCGTGTAAGCATTCCCTTTTCTCTGCAGCCTTGCCAGCATCTGTTAGTATTTGACTGTGTTATAATAGCTATGCTGACTGATGTGATCAAAGTCACATCTTTCACTTTAAATGAAAAGCAAGAAATGATTAGGCTTAGTGAGGGAGACATATCAAAAGCTAAGACAGGCTGAAAGCTAGGCCTCTTCCACCAAATGGCAAGCTAAGTTGTCAATGCAAAGGAAAGCTCTTGAAGGAAATTAAAAGAAATGTGATATAGTTTTAATATATGTCACTGCCAAATCTCATGTTGAATTGCAATCCCAATGTTGGAGGTAGGGCCCAGTGGTAGGTGTCTGGGTCACGGGGGTGGATTCCTCATGGGTTGATGCTATGTCCCTCACAGTGAATCAGTTCTTGTGAGATCTGGTCATTTCAAAGTGTATGGGAACTCCCCGCTCTTGCTCCCGCACTCACCATGTGACATATGAACTTCTGCTTCACATTTTGCCATGAGTATAATCTCCCTGAGGCCTCTCCAGAAGACAATCAAGTGCCAGTGCCATGCTTGTACAGCTTCCAAACCATAAGACAATCAAATCTCTTTTCTTTGTAAATTACCTAATCTCAAGTATTTCTTTAGAGCAGTGCAAGAATGGCCTAATACAGAAAATTAGTACCAGGAGTAGGGCATTTTACAAAGATACCTGAAGATGTGGAAGCAGCTCTGAAACTGGGTAACAGGCAGAGGTTGGAAGAGCTTGGAGGGCTCAGAAGAGGACAGAAAGATGAAGGAAAGTTTGGAACTTCTTAGAGACTGCTTAAATGGTTTTGACTAAAATACTAATAGTTATATGGACAGTGAAGTTCACACTGATGAGGCCTCAGATGGAAATGAAGAGTTTATTGGGAACTGGGGCAAAGGTCATGCATGTTAGGCCTCAGCAAAGAACTTGGCTGCATTCTGTTAATGCCCTAGGGATCTGTGAAATTTTGAACTTCAGAGTCATGACTTAGGGGATATAGTGGAAGAAATGTCAAAGCAGCAAAGCATTCAAATGTGGCCTGGCTGCTTCCAGAAACCTACACTCAGATCCAGGAGCAAAGAAATGACATAGAGTTGGAATTTATGTTTAAACAGGAAGCAGAGTGTAAAAATATGCAGCCTATCCTTGTTACAAAGAAAGAAAAAACCTTTTGGGAGAGGAATTCAAGCAGGTTGTGGAGCAACTACTCGCTGAAGGTATTTGCATAACTGAAAGGGAGCCAAGTGCTAATATCCAAGACAATGGGAAAAAGACCTCTGAGGTCTATTTCAGATTTCAGAGATTTTCACAGCAGCCCCTCCTATCACAGGCTTAGAGGCCTAGTGGGGAAGAATGGATTTGTGGGCCAGGCCCAGGGTTCTGATGCCTTGCACAGCCTCAGGTCACTGTTTTCCACATCCAGGCCACTCCACCCCCAGCTGTGACTCAAAGGGGCCTAGGTACAGCTTGAACTGCCACTTTGGAGAATGCAAGCCTTTGTGGCTTCCATGTAAGTTTAAGCATGTGGGCATACAGGACACAAGAATGAAGGATGCATGGCAGCCTCCACCTAGATTTCAGCAGCTGTATGAGAAAGCCTGAGTACCTAGGCAGAAGCCTGTTGCAGGGGTGGAGCCCCTACAGCGAACCTCTACTAGAACCTCAACAACCTGTGATAATAGCCCTAGGGGCTGCTGAACCCTCCAAAGTCACAGGGGTGGAGCTAACTGAGGCCTTGGGAGTCCACCACTTGCAGAAATGTGCCCTGTATGTGAGACACGGAGTCAAAGGAGATCAGTTTGGAGCTTTAAGGTTTAATGACTACCCTGCTTGGTTTCAGAATGGCATGGGACCTGCAGACCCCTTCTTTTGGCTGATTTATCTATTTTGGAATGGGAATGGTTACCCAATGCCTATACTCTCATCATATCTCAGAAGTAAATAACTTGGTTTTTATTTTACAGGCCAATAGGTGGAAGGTACTTCCCTTGACTCAGATGAGACTTTGGATTTTGGAGTTCATGCTGGAATGAGTTAAGACTTTAGGAGACTATTGGGAGGGGATGATTGCATTTTGCAATGTGAGAAAGACATGAGATTTGGGGGTGTAGGGGTGGAATATTACAGTTTGAATATATGTCCTGGCCAAATCTCATGTTAAATTGTAATCCCCAATGTTGACTGTGGGGCCTGGTGTGAGATTTTTGGGTTATGGTAGGGTGGATCCCTCGTGGTTTGATGCTGTCCTTATGAAAGTGAGTGAGTTCTCGCAAGGTGTAGTCATTTAAAAGTGTGTGGCACTTTCCCTCCTCTCTCTCCTGCACTCACCAGGTGATGTGCAGGCTCCCACTTTATCTTCCACTGTGACTAAAAGCGCCATTAGGATTCCCTAGAAGCTGAGCTGATGCCAGAGTCATACCTGTACAACCTACAGAACTGTGAGCCAATTAAACCGCTTTTTAAATAAGTTACACAGTCTTAAATATTTTCTTATAGCAGTGTAAGAAGAGTCCAATACAAAAGCGAAACAGTTTTATTGTTAATGTGGAGAAAGTTTTAGTAGTCTGGATAGATCAACCCAACATTTCCTTAAGTCAAAGCCTAATCTAGAGCAAAGCCCTAACTCCTTTCAATTCTATGAAGGCTGAGGAAAGTTAGAAGCTACACACACACACACACACACACACACACAAAATTGAAGCTAGCAGAGGTTGTTTTCTGAGATGTAAGGAAAGAAGGTGTATTCATAACATAAAAGTGCAAGATGAAGGAGCAAATGCTGATGTAGAATCTGCAGCAAGTTATCCAGGAGATTTAGCCAAAGTAACTGATGAAAGTGGCTAAACAAGAGATTTTCAATGTAGATGAAACTGCCTTCAATTGGAAAAAGACTCCATCTGGAACTTTCATAGCCAGAGAGTAGAAGTCAGTGCCTGGCTTCAAAACTTCAAAGGCAAGCTGATTCTCTTGTTAGGGGTTAATGCAGCTGGTGACATTGAGTTGAAGCCAATGCTCATTTACTATTCTGAACATCCTAGATTCCTTAAGAATTATGCCTACTCTTTCTCTGTTCTAAAATTGAACAACAAAGCCAGGATGACAGCACATCTGTTTATAACATGGTTTACTGAATATTTTAAGCCTACTCTTGAGACCAACTGCTCAGGGAAAAAGATTCCTTTGAAAATATCACTGCTCATTGGCAATGTACTTGTTTACTCAAAAGCTCTGATGGAGTTGTAAAAGAAGATTAAGGTTGTTTTCATGTTTGCTAATACAATATCAGTTCTGTAGCCCAAGGATCAAGGAGTAATTTTGTCCTTTAAGTCTTATTACTTAAGTAATACATTTTGTAAGGCTACAGCTGCCATGGATAGTGACTACTCTGATTGATCTGGGCAAAGTTGGTTGAGAACCTTCGGGAAAGGATTCATCATACTTGATACTATTAAGAACACTCATGACACATGAGAGAATGCCAAAATATCAACATTAATAGGGGTTTGGAAAATGTTGATTCCAACCAGGATGGATGATTTTGAGGGGTTCAAGACTTAAATGGAGGAAGTAACTGAAGGTGTGGTAGAAATAGCAATAAATTTAGAAATAGAAATGGATCCTCAAGATGTGACCGAATTACTACAATCTCATGATCAAACTTGAATGGATGAGGTATTGCTTCTCACGGATGAACAAAGAAAGTGGATTTTTGAGATGCAATCTACTTTTAGTTTAGATGATATGAACATTTTTGAAATGACAACTGAATTGATCTGTTCTCACATTGCTATAAAGAATTACTGGAGACTGGGTAATTTATATAAAAAAGGTTTAATTGGCTTATGGTTCTGAAGGCTGTACAGGAAGCATAACAAAGGCATCTGCTTCTGAGGAGACCTCAGGAAGCTTACAATCATGGTGGAAGGTGAATGGGGAGCAGGCATCTCACATGGCAGGAGCCGGAGGCAGAGTAGGGGGAGGTGCCATACACTTTTAACCAACCAGATCTCATGAGAATTCACTCACCATTTAAGACAGCTAAACCATTTGTAAGAATCCACCTCCAAGATACAATCACCTCCCACCAGGCCTCACTTCCAACATTGAGCATTACAACTCCACATGATATTTAGGTGGTGACACATATCTAAACTATATCATTCTGCCCTTGGCCACCCTTCACAAATCTCATGTTCTTCACACATTTTAAAATCCCTTCCCAACAGTTCCCCCAAATCTTAACTCATTTTACCATTAACTCAAAAGTCCACAATCTGATGTCTCATTGGAGACAAGGCAAATCTTTTCCACCTATAAGCGTGTAAATAAAATAAAATAAAATAAAATAAAATAAATAAATAAATAAATTACTTCCAAGATACAATGGGCATTGGGTAAACATTCCTGTTCCACAAGGAAGAAATCAGCCAAAAGAAAAAAGCTATAGGCCCCACACAAGTTCAAAACCCAACAGGGCAGTCATTAAATGATAAAGTTCAAAAATAATCTCCTTGACTCCATGTCCAACATCCATGGCATACTGCTGTAAGGGTTGGGCTCCCAAGGCCTTAGGCAGCTCCACCCATGTAGCTTTGCAGGGTTCAGCCCCTGCACTATCTTTATGAGCTGTCATTGAGTCCCTGTGACTTTTCCAGGTACAGGGTGCAAGTTGCCAGTGATTGTACCATTCTGAGGTCTGGAGATGGTGACCCTATTTTCAAAGCTCCACTAGGCAGTGACCCAATGGGTACTGTGTGTGGGGCTTCCAACCTCACATTTCCCCTTTGCACTGCCCTAGTAGAGGTTCTTTGTGAGGGCTCTGCCCCTGCAGCAGGATTCTGCTTGGGCACCCAGGCTTTTTCACACATCCTCTGAAATCTAGGTAGAGGCTCCCAAGCCTCAATTCTTGCACTCTGTGCACCCACAGGCTTAACACCACATTGAAGCCACCAAGGCTTATGGCTTACACCCTCTGGAGCTGCAACCTGAAGTGTACCTGGGCCCCTTTGAGTGGAGGCTAGAGCCCCAGTGGCTAGGATGCAGATAGCACTGTCTCCAGGCTGCACTCCTGGGCCTGGCCAACAAAACCATTCTTCCCTCCTAGGCTTCTAGGCCTGTGATGGGAGGAGATACTGTGAAGGTTTCTGAAATACCTTTGAAGTATTTTCCCCATTGTCTTGGCTATCAGCACTTGACTTCTTTTTGGTTATGCAAATCTTTCTAGCAAATGGTTGCTCTGCAGCTTGCTTGGATTCCTCTCCCAAAAAAAGCTTTTTTTTTTTTCTCTGCCACGTGACCAGGCTTCACATTTTCCAAACTGTCAGGCTCTGCTTCTCTTTTAAGGATAAGCTCCAACTTGAAGTCATTCCTTTGATCCTTTATCGGAGTTAGGCTGTTAGAAGTAGCCGGAACACCTCTTGAGCACTTTCTGCTTAGAAATTTCTCCCACCAGATACCCTGTCATCACTCTGAAATTCATACTTCCATAGATCCCCAGGGCATGTACATAATGCAGCCAAGTTCTTAGCTAAGGCATAACAAAAGTGATCTTTACTCCAGTTCCCAATAAGATCATTTCCATCTGAAACCTTGGCAGCCTGGACTTCACTGTCCATATCACTATCAACATCTTAGTTACAAGCATTTAGCCAGTCTCTAAGAAGTTCCGAACTTTCCCTCATCTCCCTGTCTTCTTCTGCACCCTCTATAATCTTCCAAACTCTGCCTGTTACCCAATTCCAAAGCTGGTTCCGCATTTTCTATTTTCTTTGTAGCAATGCCTCACTATTCAGTACCAATTTTTCTGTATTAGTCCAGTCTTGCATTGCTCTAAAGAAGTGCCTGAGACTGAGCAATTTATAAAGAAAGAAGGTTTAGTTGGCTCAGCATTCTGAAGGTTGTGGAGGAAGCGTAACACAGGCATCTGCTTCTGGGGAGGTGGCATCTCACATGATGGGAGCAGGAGCAAGGCAGAGGGGGGTGCCACATACTTTTAAACAACCAGATCTCATGAGAACTCACTATTGATCGGGTGTGGTGGCTCACGCCTATAATCCCAGCACTTTGGGAGACCGAGGCGGGTAGATCACAAGGTCAGGAGTTTGAGATCAGCCTGGCCAATATGGTGAAACCCCATCTCTACTGAAAATACAAAAACTAGCCTGGTGTGGTGGTGGGTGCCTGTAGTCCCAACTACTTGGGAGGCTGAGGCAGGAGAATTGCTTGAACCCAGGAGGTGGAGGTTACAGTGAACCAAGATCATGCCACTGCACTCCAGCCTGGGCAACAGAGCAAGACTCCATCTCAAAAAAAAAAAGAAAAGAAAGAAAGAAAGAACTCACTATTTTGAGGACAGCACCAAGAGGATGGTGCTAAACCATTCATGAGAAATTCACTACCTTGATTGAATCACCTTCTACCAGGCTCCACTTCAAACATTGGGCATTACAACTCAATATGAGATTTGGGTGGAGACATATATCCAAACTATACCAACGAGAAAGGATTTAGAATATTACAGTAACTTACTTGATAAAGTGGCAACATGATTTAAGAGGATCTACTCCAATTTTGAAATTTCCATATGGGTAGAATGCTATCAAAGAGCATTGCATACTACAGGTAAATCTGTCATAGAAGGGAGTGAATCGATGTGGGAAAGTTCATTGTTACTTTATTTTAAGAAATTTCCACAGCCATCACAACCTTCAGCAACCATGACCATGATGAATCAGCAGCCATCATCATTGAGTCAAGACCCTCCACCAGCGAAAAGATCACAGCTCCCTGGGAGCTCAGATGGTCATCAGCATTTTTGGCAAGAAAGTATTTTTAATTAAGGTATGCACATTTTTTGACATAATACTATTGCACACTTAAAGACTACTGTGTAATGTTAACAAAACCTTCATATGCACTGAGAAACCAGAAAATTCATGTGACTCGCTTTACATTACTGCTGTCTTTACTGCTGTGGTTTAGAATTGAATCAGCAGTAATTTCAAGGTATGCATTTAAGGTTCAGCTGAAATGCTTCCTTCTTCATTAAGCCTTAGTCACTCCTCATTAAAAAAACTGCATTTTTATAACACGTCATTTATTCTTCTTATACTTTTCATGTGGCATTTTGGTTACTGGATCTTATAGCTGATAATTATGCTTGTGTAGGGGAGTGAAAATGACTTCCCTCCACCCTTCCAGGTTCTTTGGGTGGGCTATGAATGAAATTGACACAGAAACAGATTAACATGAGAAAAACATATTTCGTTATGTATTTATGCATGGAGTCCACAAGATATGGGACTCCTAGAAGGGTCAGAAGGCTGGTACTTATTAGCACCCTGAGCTACCTAAAAGAATAAGTGCTTGAGACTTCTGAGGGGTGGTGGCAATACAAGTTATGAGAGGGTAACAGGAGGAACTATACGGAAAATAAGGATGGTCTTATTATGCAGAGAAAACGTCTCTCAAGTAATAGAAGTTGTCTAGGAGCATCCTTCAGAAGAAAAGGTGATAGTCTGTCTGGGGGTAGTGTCGAAGAGTTAACCTTTCAGGGTTGATAAAATTCCCAGGGAGATGATTAATGATAATACAGATCCATTTTTAGGCAGATGAGGAAGTTCAAAGGAAGCCCTTCCCTGCATTAACTAAATATTCCTCAAGTGCCTTCAATCTAAAGTAATCAGCATACCAAAGTTGCATATTTTGGGGTGGCATTTTCTGAACTCCTTCAGTTGCCACAGTTACATTATCTTTCAACACTACTGAGAGCCCCTTGAGGGCAAGGATGCTAATCTGATTTTTCTTTGTATCCTTAGCACCTAATTTAAGGCCTCACACATGTTAGATGTTTATTAATGAAGAGACAAATAGGAAAACATGATCATGTTAAAGTCTCCAAAGACTCTGACAATGAAACATGACCCATGAAAATCCCACTTGTTCACTTTTCACAGACAAAGATACAGACAAAGATACAAAGATACTGAGACTCAGTCGTGCTTAAGTGTCAGAGTGTTTGGTGTCAGTCTGTCTGATCCAGTCGATCCAGTCCTCCGTGACTTTTCTATGGCAGCACTGGTTTATGATTTTATTGTCTTCCCTTGAAGTCAAATTCCTCTTGCATTTGTCTATATTCCTCCTGTAGTTCTTCTCACCTTCCTTTTCAATTATTTAATTCCATAAGTAATACACACATTCTCCTTGTAAATATATATTTTATATATGTATGTGTATGTATATGTATACATATATGTATGTGTATGTGTGTGTGTGTATACATATATACATATATGTATACATGTATATACCCACCACCCTCAATGCCATTCTCAAAGGGGTAACAATTGCTACAGGTTTGGTTTGGCATTAATCTTTCTAGAACATTTACTATGTACTGAGATACTCAGAAAATGTGGTATTACATTGTGTGGGGCTTGGATTAACTTCTTTTATCAGACTGCATGCCTCTTGGTAACAGCAGCCATTTTTGTATAACTAGAGCCTAGCACAAAACCTAGGACAAGTGCCTACTAGACCGAGATGAATGAAAGAAATGTCCTCGAATCATAGAATTCAAATCAGCCCCTCTGCGAACTTTCTTTTATTAGCCTTCCTTATAAACACATGGATCTACTTACAACCTTGTGCAAACCAGAAACTAGAGCCCTCCTCTCTACCACTAGTTTCTTTACCTTTTTATGTCTTTTAACTTTCTTCCTTTTTCTTTCTCTTTTTCATTTTCCTATACCTAATCCTTAGCTCTGCTAACCCACCTCTTCATACTCCACTTACTTTTAGGGGTGGGAGCTAGGAGTTGCTGAAATGAATCAACTGACCCTTAACCAAAATATCTATGCATTTGACAGATATCTGGAAATTTGCCTGATATCGCAACAATACATGTGGTCCTATATTTGTATTACCCTAACATTTCAAGATACATTTGGATAATTTTTATTCTACATGCTAAGTTGTCCCACCTCTATTCTCACGTTCTTACAGGGGTCATTTATCCATTTATTATCTCAATCACAGGGATATGATTTATAGAAGCAATGAGACACATGATTAGATAACACTATATTAGTAAAATTAGTGGCAATAATTACACTCCAGGCAAGATAAATCGAAGAATTTTCCCTTCCCATATATGTTGTTTATAGAATAAGGAGTTTACCTGACTGAATAACAAGGAAAATAGACAACTAAAATTACAGAGATGTACTTTCCAATCAAGTTGTCCAAGAGCTTCATAAATCTAGAGTTACCCAATACCCTAGAGCCAAGCAAGGCAAACTACAGCCCACAGGCGAAACCCACCACACTGCCTAGTTTGGTAAATAAAATTTTAGTGGAAGACCAAAGACCCACTTCTTTACACTATTGTCTATGGTTGTGTTCTTGCTCCGATTGGAGGCAGGATTGCATAGAAGATGCAGAGATGGCCTTATGGCTTGTAAAGCTTAAACTATGTACTCTCTGGCCCTTTAGAGATACTGTTTGCTGACCCCTGCCCTATAGATAGAGCAGCATGCAATGATAAGTAATGTTTCAAGAATGCAGATTGGAGGACTCCCTTCTGTCTAGCATAATTGAGCCATACCAGGTGCTTCATCTAGCTGGTTTCCTTATCTGTTTCTTGAAAGTATAAACAAAACCAGACAAATGAAACATAGCCTAAACTGAAGGACTCAAGGAAACACACCTTGGAGAACTCTAAGTCTGATATCTGAAAGTGACCTGGAGTTAATAAGGGAAGAATAAAAGAATAACATTCTGAACAGACGGGTAACTAAGGAATCAAGAAAGGCTTGTGCAGGCAGAGACACTGCATAAGTGGAAATCCAGCAGGAGGGTCCAGGAAGGCCTATATTGTGTAAACCTGATAGACAAAGTTAAGATCTTTCATTGTTTTCCAAAAGAGTTTTCTAATGAAAAAGTTTAAGGTGGAAAGTCAAGGTTAATTTGAGGAACAGCTTTTTTGTTTGTTTGTCTGTTTGTTTGTTTTTTCCATAGAGTCTATGTCTAGAACTTAAATTGCTCATCTACATTCAGCTTTAAGTGGTTGAAATGGAATCTTGAACTCAAGCTGCCTGGCTATGGAGGCCACTAGACAGTACCCAGTATAGTGGGGACAAGCCAAGTCAGCCAAGCTGGTGCTGCAGAAGGCCCTGGTCAGGCCACCAGGAAGCTAAGTACTCCTAGTGATGCAAGAAATATACTCAGAAGTATATAACCCTTGGGCAAGTCAAATTTTCTTATTGTGCAAACAGTATGGATCCTTGAGGGTTGGGGCTGCTTGCACCCAAAGATAAAGAGTGGAAGGTTCTGAAACACACTGACTCAGCATGGACTATTATGCTGTATTATGGACTCAAGTCACACCTCTGAGGAGCCAGGGTGGCATTGACAGCTGCGTTTTCACCCCCTGGTATCTTTGATTTCCTGTGTATTCCTCTTACTGGTTGTTTGCTAGTTCGCTATTAAACTAAACTAAAGGTAAACTTTCCAAATACGCATCTCTAAAAAAAAAAAAAAAAACTCTTTCTTCTAATTCATCATCCATATCACTGTCAGAATAATCTCATAAAAATAGTGGTTAGGATTATTTCTTTTTGCCAAAACTCCTCTGATGACTTTCAAGACCTTTTGTTATCACATTTCTATCCAAATTGATCCCACTGATTCCCCAACAGTTTCCCTGATTCAGGAAAGTTAGCAATCCAAACATATCTTACATTTGCTCAAGCTGCTTTTCCTCTCAGAATGTCCATCTTGCACTCTATATGACATACCTAAATCTTACCCATTCTCTGAGATTCAGCTCCAAGATCCCACTTCTGTATGCCTCCACTTGGCAGCCCAGCCTACAGAAATCTCTGGATCCTGAAGATCATTGTTACAACATGTGGCTTCTATCAGCCTTACAGATTTCAATCAGTCGTTTTTCATAGGTTGTTTCTCCCATTCTCCTTTACATTTACGCTTTTAACTTAATACAAAATCTATCATGCTATCTACTCTGCTATCATTGTTCTAAACAAATGGAAGAAAGTGTCTATATTCACTTAGATATATTTTCGTAAACAATAACTAGGTAGTATTTTTCTAGAAGATAACACATTGTGAGGAAAAAAATCTTTCTTGACAGCTTAGCCACTTCCTCCTGCCACTACACCAACATGGCACAAGTATACATATGTAACAAACCTGCACGTTATGCACATGTACCCTAGAACTTAAAGTATAATAAAAAAAAAAAAATTTATTTCCCTGGAGCATACTTAAGTCAGATTTGCTAAGAAGAAAAATCTCACTTTAATGAGAAGGAGATAGAATGAAGTGTTAGCATTAACATTTCCTGAACTAAATGTATAGTAAGGAATATCAATCCAGTTGAGTACATTTTAAGGAAATAATGATTGTCTAGGTCTAAATATGACCAGAATATCTTGAAAAACAAATTGATAAATAAATGTGTTGTCAGTACGATTCTGTTTTTTCCTGACTTCGCAATACTGTTTCTTAAGCCCAAGTTGAATATTTCACTATGGCAACATGAAGTCAATTACCCATTATCAGATTGAAATGGAAAAACTTAACATATATAGGGTACAGTAAGCAAAGTTATCACTGTAAGTGCTCAACAGCAAGATCTTTTGTTGACTGTTTGCTGTTTCTAGTGCCTATGAAAAAATAACTTCTCAGCTCAAGGCTAGTCCTGCCTTTCCATCGCCTCTGCTATCTCATTAACTACAGGCCATCTTAACTCTAACCTTCCTTTAGCAGTATTGTATGCTAAAAATGTATTTGTTGTTTATCTGAAATTTAAATTTTACTGGAGGATCCTTATTTTACCTGACAAACATACCCTAAACTGATCCCCTCAGCCAGGTCCCTATTGCTGAAAGTGGGAAACCTGGCGAGTAGCTCTTTCCCTTTAGCCAAGTCTCTAGCCAGAAATCTGGAAGACATACTAGGGACTTGATGGCATTCTGCCCATCACTAAGTCACCTCCATTCCATGAACCTGCTATGACTAAACCATTAGCCCCTCTCTGTTTTGAATGCCACCACTCTAGGTTCAGCCCTGATCAGCCTCTGCCTGGATCTTGCAGTAGCTTCCTGGGTGGTCTTCATGCTTCTCATCTTGTCTCCTTTATATTCATCTCTGTTTCCTGTCTGACTCTCCAGCCTTTTCTCTCACCATGCCTTCTCCACCTCCCTTGCAAATTGTTTTCTAGCCATTTCTAATCTGAGCATGCCGTCTTATTTATTATCTCTGCCTTGATTCCAGTGGCATAAAATAAACATCCCCTTCACACCTGCCTGAAACTACACTCCCACTCAGCTTCACCGGATCACTTACCTTTTAAATTCAACTTAAGGGTCTTTACCAGTAAAAGCTGTTTCTTGTTACTCTGCACTCCCTCAGCCAATGGATGAGGCTTCAACATGCATCTTTTCTTATACACGGACATTTCTAAGAACACAGTGATTTGGGTTAGTGTGAATTTGTCAGAAGAAACCACAGTGCTAGAAGGCTTTACATCAGCACACGCTGTTTCGTCCATGTAACAAAGTTGTCACTGCCAAAGTCAGAGTGTCCTTGGTATGGTTTGGCTCTGTGTGGGGACCCGAATCTCATCCCTAATTGTAATCCCCAGGTTTCGAGGGAGGGAGGTGATTGGATCATGGGGGCAGTTCTCGCGATAGTGAGTGAGTTCTCAGGAGATCTAATGGTTTTATAAGTGAGAGTTGCTCCTTCACACGCTCACACTCTTTCCTGTCGTGTTGTGAAGAAGGTTCTTGCTTCCCCTTCTGTCATGATTATAAGATTCCTGAGGCTTCCCCAGTCATGTGGAACTGTGACCAATTAAACCTCTTTCATGTATACATTACCCAGTCTCAGATATTATTTATAGCAGTGTGAAAACAGACTAGTACAGTCCTTTTGCAAGGACTTAGTTCAGGAGCCAGGAAATAGCTTTGGGCCAAAGGGCCAGTCTAATTCAGCAGGAGAGATGGGATCGGAAATTGGGGGAAAGTTTCTATCACTGACATTTACTTTGGTTTTTGTTTTGTTTTATAGTTGTTTGCTAATTAATTAATGACGGTGTATGTATTTATTTACATTTGGGAACTCAGAATACCGTTTGTGGAAAGCTGATAAACCATGAAAATTGAGGTAGATACCAAACTCATGTTAATAAATTAACTGCTGGGTGAAGAGTGTGGGAAAGAAATCCATCTTCTTTTAGGGTATATGGTTATAAAAATTCTATAGACAGTTATATAAGGAAGAAGTAGGCCAATTTACAGAGGTCAGACAGAGGTCAAAGGAAAGTCAGCCCTAAGATTTTAAAAGTAGCTGCCATTAGCTGGAAGCATGGCTTGCTTAAAAAAAAACAAAAACAAAAACAAAAACCCACACAGTCCTTGATGAAAACTGATTTTTTTTTTGTATGTGCTCTACTAAGCACCTTTAAATGTTGGCTTCCCCAGACAACTTTTTAAGAATTAGGTTATAGGTGTATCGTCTATTCCCCATAATAAGGCTTGAGAAACATCTAAAAAGGTGGTTCTCAACCCAGGCTGCACATTAAAATCACAAAGATAATGTTTGAAAAATATTGATTTCCTGGAAACCATCCCAGATATTCTAATTTAATTGGTCTGGATGAGACCACAGGAATTGGCGTTTTTCATCCCACTCCCTACCCCAGGTGACTCTTATGTGCAGGTGGAGATCTACTAATGGAATCCATTAATTGACCTCTCCTATTGAGGCTTCACTGTTTACTTTATAAAGTGTACCCATCTCAAGAAAAATCGGACCGGGACCCAAATGCCGAGCTGCAGATTGGCTGGATGTAGGAGCAACATGTGCTTCTGCTGCTGCTCCGCTTCAGTCAAGTCCCCAGATACTGAGATCCTATAGCCCATGACCCAGATAGCTGATTGTTCTATGTTACACAAATAGAGAACACACTGCTAATTCATCTTCAGTCTTGTAAGGGGAACTCAGAGAGAATGGTTTCCTGTAAGATGTGACCTTACATTTGGTACTAAAGGTGTTGGCTCTTTTTAATCCTGAGAAGGATGCTTTTAGGAACAAATAGATTTGGAATCCAACCATACTGCTCTTATTCAAAAATGTAATTCATTTCCAAAGGATAAATGGATTCCAGAGTATTAAATAATTACATTTGTATTTATTTCATTTCAAGCCATGACTATAGGATTTACAGTAATATTAATTGCTGCCAACAAAATCATATCTATGTATTTATTTTCCCCTTCACCTTTTGTCAGTGGTGATAAGAACAAGTTCAAGTGAATGATTCTCTCAGTGTATTATTTGACATTACAAAGTGGCAGTCTGAGACATGAATCTGATCTCTTGGGATATAACACCCAGTAACTGAAAGCCCCGGGCCATGCAATATAGGAATACAGTGGGAAAAAAAAAGTCTCAATTTTTAGTGAAAATTATGAAGGAATTATAAGAGTTACTACTGATATTAAAACATTGCATGTGGGATGTAGTACATTTTATGATTTATAAAGTGACCTATGGACAGCAATAGGAAAAACAGTCTTACAGAAGACATAAAACTGATAACATAAATAGAAGCATAGGTATTTCCCAAACATAGGAGCTTCTTTTTATAGCTGCAGGAGATGATTCATTAACATCCCAATTCCTGTTGATTTTGTGCATAGTTTGGCACATCCAGGCCCTATATCCTACTGCATTTTCCTGAAAATATGCTTCCTAAGAGTGGGAAAGAGTGAGCACATATTCAATCGGCTCCTTCCCTGACTCTTGGGTCTCTACATAAACAACAGAAATCTTCCACCCAAATGATAATTCTGTGGGCATCCCTTTAAATTCTGAAGCTCTTACCTAGTCCCATAATGACGTGTGTGTATAAGGAGCTCAGGTGTTTAGAATATTTTTACTCTGGGGCCAACATCAGAAATTCCCTATTACTCCCCCTCCTGTTGATAAATGGGCTTATCTCTGTGGACAGCAATTCAGGGCACCAGCTTCCTATGGAATTGCTATAGGAAGCTACATTGGAGTGTGGAGGGAGGAGTTGGAAGTCTGGGTAGGGAGACTTTCTTTAGTTAAAGATGGCCCCAGTAGGCATTTAAGGTTATTGCTAGTTACAGAACTAGCAATAGGTTATGGCTAGTAACAAAAATATATATGTGCGTATGTGTGTATATCTTGGTTTCTTTTATGTCTTTGTACTGCATATTTTTGTGTATACACACATACATAAATGTATATATGTATGTTTCTGGATACACACACACACACACACACATATATATATATACACATACATACAGAGAGAGAGAGAGAGAAGATCCCTTCATAACACAACATAGGGCAGAGTTTTGTATGTACTCTGTTGCTTTAATTGCAGAGAAGAAATAGTGCTAATGTCAGCCGGCATGATCTGTGCCTAGGTGTTTTCTGATAGGCAGGGAGCAGAGTTGAGGCACTGGGGTGGAAGCCTTTTCCTCATTTTTAGCATCTTAAGTGTGGTGACCACATTCAGAAGAGTAGTACTTGGCACTGCCAGGAGAGGAAAATTAGAATTCACCTGCTTCTCTTACCAGCCACTGTGAGAATGTTGAATTTTACATTTGGCCAATTAGATTTGTTAACATAATTCTGTGTCTGCAGTACTCAAAAGATATGTGCTCAAGGTAAAATCACCATCTGGGTTAGCAAAATAGGCATTCCTAAATATCATGCCTACTAAACAGAGCATGATATGGTCCTTCCGAGGGAGAACCAGAAACATGAATTTCTCATGAGATGATGGTGGTTGTTTCTATATAATTTCCTGAAAATAATCTAACCTTCAAACACCACATAAACACACCCACAAATGCTTACAAATATATAGGTTCTTTCACCATAGATCCATGGAATTACTACTTAATTCATCAGGCTCTGCAGATTTTCCCTTCAAGATATGTTAAGTCCTATTTTTTTTTCCATTTCATGCTTTGTACTGCTACAATAACCTTTTATTTACTTTATTAAAAGGTAATTTAACGTAACTATAACTTTATAGGACAAACTGTTAGGACTATTTACAGAAGAAGAATCAAACCTGAATTTTTAAAATACAAGAATGCTTGGCTCATTTTGGATTAAAAAATGCATCTCCTGAGCTTGTTGACATTGCTGTAAAATTTCCTCTTTCATTCATTAGCATAACTCTATGAGACTAATTTCTGTATTTTTTTGATATGTTTAGTTTTGAATTGTGTTAAAATATCCATAACTTAAAATTTACCAGTGTAACCATTTTGAAGTGTACACTTCAGTGCTATTACTGCTGTGCAGCCATCACCACAATCTATCTTCACAACTTATTTCATTTCGTAAAACTGAAATTTTGTACTCATTAAACAATAGCTACCCATTCCTCCCTCTCCCAGTCCCTGGCTACCATCACTCTACTTTCTGTCTCTCATGAATTTCACTACTCTAAGCGCCTCATATAAGTGGAATCTTAGGGTATTTATCCTATTGTGACCATCTTATTTCATTTAACATAACATCGTCACAGTTCATCTATGTTGTAACGTGTCAGAATTCTCTTTTTGTAAGTCTTAATAACAATCCACTGTATGTATATCTCACATTTTATTTATTTATTTATCTATTGATGGGCACTTCGGTTGCTTCTACCTTTTGGTTAATGTGAATAATCCTGCTATGAGCATGGGTACACATGTATTTGCTCAAGTTCCTGTTTTCAGTTCTTTTGGGGGTATACCCAAAAGTAGAATTGCTGGATCCTATGGTAATTCTATATTCAATTTTTTGAGGAACTATCATACTGTTTTACAGAGCAGTTGTATAGTTTTACATTCCCACCAGCAGTGCACAAGTGTTCTATTCTCTTCAGTCTTCACTAATACTTATTATGTTCTGTTTTTCTTATGGCAGCCGTTCTAATGGGTATGAAGTGGTGCCTTATTGTGGTTTTGACTTGCATTTTCCTGAAAATGAGAGATGTTGAACATCTTTTCATGTGCTTATTGGCCATTTGTATATCTCCAGTAAAGAAATGTCTATGCGAGTCCTTTGCCTATTTTTGAAGTGAGTTGTATTCTGTTGCTGTTCTCCATATATTCTTGATAGTAACCTATTAATAGATACATAATTTGCAAATATTTTCTCCATTTCATGCATTATCTTTTCACTCTGTTGATAGTATCTTTTGGTGAACAACTACAATAGCCTTTTAATGTGTCCTACTAAACCCAGTCGTTGCTGCTCTCCCTTCTTTCCCCCTTTCTCCTCTCTGCCTCACGGTACTCTCCATTCCCTACCCCTACTCTCTCCCTACCCACTCCCTACCACCTTCTTTCTCCTTTCTCTACCCACCCTCCCTATGCCCTTGTGTCCCTCCTCTCTACCCACCCCACTTCCCCAAATGTGTAGAGTCATCCTCTGCAAATTCCTTCTCTTCTCTTAAGATTTGCTTCCTCCATAGTCTTTCCTCTTGATTTGAAGGCATGAAGTAGTCATAATAATAGGTGTTGTATCAATCCATGAGCTTTAACAGTTTACACAACTACCATATTGGTATAGCTGTCAAGGTTTTTTTTTTTTTTTTTTTTCTGGGAAGAGGCATAAGCCCTGTTGGGTTGCTGGGCAAATCCACTGAGTAAAACAAGGCTATCATAGATTGGCTCCAAGCATTGCATGTACTCCAGGTCTTTATGCAGTACTTCCCTAGTGTAATATTTATTTTGCTACCACAGAGGATCTAAGAAGGTGGTGCAAAGAAACCTGAAGGGTCTCCATACTCTGACTGTTGTGGAACTGTCTTTGAGTATAATATAATGGAAGAAACCTTGAAAGTGTAGTGTGCCTGGGAGCTCCACTGAATTTTCCCCAGAGACAAATATGTAGAGAAGTGTGCTGAGTTATTACTTCTTATACAAATTGGCTAATTTAGACCACATGCCAAGTAAGAAAACTGAAGTGGAAATTGTTCTCACTATGAAATTATGTGAGTGTTAATACAAGAGGCAAGAGAACTACTTTGGGGACACAATACATACAAGGAGAATGTTAAGGATCTGCCAGAAAGCACAGCAACCAATAAACATGTGTATCATTCATTCTGATTGTACTTTTTTTTTTAGACAGAATTTTGCTCTTGTTTCCCAGGCGAGAGTGCAGTGGCACAATCTCAGCTCAGTACAACCTCTGCTTCCTGGGTTCAAGCTACTCTCCCACCTCAGCTCCCCTAGTAGCTGGGATTACAGGTGCCTGCCACCACACCTGGCTAAATTTTTTTTTTCTTTTTGTACAGATGGGGTTTCATCTTGTTGGCCAGGCTGGTCTTGAACTCCTGACCTCAGGTGATCCACCCGCCTCAGCCTCCCAAAGTGCTGGGATTATAGGCATGAGCCACTGCGCCTGACCAGTAACTTTCTTATAAAATACACACACACACACACACACACACACACACTTTTACTAAAAGGGCAAATAGAAAAGCACACAGAGGTGCCTTATGAATAAATTATTATCCACTTGTCCAGGTCTTTTGCTGTTGTACTTATCATGCACAGATTTTATAAAGTGGACAGCTTTTCACTCCAGAATGAGTTTTATTTTATTTTCCTGAATTATTAATAATACATTTTATTAGCCATATGTCAACATCACAGACACATTTTTCACTAAAAGGAGAGTGACTCTGGTGTGAAAGGAAAGCAGCTGTGGTCTCCTGGCAGCAATTCCATTCCTCCCCTTTTGCCTCAGGAAGGTGCTCCATTTTCCTGCCATGATTTCTCACACAGGGGACTGAATTTCTCCCACTTCCTTTTCAACAGAAATTGAGAAAACTCCTGCACTCAACAAAATGAGGCTGGGCATCTAGGGATTTGAAATACTGACTTTTCAGCAGGTACTCATTTACCAGCAAGTGCTAGGCCTTGGCCTATGAGCCAGAGCATGCCTACTTTTGTATTCACTGACATTGTTTTCTTAGCACCTCTGGGAAAATCTGTTTCTGAAAATAACTTTTGGTAAAACATGAAATATTTCCAGAAAGGCAAAATGTGTAAAGATTTGTTGTTTTATTCCCTCAGAAATGCTTTGCTTTTCGCGTGTTTTCCATGTTTTCTTCTTAATGACTTCATCGTGCTCGCTCTTTAATGAACGGAGCATGCCATCATCAGGGTTGGGAGTTTAATTTCGCATGATCTGAGGAATGTACTCTTCCAAATGATCCTCATGTCATTGTAGTCATGGGAGTAACGACTGCATTTTTGAATTACAGTTTTTGGCAAGTGTCCCTGTAGGGTCTCAGTTGTATTTTCAAAAGCAAGGAAAAGTACTGAAAATCACGTTTAGGACACTATGTTCAATGTTCCAGGAAAGGCCTTTTACTATCCTCTTACCAAGTCGTTTTCTTTTTATTGTTGTTGTTTGTTTGTTTTTAAGACAGAGTTTCCCTCTTACTGCCCAGGCTGTAGTACAACGGCGTGATCTGCAACCTCCACCTCCCAGGTTCAAGCAATTCTCCTGCCTCGGCTTCCCGAATAGCTGGGATTACAGGCATGTGCCACCACGCCCGGCTAATTTTGTATTTTTAGTAGAGATAGGGTTTTTCCATGTTGGTCAGACTGGTCTCGAACTCCTGACCTCAGGTGATCCACCCGCCTTGGCCTCCCAAAGTGCTGGGATTACAGGCATGAGTCACCGCGCCCACCCCTTACCAAGTTCTTAAAACTAATTTATGGAACAAATGTAATAACTAGTGGGTACTTCTAATGACCAAAGAAATCTAGACCTGCTAGATAAAAAATAATTTGCCTGAATTGTAAATGTAAAAATGTCCCTTTTAGATCTTTTTTGCTTAGGGGTACTGAATATACTTCATCTGGAGACCTTGAAAAGAAATCAAGCATGGAATTTCATGTTACTCACCAAGACAGGCACTATAGAGTCAAAATTAGAGTCAAAATCTGGGAGTCAAAATTGGTAGGTTATTGTGCAGATCCATTAGGGGTTCATAAATAAAGAGTCTGAACTCAAATATTAATGAGGATTGCTTCTGGGTATGTGATTATGGTTTGTTTGTTTTTTTTTCTTTCACTTTTCTGTCTTTCCTAAATTGTACAAAATGATCAAGTATTGTTTTCAGAGTTCTCTTAATCTGTGTTTCCATCAGAATTCATGGCCTGAGGCAAATAATCACAGGAGGTGTTACTTTGGGAAGTGTCTGAGGAAATAGAAATGGAGGACTCCGGATAAGTTAAGGAAAGAAGAAAAGTCAATTCAATGTTGCTTTCTTGATTTGGTTACCACTGTGGTCAAACAGGGACTCAGTCCCTGTGGACCCTCTGAGGAGACAATAGTACACCACAGAGTTCTCTTCTAGAAAGATGGATGAAGGGAGCATTTACCTACCAGTTCCCACTGCCCCATTGGTTGTTGGTGCCTTATGTGGCTCTAGCTCCATAGAAATTCTGTTTGAGCACATACAAGGGCCAAGCCAGTTTCCACAGATGCTCCTATTGTGACAGCATCTATAAGCCCTAGGGCCAATCCCAGAGATAGAAAAAGGGTACTGAAAAGAGGAGCTGTATGGTCACACCAAACAAATCTCTTTGTTATGGCCAGGGCTGAGATAAAAGGTAGGCTTACAAAATGTGAGGCACAGGAGGATCCAGTAAAACAATGCAAAGATGATAAATGTTATTTTGTACCAAAAATTTAAAATAGCGCAGCTTAGAGATATTTGATACATAAAGTGAAAACAACTTTTTTTTTGTTTGAGAAGTATACACCTGGCTGGGCGCGGTGGCTCAAGCCTGTAATCCCAGCACTTTGGGAGGCCCAGACGGGTGGATCACGAGGTCAGATCGAGACCATCCTATCACGGTGAAACCCCGTCTCTACTAAAAATACAAAAACTAGCCGGGCGAGGTGGCGGGCGCCTGTAGTCCCAGCTACTCGGGAGGCTGAGGCAGGAGAATGGCGTGAACCCGGGAGGCGGAGCTTGCAGTGAGCTGAGATCCGGGCCACTGCACTCCAGTCCGGGTGACAGAGCGAGACTCCGCCTCAAAAAAAAAAAAAAAAAAAGAGAAGTATACACCTGTATAATGTTTTTACTATTACTATAACAAATTACCAACAACAATTTGGGTTGTTTTAGTGTCTTAATAGAAGCACCCATTTAACCTTGAAGACATTATGCTAAGTGAAATAAGCCAGACACTAAAGGACAAATACTGTAGGATTCCATTTTTATGAGGTATCTAGAGAAGTGAACTATGTAGACAGAAAGACACCACGGGTTAAGGGAGGGAAGAATAAGAAGTTTTTGTTTAATAGTGATATGGTTTGGCCATGATCCCACACAAAATCTTGTCTTGAATTATAATCCCCATCATCCCTAAGTGCCAAGGTCGGGACCAAGTGGAGATAATTGCATCATGGGGGCCTTTTCCTCCATGCTGTTCTCGTGATAGTGCAATAGTGAATGAGTTCTCATGAGATCTGATGGTTTTATAAGCATCTGGCATTTCCCATGCTTGCACTCACTCCATCCTACTGCCCTGTGAAGAAGGTACCTGCTTCCCTTTTGCCTTCGACCATGATTGTAAGTTTCCTGAGGCCTCCCCAGCAATGCAGAACTGTGAGTCAATTAAACATTTTTCCTGTATAAATTACCCAGTGATATGGTTTGGCTGTGTCCCCACACAAATCTCATCTTGAATTGTAGCTCCCATAATCCCCACATGTTGTGGGAGGGACAGGTAATTGAATCATGGGGGCAGGTATTTCCTGTGCTGTTGTCATGATATTGAATAAGTCTCATGAGATCTGATGGTTTTATAAAGGGGAAATGCCCTGCACACACTCTTGCCTGCCACCATGTAAAATGTGCCTTTGCTTCTCCTATGCCTTTCGTCATGATTGTTGAGGCCTTCCAAGCCATGTGGAACTGTGAGTCCATTAAACTTCTTTCCTTTATAAATTACCCAGTCTTAGGTATATCTTTATTAGCAAGCAGCATGAGGACAGACTAATACACCTAATCTGGGGTATTGTTTCATAGCAGTGTGCGAACAGAGTAATACAAATGGGTACAGAGTTTCAGTTTGGGATGATGAGAAAGTTCTGGAGATAAATGGTGGTGATGGTTGCACAATATAAATGTACTTAGTGCCACTGAACTGTACTCTCACAAATGGTTAAATGGTAAATTTTATGTATATTTTACCACAATAAAAAAATAGCACCCATTTATGATGTCACAGGTCTTTCCATCAGAACTCAGGGTACAACTTGTCTCAATTAGGTCCTCTGATTAGAATCTCATAAGATCAAAATCAAGGTGTCAGCAGGCTTGTATTCCTTCCTGGGGACTCCAAGGATGAATCTACTTCTAAGCTCATTTAGTTTCTTGGCTGAAATGAATTATTTGTGTTTGTAGGACTGCAGCCCTTTTTCATAGCTGGCTGTTAGCCAGTTGCTCCTAGAGATTATCTGTATCCCTTCTCATGCATCCCATATGGGCCCCTCCAGTAAAGGCAATGCTAGCTGAGTTCCTCCCATGCTTTGGATCTCCCTAAGTCTTTCTGCTAGTGCATTTCTGACTTAAGCTGGAGAAGATTCTCTGCTTTTTATTGGCTCATTTTGTTATATTGGGCCCTAGATAATCTCTCTAAGACTTCATGATTGTAATTTTATCAGATAAGTCTCTTTTGCCAGCTGTATTAATTTCAGAGCAATCATATCAAAGTACTAAAAGCTAGGCAGCTTAAAACAATAAAAATATATTCTCTCTCATGATTCTGGAGGTCAGAAGTATGAAATGAAGTTGGTATGTGGGCCATGTTCTCTCTGACAGCTCTAGGATGGAGTCCTTTCTTGCCTCTTCTAGGTTCTGATGTTTGCTGGCAATCCTTGGCATTCTTTGTCGTTTACATGCATCACTCTGGTCATATGTCCATTTCCTCCCCTTGTGTCTGTCTCTGTGTACAAGTTTCACTTTTTTTGAGGGTACCAGTCATCTTGGATTAGGGGTCACCTTGATTTTACTTAATTATCTCTGTAAAGATCCAATTTTCAAATAAGGTCACCTTTCTGAGGTACTGGCAGTAAGGACTTCAAAATATATTTCTGGGGAACATGATTCAGCTCATAACACCAGGTAACAAAACACTTCTAGTACTTAGGGATAATGATGTGGACATCTTTTGTGGGGAAGGATACATTCTGCCCATCACACCTCTAAACTTTCTTTTGTGAACATCTGTTAGAATGACAGTCAGGCTCAGAGTGGTCACACTATTCTTGAAATTTGTTAGCACTTTGTAAATATTTACTTTTTAATCCAGAATGAATTTATAAGAGGGATCAATATTATCCTTCTATAGCTGAGTAACCCAAGACTCATAATTGTAAAAGAAGTTTAAAATTATATATAATTATTTAGGAAATTATTGGAGACAAGTGTTAACATTTTCTGATTATGGTTATCAGTGATTACCCTGCAGAACCTCTTGGTTATGGTCTATTTTATATATATGCATATTGTAAAAACTCCATTTAAAGGGCCTTATTTAGTGCTATATTTGAAACATTGGGATAAATGGCAACCTGTTTTCTCACTTTCAGAACTCTCTTCTTTTCACATAAGGATCTCTTTGAATTAAGAATCACATTTTCCTCCAGGCCTTCAACATCCATTCTTACATTCTTATTTATTTCCTTTTTATTATTTTTCATATATCCTTTTTTTTTTTTTTGAGACGGAGTCTCCTTTTGCCCAGGCTGGAGTGCAGTGGTGCAATCTCAGCTCACTGCAAATTCTGCCTCCCGGGTTCACACCATTCTCCTGCCTCAGCCTCCAGAGTAGCTGGGACTACAGGCGCCCGCCCCCACACCCAGCTAATTTTTTTGTATTTTTAGTAGAGACGGGGTTTCACCATGTTAGCCAGGATGGTCTGGATCTCCTGACCTCATGATCTACCCAACTCGGCCTCCCAAAGTGCTGGGATTACAGGCGTGAGCCACTGCCCCCAGCCCCCTTTATTTTTTATATGCTTATTTTACAAACATTTACTGGCCTTCTCTCTGCCAGATATATTCTATACATTAGGGAATACAAAGACAAATCAGGCCTGGTCTCTGTTCTCAAGTGGCTCACAGTATAGTTATCCCTCTCCAACCCATTCTCCATACTGTTTTCCCAACTAGACCATCACCAGTGAAAACTCCTTGTCTCTATCTTCCACGTTCTCCCAACCCTCACTATAGTGCTAGACCTAGCATGAGCTTGAATTTTTCGCATCCCATTGAATTTAATAATTTCAGTTGCTAAATTAGGGCAGTTCCATTTTGGGAACCTTTAAATCCATAGACACCTTATACTTGGCCTATTTTTTCAATGCTAGTTGCTGCTGTGGCAACCAGCTGAAGGCCTCATTACAACTTACTTTAGCCGTAGCATATACCTCTGCTTTCTGCCAAGGGACTTGCACTGCTTCAGGAACCCACTTAGCCATTCAGTTATATTGCAAATAGGATTACTAGATAAATATAGGGTAGCCAGTTAGATTTGTATTTCAGATAAGAAACAATTTTTATAGTATATGTATTTTCCAAATATAGTATGAGACAAATTTATACTAAATACATTTGTAGTTTATCTGAAATTCAAATTTAATGGAGTGTCCTCTATTTTTATTCTACAAATCTGGCAACCTTAATTGCAAAGCGGGAGGTGTGAGTGACTTAACTAACACCCAACAGGTGCAACTTTTGAGCAATGGAGGAAGGAATCCAGTGAATATACTCGCCTCTGTTGTTTGGGGACTTTGTTGTCCTTTGGGGACGCAATTCTGAGATACATTGTTCATGGCTTCTAAGAAGATCTTCCACAGGATTGAGTCTTGGTTTCCCACAGCTATGATTAGCTATTAACAAAGCCCTGATTTGTTTTTTCACCTTTCCTAGTTTCACTCTTTCCAGTCCCCCACTCTAGTCCCTTAGGATCTCTATCTTCATGCCAACCCTTACCTACACCTCTGCTTTTGGAGGATACCCAAACTAAGCACCCTTTATTCCATTATTACACTGAGGTTCCAGATACTATGTCTGGTTTAATTGCAGAGATAGATTGAGGTTCTAATTTTGATAGAGTAGCAGACTCATTTGAATAATAACCTTGCATGGTTCTTTTCTGGCATAGGTAAGCATGTCTAGGTATGTTTGGTGAGCTGAAGGGATAGGACTAAGAGAGGTCAATGGGAAAAGTAATTCAAGGAATATTGACAACTGGGGTTCAGATATACTAGATAAAATGTTTTAGAAGAAGTTGATGATGGCTTTAATATAGCATATTGTATATATATTTTTACCTTTCGTTTCTCCATAATTAGATTAAAATACCAGATAAAATTATTTAATATTTTTAAGTAATCCATAATAGCATGGAAAATAAGAATGACACCTTTTAGGAGGTCATATATTTTAAGTAATTTATAAAATGTAGAAAAATAGAAGGTGTTATATTGATTAACGAACTGAAGCAAGGGAAAACTCAAAGCAGCCACAGGAAAGGGGTTCCATAAGGAAGCAGATATTTCTTCTCACTCCCAAACTTGAAATCTATAGAGTAGATGCTGCGATAGTAATACTAGTAATACAGGCTTCTTGAGAAACAGTTGGACTAGTGGGACACTTACCTTTCTGCCATCTATCTACCTATTAGGCCAGCATATGAGATGTTTTCCCCAATAGATAGTATTGATACAGTTGTCTATCAAATACGTATTTAGGGGTAAAAGGGAAAGCTTTGGTATTACATCACACCATATAAAAACACAAAAATAGTTGCGATTGGTTTGAAGAGCAAATCATTTTTTAAAGTATGCAATAACAGAGAATAATCTATAACAGACCAACTTTATGATATTTGAGGTTGCTAAGGTATTCCCCAGAAACATCTGAGGCCCAGAAGACATGAAGAGAAGAAGGAAGGGAAAAGGAGAGAGTAATCTGATATATTTACTTACATCCAAATCTAAATTTCTGCATGAAAAAGTTTACCATAATTTATTGTAAGCAAAATTAAAAGACAAGTGCAAGGTTGGAGAAAGCATGAAATACAGGAAACACAGGGTTAATATTGCTAATCTGCATGTTGCCCCCATAAATTAGTAGTAAAATGACAACACAACAGGAAAAAGCAGGCAAATGATATTACAGTAGAATTTCCACCACATCTGTTTTTCTTCCCTGTAAGAGAACAATGCTTTACCATCCTGGTGAGCTCAGACATGGCGATATGATTTGTTTGGGTCAATGAAGTATATCACAAGCAGACACTTTAAGATTTATGTTTTGATTTGTTGTGTTCTGTTTACCTTCTTCTGCAGCAACCAGTGATATTCTGAATAGTAGCTGCTCCCAACGAACCCGGGATTAAAATACAATGTGAGAATTAAGCTTTTGTTTTAAACCACTGAAATGTGGGGGTTGTTGATACTGTCTAAGTCCATTTGGGCTGCTGTAACAAAAATACTATAGATTGGGTAGTTTATAAACAGCAGAAATTCATTGCTCAATAATCTGGAGGCTGAGAAATCCAAGATCAAAACACAGATTTGGTATCTGGGCAGGGCTCTGTTCCTCATAGACAGCACCTTTATGTGTCCTCACAGCAGAAGGAACAAACAGGCTTTCTTGGGCCTCTTTCATGAGGGCACTAATCCTGTTCATGAGAGCTTCTGCCCTCGTGACCTAATGACCTCACAGATACCCCACCTCCCAATACCACTGCACTGGGAATTAAGTTTCAATGCATGAATTTTTGAGGAAGACAAACATTCAGACTACAGCAGATACCATGGCTTAGCCTAACCTATCCTGACTCACACCGAAATCCATATTAGAAAATGGGTGTTGTTGCACCAAAATCTACAAATATTTGGCATTGATTTAAATGTTGTGCTCTGGGAAATGAGAGCTGTCAGAAGCTAGAAAGTTGGTGAGACATAGCAAGTAATAAAGAACACTTCAGTAAAACTATAATCTACAATAGCCTGAAAGGCAGATCATGCACATAATGAACATGTTGTTTTAGGGTAAGAGGCTTAGAAATGGAATGTTAGTTCCAGGTATTGGCAACTCTATCTCTAAATTTCTCAGATTATTACAAAAATATATGAGCTTGATAAGATAATTAGCTGATTTTTAAACATGAGTGGAAAAAATTAGAGTCTTAGAAATTGTGTACTTACAGGGCTGAAAGTTGAATTCAGTCTTCAAACAGTGTGACATAAAATTGAGGAAGTTTTTGAACAATACAGGCAGATATGATCTCAGACTTGCCTTTACCAAGGAAAAGGGGAACAATATGGTCTTTTTACCTATTGTTAAAATTGTTAAAATCTTTTAACCTATTATCTCAGTGCAAGTATCAAATTAAGGGTATAATTCTTACATGCATTTATTGAAAATTCTTGCTAGATTAAAATAGAGTAAAGGTTCAATTAAGTGTTATGACCCTCTTTGGGCAAAATGGCACAGGAAAAAGAGATTGAAAGTATGGCTCTCCAAAACTGATGGACTCAAGGTACTGAAACTTTAGTTGGCTGTGGGGAGGGATCTAGAAAAGAGGTGTAGATATTGTTAACAGAACATAGAGTTGACTGGAACGCAGTTGCTAAGAAACTTACTTAAGTTTTTGAAAAAAAAAAAAAAAAATATGTACTGCCAAAGAGACCATGAGCCTGGATTAAATAGTTTGTGACTGAAGCTTAAAATTATACTTAGGAAAACAACCTCTCTTGGATGAGAAGCAGTACACAAAACTACTAGATTTCCATGGAAGGCAGTTTTACTGTGCTAGCTCTATGTATGACTTACAGCATAATTGAAAAGGAAGAACATCCTGGATAGTGCCACAAGATCCACAGACAAACAGTGGACAAAGAAGCCACTTAACGGAATAGCAATCAGGGACTATTCCCAGGAAAGTTCTCTAAGCCTAGGGCAGGGGCCTCTCACAACATCTGCCCCATGGGATTGCATTGCTGCTGTGGCCTGGTGGCTGCTGTATGTCTCTTATTCTTCTGTTTTGGAAGGAGAGAATTTAATGCAGTTTATTCTATGCCTATGTTACCTTGTACATTGGGAATGTTTATTTCTTATGTAGAAACTACCAGGTATCACCCTGAGCGTTCATAAATTTGACTTTGAGCTTGAAGCAATGATTGGATAGTAGTTGTTTGTTTCCTTTGGAGAAGGGGGCAAAGTGTCCAACATGGAGAGGGGAGAGAACTGTATTTGTTAACTAGACGGTTCAACAGTATTAGACCTGTATTACTGTTCCCTGGGATATAGTTCCCCTTCTTTCCAGAGGATCATACTCCCCAGCCTGTTTGAACTGGATGTGAACACATGGCCTGTTTTGGCCTATTAAATGTGAGCAAAAGTCACATACATCACTTCTAGGGAAAAGAATTATGAGTCAGTACATGCCTCATCAAATTCGATATTCCACCTCCCATGAGAATCATCAGCGTGGCTATGAAATAGTGGCAGCTCCGTCAGCTGGAGCCCTGGAGTGAGGATAAGGAGGCCCTGAAACACAGCCCCTAGCTGACTTGTGATGAACATGTAGTGTGAGAGAGAAACCCACCATTTGTTCTTAAAGACTACTGGGATTTGGGGAAAAGGGTGTTTGTGTAGCATATCCTATTAGTCTGTTTTAACTGGAAGGTATAAATAATTAGAAGATTAAAGTATAAATGACTAGTGAATATATCAAAAAATAACTGATTAGAAATGTTCAGGAAAGCAGCACATATAACTTGGAAATTGTTCCTGACTACATTTAAGATATTCATAGAATATAATTTTGGAATTGGGGACTTGTCGGGAGACTGGAGTTTCTGCTTGACAAGATGGCAGCTACTACAGGGTTACAATTAGGAAAGAAATGTACAATTGTGCGTAGGTCTCACATGTGCCACTGTGACGAAAATGGCTGAATGATTAGGTGAATCATATTCACTCTGACATGGAGCATTATCTCTGCTAGCATCTTCCTTTTAGTCCTCAAACTGTTTCATCTCTGTACTCATAGAAGACATTGCCCTACTCCCTAAGGGACACAGCCCTAAATATCGTCTACTCATGGTCTCTAGCTCAAAGTTAAAACTCTCAGGATAGTATGTAGTTGTCTTTATCTGGCCCAGATGTGGTCTCATTTTGTCTGACAACCTATGGTTAGAAGACAGGTTCCACTCACACATGCCCAATATACAATGGTTGAATGAGAAGCAAATAACTGTAATAAATATTGTGGTGGTAGATTGTAATATCTGTTGACAATATTCCCTTCCACCCCTATTATTCAAAATGGTTTACTATGGACACAGAAATTTCTCCAATGTGCTGATTTTGGATTTAGCCATGTGCCTTGCTTTGGCTAACGACATGTGAGCAGATATAACTTCTGCCATACAAGACTAGAGGTATTAAATGTGTTTGTATGACTTAGCCTTCACTCTAGGCCTCTTGCCCTGCATTTTGATAAGAGCATACTCCTGATAGCTGCTGTTGTTTTACCCTGGGTCCCAGAAATAGACATATGTAGCTGACCAAAATGCACCCCATAGCCTGGAGCTGAACCCTCACTGAGTCACAGCTGACTCACAAAACTATGAGAGATGAGCACTTATTGTTATAAGCTACTGATGTGTGCAAGTTTTTAACCACAGTAAAAGTTGATACCATTCCCATTTAGAAAGAGGAAGAATGGGAGACACAGAATAGCCACTGACTGGGTTGTGATAATTTTGAAATCTCCCTGGCAAGTTGCTATGCAGGTGCTCTCTCCTTGGTGGAGGGAAATTCCTTGATTAAACTCTGATTCTGCACTCTGAAGGAACTCCTTTCCTTATGATTGCCATGACCCGTGGATCTGCCCTCTGGGGAGCTGTACCTTGTTCATATTATTGTCTTCGGCCACTTCTGAAATGCATGTTGCAGAGCAAGCTCTCTTTAGGGGCTGCAGAGCCTTTGAAGTCAGCTTCCTAATCATGGGAGGTTGGGGGACCCAGGTTTATTTATGTCTAGAATAGTCCAAAGCACTTGAGTCTAGGCGTATGGTTCCTTTAACAGCAGTTACCTCTAAATTTAGTCATTCGTTTGCACCCAGTTAGTTTTGTGAGCCAGTAACTAGAATAAAAAATTTTTCTAGACATAATTCTCAAATGTTCCTTATTTATTTGCCTCTTTACTCCCATACTTCTCTCGATTTGTGGTCAAAACTATTTAGAAGAAAACATGGAAAGGCCATCCCCTTAATTTGATATTTGCCTAGAGTCACTTTGAGTTTTATTGGGCATTTGAATCTTTAGTCCTGTTTTATACTGTCTCGGATCATTCGTGTTACACAAGCAAATGGCTTTTCCAAATCTGCAAGGCCCCTGATTTCTGGATCATCTTTTGTCCTTTCATTACTTCTCAGAAACTAACCACTTCTTTCTTTGGTCATATTTCTCATATAATATCTTGCCAAGCAGAGTCAATAGAACCTAACACATGCTACTAATACTTAATTTTCTACTCTCTTCCATTATAACACTATGTAGCCTTTCCATCTGCAATTAAGTTAATGCACTGATACTGTTACCAAGTGTTTTACTATTGAATCAAATAGATCTCTAGCCATTTCACGTGTTCATTTCTCCTTGCCATGAAGCTTCCTGACCACCGAGGTGATGCCACATATTTTTGTTATTTTTGTCACAGGATCACTCCATTTCTGTTACCAGTGTTTGCATTAGGTAAAGTTAGGCTTTATAAAGAACCCCTTTTCAGCCACGAGTATTACAGTGTCTGAAGAGACAGGAAGAACCATTTAAGACAATAATGCTCTGTATTAGTCAGGATTCTCTGGATGGACAGAACTAATAGTATATATGTATATATGAAAGGGAGCTTATTATGGAGAATTACCTTACATGATCATGAGGTGAAGTCCCACAATGGGCCGTCTGCAAGTTGAGGAACAAGGAAGCCAGTCGTGGCTCAGTCCAAATCCAAAAGTCTCAAAAGTAGAGAAGCCAACAGTGCAGCCTTCAGTCTGCGGCCGAAGGCCCAAGAGCACCTGGCAAACCACTGGTATAAGTCCAAGAGTCCAAAAGCCAAAGGACTTGGAGTCTGATGTTTGAGGGCAGGAAGCATCCAGCACCACAAGAGAAAGATAAAGGCCAGAAGACGTAGCAAGTCTGCTCATTCCACCTTCTTCTGCCTGCTTTGTTCTAGCCGCACTGGCAGCCCATTGCATGGTGCCCACCCAGATGGAGGGTGAGTCTGCCTCTCCCAGTCCACTGACTCAAATGTTAATCTCCTCTGGCAACACCCTCACAGACACACCCAGAAACAATGCTTTGCATCCTTCAATTAAGTTGACACTTAATGTTAACCAGCCCATGCTCTTATTCAGGTGAAAGTTATTTGGGTCTTACCTATGGATACTACGTTGAAAAAAATAGATAAAACAGATTCCTAATCGATTATTTTTATTCTTTTTTTTTTTTTTTTGAGACAGGGTCTCACTCTGTCACCCAGGCTGGAGTGGAGTGGTGCAATCTCGGCTTTTCGCAGACTCAAACTCCTCAGCTCAAGCAATCCTCCTACCTTAGCCTCCCAAGTAGCTGTGACTACAGGTGTGAGCCACCACAACCAGCTAATTTTATTTTTTGCAGAGAGAAGGTCTCACTCTGTTGCCCAGGCTGGCCCTGAACTCCTGTACTCATGCAATCCTCCTGCCTTGGCCTCCCAAGGTGCTGTGATTACAGGCATGAGCCACTGTGCCTGTTCATTGTTTTTAGTTATTGTAATTAATAAAATATGTTCTGATTTCATCTGATAACTAAGATGATCAAGGAACTGGGTAATGAATCACTGTTTGGACAGCCTGTTACTGTTACAAATAGATTGCTTATGATTGACCAGAATAACAGCTGAAAATTTAATGAATCTACTGCAGTCTTGTGACTTGTCAGGCAGCATAAAGGCAGCCAGTGGAAATATCATCCTTGCTTTGTTCCAGTCTAAAGAATTCAGCAGTCAGCATGAGCTCCTCTGGTTAGAAATGCAGACACAGGACCCTTGGGGTACAGACTTGCTCACTTGCTGCCAGAATGCCCCTCTGGATTAATTTCAGGCCCACTGAAGTATATGATTTACTGATTAATAGAAAATATATCTTAACAAACACTCAGGTCAAGGAGACCTATTAAATGCTACTTAATTTTGAGAGTAGGAACTTACAGCACGAACGCATTATGAAAAATGAATGTTTTTAATGACAAGGACTTTTTCTCAGTATACATAGAGCTCAAGAGGGGGAACATTTTTCCAAATAGTAGAATATGGGCTCTCAGGATTAGGACTCTAATTTAGGGTATTCACTTGCAAATGAGGAATTCATCATGTACCCAAAGAGAGAAACCACTCCAGATCTGTGTCATGTGGCTTTGATTTCAGGCAGTACTGTTTGGAGCAAGTTAATTCGACTAAAATAATTTAGGGAACATTATTATTCCTTGAGCACAAAGAAATGTGTCCAAGTATGTGTGTTTATTTTACTTAAAGGTGATAACTACAAAAAATGAAGAAAAGCAGAAGAGAAAAGGAAAGAATTGCCCCAGTTTCAACAAAAAGCTCTATAGTTTTTGTCACAGTTTGGATTCTCTGAGAAGCAAACTCTGAGGTGGAGAATCGTATGCAGGAAGCTTATTGGAGACTGTTCTAAGGATCAACGCCTGTGAGGTTATGAAGGAAGCAGGATTGAGCAAAATAAGGTATACTTGGTGCATTCATAGTAGAGTCCTCAGCCAACCCCCACAAAGAATTGTGGAGCTGAAATATCCCTTCAGGGTGGTCTCAAATTGAGGTAACGATCTGGACCTTTGTTACCCCTCCCACAACTACCCCCACTATCACTGGATACAGGCTGTCCAGAGAAGGAGTTGTGATTTTGGGTGAGGCATCTTTCTCCAGCTGTGAACAATCCCTGGAAATGGACTTAGCTGAGAGGAGTCAATCACCAACACTCTCAACAGCTGAGGAAATGAGTGCTTCAGGCCTGGAATTGGGTAAGCCGGGTGGCGTATCATGGTGTCCACTACAGTTCTCTGCTACTAATAGCTATATGTTTTATTGTGAATGTGTGTGTTGGTGGTGGGGGGATAGGAGAGGTGGTAATGGAGAGGGAAGTTTATAGGGAAGGATTGGAGTCAGATACGAGACTTTTTCTCTTGTGACTCCAATGTCAGTTTCCTTATTGTTCAGCTTCTTTAATAGTAGATAAGGCCATAAATGTCATCTGTTTAAAATAACTAACAGGATTCCCCAGACTTCCAAGCTAGGAGGAACCTTGAAGATTATCCAATAAAAAAGGCCCAGAGATGTTAAATGCTTCATGTTAGTAGTGAGACCAAGGCTATATACACATGCTTGATGGGTGAGACATGACCAATGTCAAGATTGGCTGACATTTAAATATTGTCATTTCAGAAGCCATTTACTCCTTATTTTATCCTAAAATAACTCCTAATTTTCTACAAGTGCTAGGAGGATATAGTATGCTGAGCAGGGCTGGGATGGCAAGTGAGGACCGCACTTAAGATCGTACAGGTGCACACAATTTAAAGAGGTGCTCAAAGGGTGGTTGCAAGTGTATGACCCTGAGAATAAGTGCCTCCTAAAGTTTTTTACCCTAGATCTCTAAAATGCTGTACCTTACTCCAGGCTCTGGTGCTGAGAAAATGGGCCTTTCCTCTGAAGAGATGAAATTTATTCTCCTTCAGCAGAGACTGGCTTAAAGTAAACCATATAACCCAGTCTGTCTGTCTTAGTCTGCATATGCTGCTATAATAAGATATTTAAGACTGGGAAATATACAAAGAACAGAAATGTATTTCTCACAGTTCTGGAGTCTGGGAATTCCAAGATCAAGGTGCTTGGCAGGTTTGGTTATTCCATGAGGGCTGCCTTCTGCTTCCAAGATGGCACCTTATTGCTGTGTCCACTGGAGGAAAGGAATGCCTGTCTCACATGGTAGATAGTGGAAGAGCATGAACCCTCTCTTATAAGGACCTTAATCCTGTTCATGAAGGCGGAGTCCTTAATTTAAGACCTAATTAGAGGTCTAGTTACCTCCTAATGGCCTCACATCTTAATGCTATCACAATGGCCATTAAGTTTTTTATTTGTCTGTTTTTTGAGACAGAGTGCAGTGGTGCGATCTCAGCTCACAACAATCTCTGCCTCCCAGGTTCAAGTGATTCTCCTGCCTCAGCCTCCCAAGACTACAGGCGTGTGCCACCACACCCAGCTAATTTTTTGTATTTTTAGTAGAGATGAGGTTTCACCATGTTAGCCAGGATGGTCTTAATCTCCTGACCTCGTGATCCACTCGCCTTGGCCTCCCAAAGTGCTGGGATTACAGGCATGAGACACCGCGCCTGGCCAGCCATTAAGTTTTAACATATTACTTTTGGAAGGGACATATTCAAACCACAGCAGAGGGCTTCTGCTGTGAGATTCCTGGAAAGGTTTCCTTACTGATAAAAAGGAGACACTAGAGGAGAAATTTCACTTTCTGTCTTTGGCCAGAGTTATGTAAATATGTGATGGCTGGAACTATTACAGCCATCTTGCAGCCATGAAGGGCCAGACTAGATGATGAGTTCCAGGTGGTGGCGAAGAAATCTGATTCCTTGGTGTAGCACTGCTGAATGAACCAACACTGGAACTCCCTGCTTTGGGATTTCTGGGAGGTGAGATAATACATTTTCACTGATTAAGATACTATTAATCACATTTTCTGTGACTTGCAAAATTAACCCAACTTTTATAAGGGGGTCTTTTTCTGACATGAAACTGCCCCACTTCCTTGTAAGTATTTTGATTCCTTGAGCACAACTCTCTATCTCCGTTAGAACTTCTCCATTATGCTAACAAATGTATTGACCTGGTCAGTGTTAGTTTTTGGCAATAGCTCGAGGTGATATGTGTTTCTCCACTTATTAGCTGTGGGACCGTGGACTGGTGACTTCATTGCTCTGGACTTTTTTTCGTATTATTTTTTTCATTGGTAGTATTTAGATATTGCTGTTACTTATCTCAGAGGGTGATTGTGAGGCATATTGAGATAATACATGTAAAGTGTTTAACATAGTGCCTGGTACATAATAAGCATTCAGTAGATGTTATGAATTATTAGCCTTTAATAGCTACTCATTCCCTCTGTGGAATATTTACTTATTAGAGTCATATAAAGGATCTTTTTATCTTTTGGTCACCAGGTATCCATTTACCGTATCAGGAAACAGTCATTTGAGACACTATTCTTTTCTCCATTCTTGGTTCATTTGGCTCAAGTGGCACCTCACTCCACAACTCAGTTGGCAGAATATATGACCTGGGACTCAACCATCAACTGTATCTCATTTGACCATATTATATCTCTGGCCATAGTGATTATTCACATTTGGTCACATACTGAAACAAATGCCAGTGAGATACAGTGAGACTGTGTCTGGGGCATCCTGGGAAGTTATTTTCCTTCTGATTGGTTTTAAATCTAGGAAGATGGACAATCTGGAGCTGTTGCCACCACTCTGCTAACATATTGCTCCAGAGACAGAAGCTAATAACTTAGCAGAAGGCAGAACAAAGAAACTGGATTCTGATGAGATTATTTGAACCCTGGATCTAGCCATACTCTAAGCCTGCCCTTCTCCTGGAATCTGCAGTTATGTGACCACCAGTGAATCCTGCTTTTGCTTAAGCCAGTTTAGGCTATTTTTCTTTCATTTATGACAAAGCAAATCTAAACCCATACAAGAGAAAGCTTTCTTTTAAAACTAAAATATCCTAATTGTCACTTTTGAGTGAATTGTAATTTAGAGAACCCTCTTGCCTGTGTGTCATAATGTAGCCTACTCCATACGTTTTGTTCCCTACTCCTTGCAAGGGCCAGCACACACTTATACTATGAGGTGCTGCAGAAACTGAAGGGACTGCTTACTATAAATCTTCCTTGAGAAACTTGGTGAGTTTTCTTAACCTATAGTTTTCTTGGTTTCATTTAGGTGGCATATGGATAACTTGCTTCATAGAGATGCCAGGATTAAATGAGATCATATATGTAAAGTTTCATTCCTTCATGTTACTCTTACGTTCTTTACTCCTGTATCTTATGATGCTCAAAGGCACTTTAGGCCAGGCAGCATAGGTTTTATTCTTTAGCAGCCCAGTTCCAAGGGACCAATTCCTCATGCATTTGAGGGTCTGGTTGTTGAGCACACCTGGGAGAAGGAGTAGAAACATGGGCTCTCTTCCAGGTAGCTCTTACAAATGATAAAGAGCCAAAGAGCCAGGACATAAGTGAGAGTGAATGAAAAGGAGCCTGGTCTAGGCCTTGGGGAGTAGAGGAAGGTCCTGTGAGGTTGTAGGGAGAATAGGCAGTGAGCCGTCAGGGAAGGCTGACAGCATATGGAATGGTAGAGGGAAGTAAGCAGAGAGTCCAGCTCATGAGCAGAAGGTCGCAAGAACTGGAATGAGAAAGGAAGGAAAAAGATAGAGGAGTATATGAAGGAGTGAGCAAGCACAGAGTAAAGGGTACCCACCTTCTCAGCTGCTTTAACAATGCATTGATTCCACAGTCACCATTGATTTAAGGCTTGGTGGAAGACAAAGGGAAAGAGGAACTGCCCCTGAGGGTACAGAACTAGGCCTGATGAGCAATTAGCATAAACCCTTCTAACAGGATGATCATTAGTGCTTTTTGTAGTGTTTCTCTGTTGGTTACACACTTCCATTTAGATTGTCTCACTGGGTCCTTGCCACATCCATATGAAGAAAGCAGGACAGGGATTATGATGTACATTTTGCAAGTAAGGGAATGAAGGTTACCCTTTTCCAAGGATTGCCTAGCTAATATCTGCTGCTCTTGAATCTTAGTTTATCTTTCTTTCAGGTTTCTGAGATTGCCCTTTATTAAATTCCTATACATTTCCTAAGTTCCCTTTACTTCCTAAGTGGTGTCTCTGACACTAGTCTCAACTTGATGCCAATGCATCCTCTTTTCTTGTGGCCAGAGCTATCCTTCGAATCATGCCATTCTTCTGCCCAACAATATCAATTGTTTCCCATTGCCCACCACAATAAAGTCACAACTGTAACACGGGACTCAAGGTCTTTGCTATTTACAGCCCATTGACCTTTCTATCCCCCATCCCCATGCTCCAGCAATGGAGGAGTATTAGCCAGTTCTTGAACATACCATGCCTGCCCTTTGGAACCTCTATACCTTGGAAATGTTTTACTTGTTGCCAGGAACATCACCTACTGTCATCTTTGTCAAAAGTCCTACTTACTCAAGATCACCTTAAAAATTTGTCTCAACTGGAAACTTCTCAAATGTCCATAAACAGGCTTGGTCCTTTCTCTGAGAGCCCCACTCTTTTTGATTATTCTCTAATGTAGCATTTTGTATCCCTTGAGTATAATTATATGTTGGTACCTTAAGGTTTGGTCTTGTTTTGTTTATGTTTTTCACTGAACAGTGAGCTCCTGCAGAGAGAGTTCATATCTGATTCATCTTTGTTTCCCATATCACCGACAAAGCATGGCACAAACCCCATACCCCATGGATACTGAACTCAATTTCACGTTCCTCTTAAGGCTACCCTCAATGCTTGCTATGTCCTCCAGTTCCTTGTACACACATGGTAACAGGAGTGCTGGAAGAGTTATGCAAAATTCCACTCAAGATGGCCTTGTTTATCTCATTGAGTTTCTTAAGCATTCACTGTGCTTTAAGTCCCACAGACAATGTGTTAGACACCTTCCTCATCAAGTGCAGCATTGTTATGAATTATTTCTCTCTGCACTGTCACAGATATTTCATTGTATATCCACCCAAAGCAAAGGCACCTAAAATATAACAAATCTATTTTGGCCTTAGGTCAAACATTTTTCTATATTTGTTAGAGATGCAGTTCTTATTGATTGCTATTTAACATTCAGAGTAATTTTTAAAAACTGACAACTTCTGGCCTACTCTGATAATTGCCACTTCCCTGACAGGCTTAGAGCAAGTGTGGAAGCAACCGATAGGTGCCACAGGATGGACAGGCTAGTCACACAGGTCATCATGAGAAGTAATTTGCCCTGATCCTTATAGGGACCAGGTCTAGGAGACTCTTGTACTTGAGGTTTATAAAACCAAGCAACTTCCTCATTGAAAGAGATAAAAATAAATATGACCCTCCCACTGCCACCATAGTAATTAATATTAGGGAAAATCTAAGAACATGGTGTGTCTAGATAGAGGACATGAATTGCAGGATCAGTTCCCCAGTACTCCTTGGGAGCCTTTCCTTAAGAATCACTATAAGGAGCCCAGATGGGCACAAATTTGGCACTTTCTTCAGGACTGTGAAGAGGAAGGTGATATGCTATCAGAGACCAAAAAGTTAGGTCTAGAAAAACCAGGGCAATGACAATGAATTGGTGACTTGGCAACCAATTATACGATTTTACCCAGAATCTTTGCTAGTAATAAACTCAAGTCACTATGAGCTTTAATGTGAAGCCTTGCGTGTTAAGCGAAAACCAGCTTCTACCTGCCTCCTTTCCCCTGCTTCAGGTTGGCAACTTGCATAGACGGCTGATCATGGTAATGGAAGAGGAAAATGGTGAGGGCATCCCTCCAAGACTGCCAGGCATGGGATCTGGTCCAGCTGTAAGGGAACGTGTACCTAAAGTAGTCTAGCCAGAAGCAAAACCTGAATCCTATATGCAGATACTGGGAAGACTCTACGAGACATCTTGGACAGAGTTAAGTTGGCCTTTCTTATTCATGGGTTCCACATTGATGGATTCAACTAACAACAGATTGAAAATATTTAGGGAAATTAAAAAATAACAATACAATAATAAAACACAAATACAATAATGCAGTATAATAACCATTTACACAGCATTTATATTGCATTAGGTATCAGAGGTAATCTAGAGATAAGGTATACAGAAAAATGCGCTTAGGTTTTATGCAAGCACACTATTTTATATCAGGGACTTGAGCATTCTTGGATTTTGACATCCACGTAGTATCTTGGTACCAATTCCTCGCAGATATGGAGGGAGGCTCAGCACAAGCAGTTGCAAGTTATGTTGATTAAAAATAGGCAAACTGGTGCAGAATAAAGGCTGTAGAAGGCAAAGAAGTACTGAAGTTCCCTTTTCTTTAATGCCTTGCATAGTTGTGAAGACCAGGAATGAACATCCCTATGCAGTATATGCCAGTTTTGATGCTGTAGCCTTTTGTCAGGAAATGGCCTTTGGCCCCAAGGCAAAGGGTCTGAAATTTCAGTGCTTTGGCTAATTCTTCCATCTGAAGAATTCTTGGCTTCCTATTCTTGTTAAGTCAGGCTCAGCATGATTTTGACCAATTTGTACTCTTCATTGAGAAATCACTGGTGGTTAACTTGAACTCAGGGGATCCTGCCTGCTGGGCTGCTCTAGTCTTTGTGGTTAGTCAATCAGAAAGCAGAAACGTCTAGAATGTCAGACCACACAGTAATGTTCACTTTAATTGACAAAATTGATAGCAGAAAGTTAAAGTTTCATTATAATGTTTTCCAGAAAGACTGACAAACCACAGGAGCTTTCATGCTGGTTTCATAGCTTACAGTCTTTGTCAGAAGAAGCAGGTGACATGCATTTTAACACAAGCACATCCCTTCTTAGCAAACACTTTCCCCTCAGAAGGGAGTAATTCGCAGTTCAGTTTACCCTGACCACACCTTACCCAAGCTGGTACGGTGGTTTTTCATCAGAATTTTTTTGATCAGCATATAGGAAATTGGAATTATATGCATTTTACTTTGCAGTTCTAACTTATCTTTATCTTTTTCTGCTTTTGTTCACCAGTGTTCCCACTCCCTTGTTCAGGTGTCAGAAAATCAGTGTAGCAAGTTAAAAAAAATCCTTCAAATAAATCATAAAATATCATGATCTGCAGTACAGTCAAGATGATATTAACATACGCAGAAGGACTTGTCTCTGCTTTTACACTGAGGACTAGACCAACTGCATTTACAACTTTTTTTCTGTGCTGTTTTGAGGTTTTCTTATTCTTTACTCACTTAGAAAAACTCAGTTGAAGCACCTATCTTATTTTCTTTGTTGTTTTTGTGATGCCTTAAGAAAAAAAAAAATGTCTCTCTCTGCAGACTGATGGTTTGAGGGCTTTGCCCCAGGAGTCTTTAGATTGAGACATTTGAAATCTCACTCTGCCATAGCCTCCGTAGCAGAGTCTCCCTCTTCTCATTACTCACAGATTTCTGCTATCTTGAACACTCCTTCACAGGAGGCAATGGCATAATTGAAGCTCTCTGAGTCTTAGTTTCCATTTCTGAAAAGAAGAGAATTACGTGGTGATCTCCAGGTCTCCATGTCAGTGACACCAGCTCTGGTCTCTCTTAGCCAGATAGCAGCTTTTATTCCCGTTACGCATCACTGCTATTTCCTAGCAGAAGTAATTGGGGATCTATATTACTTAATAACTGTATTTGTCAGAATATTATGGCAAGTTACTTCCTAAAGCATCCAGACCTTTGTTAAAAGCTCTAGTGCCTATACTCAGACATGCGTGTACCAACTTGCACAGCTTTCTTCTCCAGCCACTCCAGGGAAACGTACTTTTTTTCCATAGGTATCCTTATTGATTTTTTTCTGTCCCTTTGTGTCTTTAAAAGCTGCATTTCACTTCCTACTTCGGCTTTTTTCTGATCTGACTCCTTGAATGTATCGCTATTTTTGGTTTTCTTCCTTGCGCATTTTCTCAGCTTCCACTTTGAGATGTTTCCCCTTTGTCGGTACCTTGTGCTCTTTTGTTGTTGTTGTTGTTGTTGCTGCTGCTGTTGCTGCTGCTGCTGCTGCTATTAAGAGCTGAGAGGAAGAAGGTGAGTTGCTGAGCGATATGGCAGCCAAATTGTATCATTCCCAGAACAGTTTGTGTTTAATATTGTCCATTTATGACCAGTCTGTGATGACGGCTCAGGCACTGGGAAGTAGCCTCGGATGCACTATCAGTTTTTCTTCATCTTTTCTCTATTATGTGGTTTTTAAGTTACTTGCTTGCTTTCTGTTTATATGACAACGGATTTTTGTGTCCATTACTCTCTACTGCATTTCCACCAAGAACGATTTTTCCTGTTCATGAATTATTTCCAATCAACCATTCTACAAGTTTCTCATAGAGGCCTCGATGTAAAACCTTCCTTTCTTTCTTTTACTATCTGTGTCATCTTAGGCAAGTCACTTTATCACAGTGGGCCTGTTTCTGTGTATAGATGATGATACTTATGTCATATTGTGAACATGAGGATCACATGAGTTTATGTGTGTGAAAATGTCTAGCATAGTACCTGACTTACAGTGGGGCTCAGTACAAGAATATTTCCTTCCCTCGTCTTCCTTCCTCCTCCTTTTTATTTGACATTGCATGAACAAGTACCAAGGGTTGTTTTAACAGTTCCAGAAAATGTTTCCATCTTTTGGGACAGGAAGCTTTGTTTAAACAGGTTATTCTGGCATACTTGAAAAAGATTTAATGCCACCTAAGTAAAACTAGATTCCATTCCCAGAATTCAATGTGTGTCACTGATTTCTGTGGGCACCCACGGGTCATACGGTATTACTTGGATTTTGGGGGCTTCCCTAAACGTGGTAAATTTCCATTAAACAATTATTTACCTCGAACTTTTCTCAGATACTTTGGATTCCTTTTCTCTGTTCCTCATATACTGAAGTAAATGGTCATTATCCTTCCTCTCATGCCTTTTCAAGCAAACACCATCTGTCATAGTGTTTACTCTGCCAACAAGTCACTCCAAATTTGGGCCTCAGCACCTGGACCATTCATCAACTCCAGTTCACAGTATTTCATATTGCAAAAATCACATGTATTCATTTCTCTATTCTCTTTTCTTCCAGAGTCAGCTTCAGCTTCTGAGGAATCCTCTCTGCTTTCTTTTGCTTGCTTTCCAAATACTTGGCTCCAATCCTTACTCATTGATTCTGCTTTGCAGCCGTAACCACTTTTTCCAGGCATGTAGAATTGTCTACATTTCTCATCATCTCTATGGGTTCATGGTGCCTCCTTTTTGCCTAGAAAAAGCCAAACCTAATGTACTGTTCTGTGCTTTGTAAAATAGGGAGTGCAATTCTTTATAATTATCTGGCTATCTTACCATCCCTAGTTCAAGATGATACGTGCTTCTTAAGACAGAATTGTTCAAATGATTCCAGTTCTCCCTTCAGGTCACCCACTCTTCTTTTGTGTTTCGTTTTCCATGTAGTAATGCAAATTTTACATTATGAATGATAATCTCCATACATCACAGAAGATAGTGCTCAGATACCTACTGGCATGACAGATAGAAATACTGAGACTCAGAAACAGAAATTTCATGTGAAATTTTCCAAGCCTGACCTTCTATCTAAAGAAGCAATCTCATGTTGATAAGTGGTTTATCTCAGGTGGCCCCAAACTTTTTGGCCTCAGGGACAGGTTTCATGGACTTGGGTGGTGGGGGGCAGTGGGTGGTTCTGGGGTGATTGAAGCACATTACATTTATTGTACACTTTATTTCTATTATTATTACATTGTAATATATAATGGAATATTTATACAACTCACCATAATGTAGAATCAGTGGGATCCCTGAGCTTGTTTTCCTGCAACTAGACAGTCCCATCTTGGGGCAATGGAAGACAGTGACAGATTGTCAGGCATTAGATTCTCATAAGAAGCCTACAACCTAGATCCCGTGGATGCGTGGTTCACAATAGGGTTCGTGCTCCTATGAGAATCTACTGCTGCCACTGATCTGACAGGAGGTGGAGCTCAGGTGGTCATGCCAGTGATGGAGAGAGGCTGTGAATACAGATGAAGCTTAGCTGGCCCACTGCTCACCTCCTGCTGTATGGCCCAGTTCCTAACATGTCGCAGACTAGTACTAGTACTAGTACGTGGCCCAGGGATTGGGGACCTGTTTTATCTGACCTCTAGAGATTTAGAAGTCATTATCTCATAAGGATTATTTTGGACTGTTCTAACTGGTGTAGTTTATTTGACTATCGGACCAAAATATACTTTCTTATAACTTTTACTAAGTGAGCCAAAGTCCTAGTTAGTCCCTTTTGAACCACACAGTTCTTTTCCATATGATATCCCTTCTAATAGTTGAGGACATTAGTATGTAATCTAGTAAGTCATTTATCTTCCAAACAACCTCAGTTCTTTCATTTTCAAAGCTTCTAGACTCTTTACCATCCTGACCATTCACCTCTAGATGTAAGCTAGCATGCCAAAAAATGTGGCATTAAGAATCAAGTCAGGGCCAGGCGTGGTGGCTCATACCTGTAATCTCAGCACTTTGGGAGGCCAAGGTGGGAGGATCACCTGAGGTCGGGAGTTCAAGACCAACCTGACCAACATGGATAAACCCCGTCTCTACTAAAAATACAAAAATAGTCAGGTGTGGTGGCGGCACATGCCTGTAATCCCAGCTACTCAGGAGGCTGAGGCAGGAGAATCACTGGAAACCAGGAGGCATAGTGGGTGCTCAGGAAACCTCCCTGTCTTATAATCCTGTAATCCCAGCACTTTGGGAGGCCTAGGCAGGTGGATCACGAGGTCAGGAGATTGAGACCATCCTGGCCAACATGGTGAAACCCCGTCTCTACTAAAAATACAGACACACAAAAAAAATTAGCTGGGTGTGGTGGTGCACACCTTTAGTCCCAGCTACTCAGGAGGCTGAGACAAGGGAATCACTTGAATCCGGGAGGCAGAGGTTTCAGTTAGCCACAATCATGCCACTGCACTCCAGCCTGGTGACAGAGTGAGACTCTGCCTCAAAAAAAAAAAAAAAAAAAAAAAAAAAAAAAAAAACAAAAAAAAAAAAAAAAAAAAAAAAAAAAAAAAAAAAAGGAACTGAGACTATTAGGGAAAGCCTGTTTCTCACAGAACAGAGACTATCATTTTACATAGCATCCTTCTGATATAATCTAAAATCATAATCACTACTCAGCAACTTTATCACACTGTTGACTCATTCTGAGCTTGCAGAGAGCAGCAAACCCCCTTTTTAGAAAAAAACAAAACAAAACTATTGGTTAGTCAAATTTCTTTAATCCTAAACACAGGCAGTGCTTGTGCTTGTTTTATTTCATTTTAGTCTAGATCTTGGGTTCACATTTAGCTACATTAATTTTCACCTTGCTAAATTTACTACTCTGTCATTTTAGCCATTGAGATAATTTTGGATTCTATCTCTTTTTTATGTGAATTTAAAAATTCAAAACAGTAACCTTCATAATGGGTTTTTATTTTGTGAAACAAATGCCATTTTTTTGTATTTTTTATTTACATCATTATTATATTCTGCTCACGGTATGTTGCCATCTGTCATACTTTATTTAACTTGAGAAGTCTGTTTAAAGACTACTTACAGACCTATGGGATTACACTCACTTTGGAAAGCTTAATGCTTATGCCTGAAAGTAAAGTCAGTCCTCCACTTATAAACAACATACCACTGTAGCCAAAACATATGAAAGGAGAGGAAGTGGCATTCCTAAAATCAGAATTGATTTCTTTTCACAAATCAGATAAACATGTCACCCAAATGACTAATGTGCAAAGGAAGGATTTCAGATTCTGGAGCCATACCCAATTAGTTTGAAATCCAGCCACCTCACTCCTGTGGGAAGTCACATTGGGCCATTTGATAATCTTCTCTATGACACTTCATCTAAAAGGTGTGGCCCTAGGTACTAGCTTCTCAAGATGATGAATAGACTTATGCGAGATAATAGATATAGAAGATCCTGGCCAAAATTCTTAGCATATAGTTGGTGCTCATTATGTGTTATTGGAAGATGAACAGACTCCATCATTTCAAATTCATGGTTTCCTCACCACTTCCATCAAGCCTTGAGATTCCTCTCTGTTTTGTTGATATTTAAATTCCATATGCCACAATATAATTTTTTCTTAAATATGATGATCAACATGTTCCCTGAAAGCCTCTCTGTTTTATCCCCTATGTCCTGAACTGCACACAGAGTTCCACTTGAATTAGAGCAATGCTTGATGACAGCAGATGTTGTGTAGAGTGCATTTCCAACCTACAGAGTATGGAGAGCCAATGTGACGGTAAAGACTTACCTGATCTGAAGGAAAGGCAATTTGCAAGAGGAAATCCTGGTGAGGTTTGGCTTGACAATCTCCTAACCCATTTCTTTTCTCCCTAGTATACTTCAGAAAGGTGGCTTTGGAAGAGAAGTTTATGGAGACTTTGCTCAGCTCAGTGTTATTTGAAAATGTTTTGCTTCTGTCTCTCAAGACTCACTTGTGGTTCCATCTGTTCTCAGCTGATGGAAGAGAATGTCAGGAGGAGGCTCAGTGGCTGCTCTAAGCGTGAGCAATTACCCATCAATTTCATAAGGTCTTGGCTCCTACTTGACCTCCCAATTGAGAATACACAGTCATCAAGCTGTATGCCCCTGTGCTTCCCTACTGCTCCGCTCCAGTGGGAAATCAATGCAGCATATGGGTAAGTTGTAAGGCCCTGGAATCAATCAGGGTGATCTAGATCTAAACTGATTGTCTTACCTCTGAACCCCCATTTCTTCTTCTGTAAAATGGGGAGAATCATGCTACCACCACACCTGCCTTACAAGAGCATCTGTATATTTGATACAGTGTAACTTTAAAAGCACATCATCTTCTTTAAGTGCTAGACATCGCCATTTACAACAAGGAGGCTTCTTGCTTTGGGGACCTTTCCTTCCTGGGCAGTGACCTGATTGTTTAACTCTGTGATGGCATCTGTACACGGTTCCAGTAAGTGGTTAGATATGACTTTGCTGCCCAGGTTCATGCTGGCAGCCACATGGAAGCCACACTCTTGGGAGAGTTTTGGTAGACTGCTTGGCAATATAACCACAAGGGTTAAATCCAGCTAGTTAGCAGGTTGACTCAGCCCCCATGCTGATAGTTCTGGAGATTCCAAATGGGAAGTCTAGATATCATCAACATGGCATTAAAGTGATAACCATCCTTAATTTCGTGTACTGACTTTATGGTTTCCCGGTTTCCTCATCTGATCTGTGCTGTACCTCAACGAATTAGTTGTAATAATTACATCAGCATCAAAGTCTTGCTGGGAAGATGAGATGAGGAAGTCCTTGCATAATCAATCACCTAGTGCTGTGCCATCCTCCGGGGGGTGGGAGGGGCGGGCAGAGATAACTGCCCACAGATCTCCATCTCATAAGGCTTGGCTGCGACTCTTGCTTAAATGCTTTTGTACTTTGAACACTGAAGAGAAACGTTCTTTCCTAACTTAAAGCTGCTTTGTAGAAATATGTGTCGAAGTGTTAGTGGTTTCATAAAGTTCTAAATGAAATTGTTTAAGTTATTCTACCATATCATCTGGTTGCATGATGTGTAAAGTGACACTGTGCTGTGACACCTCCCCAGCATTTCCTTCATTAACACGGTTCAGTGGACCCGACTGTCAGTGTGTGAGCCCGGACCAACTGGGCTAATTATTCTGACCATAAAATGCCAATTAGTGCCTGGTGTGGTAAATATCCTTGATTAGTTTTACTTTCTATGATTTTTTCAAAATATATACCCAGATATATTTCTGGATGAACTCAACACCACTTTGTCAAATTCAGGAAAAAATAAAGCACCTCAGTGAAGATTTTAAAAATGCAATTACCATAAAACATACATTAAATTATGCAAACAAATCTCATTACAAGTACAGATGTTTTGCCTGAGTAATGTGAGTATATATCTTTTCATTCAAGTCTGCTTTCCATATGCATTAGGAAATGTTTGTTATTTCTCCTTATAGGTTTAGAATAATTCTTGGTATGTTTATTCCTGTGCATTTAATTTTTTCATTTCATTAATGACTTGTTTCTATATATCTAATTTATTTCTACCCATTTGATTCAACTTAGTAGTTTTTATAATTTTTAATTTATTTATGATTTCTAGTGAGATAAAAATATTCTTTATGCATTTGCATAGCATCATGAAAATCAGGTGACTACTATACATTTAATACTAAAAAAGATTTCAAAAAGCACCTACCACATCCTCATATACGCTGCATACACATGGCCATGTATCACGAGTCAGGGAGCATTGTTTTTCGGGTAACTCTCTCTCCATATGAAAGGCAAAATATCTTGGAAATCTTTTGATTATAGAGAATGCCAATAGTGCTTGCAAGAGGCCCAAACCACGGCAATTAGAGAAGTCCTTTGCACTCACATAGTGGAAAATGTTTGTACTTTAGATAGCAAAGCAATATGTTATCAGGGGATGTGATTAGAATTAGAATTAGCATCATGTCTTTGTAACACAACCCCTTAACATGCTGGTTAATTTGCAGTTTATCAAAGTATTTTCAAGTGGAGTCAATCTCAACCTGTGTGACTACTTGACGAGGGGGGTGGTGTAATGATTCCACCTGCTGCATGGGCCTGTTGTGAAGATTTGAGGAGAAGATCCTCATGTGGTCACGGTGCAGAGCCAGACCAGGACAAAATGCTCAACAAATCTTCACGATTGCTATTGTTCTCACTAGAAGATATCATTTTCCTCTTGAATATGTGAAAAACTGAAGTTGGAGAGGGAAGAGTAGTAGAGCAAATAAAAGACACATTTTTCTGCAGTTTTAGAATACAATTATTTTGATTAGAGAAATTACGTATGCTAAAATTACTGGAGGAAGAGAGCAAAGATAGTTATATGCCACATAAGGACATTTTAGCCAACTACAAACCACATGTAACACGGTGGTCCCATAAGTCTATAATGCCATATTTTTACTGTACCTTTCCTGTGTTTATATATGTTTAGATACACAAATATTTCTCGTTGTATTATAGTTGCCTACAGTATTCAGTACAGTAACATGCTATAGCCCAGGAGTAATAAGCTATACCATACAGCCTAGGAATGTAGTAGGTTATACCATCTATCCTGTAAGCACCCTCTATGATGTTTGCATAATGATAAAATCCCCCAATGACACAATTCGCAGAATGGATCCCTGTTGTTAAGTGGGGCATTACTATATTTCAAGGAAGGCTAAGGATTTCAGGAGTTCCTGCTTCCCTCCAGCATACTCTTAAGACACCCATTATTGGCAGTCCTGAGACCACACTAAAACTCACCAGATAAATAGATACAAAACCACTTAAATATGTCCATATTCACACCCACACTGCCAAACCACACCATACCCCCACCAATTCCTCCAAATATGCTCCATACCCCCACAGTCAGCTCAGGCAGGGAGGCCCCTCTGTTTATACCAAAACATGGGTAACTTTTAACAATTGTTTCCTTAGAACAGCCAGCATGCTATACATTTTAAGCTTTCTATTTTTTTTTCACTTAAAATGGAAATCTTTCCAGATCAATAGATTTATCTTGTAGTACATTTTGAAATTCAACCTCTTAACTCATGTAAAATTTATTGAGTGTAAATTGTGAAGTGCTGATTCAACAGTTTAATTTTTTCACAAATATCTAATTTTCCCTACAGCATTTGACCTTAGTATAATAAATACTTGTTTCAGTTCTGTTCATTCTTGAGCTAAAAGACTTTACAGTTTTAATTTGGTAGTTTTATAATTCCATTTTAGTATCTAGTATGAGAAATACCTCATTACTCTTTAATTTTATTTCATGAATGGATTGCTTAAAGTTGAACTTACCAGGTGTGACTATTTATAGTTTATTTTAAATTAAATACAATCTAGTTCCCATCTCAAGTGCACAATAGGCACAAGTGGCTAGTGGCTGCAGTATGAGTAGCATGCATATAAAACATTCCTGTCATTACAGAAATCTCTCTTGGACAGCAGTGTCCCAAAGCGTCATGGCTCTGGGATGTTTAATGCAGTTTTCGAAAACTGCCAGTGAGATAAAAACCAACATTTTACAGTATAAGATCTTGCCATACATATATGTAGGTATATCCTTTGCTGCAAGGTTTGGTTATATCCCTCAGCGATGTTTTATAGGTATATTTTTAAGGGTTCTACACAATTCTTGGTAAACTGTTACTATTACTCGGAGAGCAGGTATTGTCTGATTTTAGAGACAAGAGCATTTGAAACTTAGCGAAATTCTGGGACTTAGTAGAAACGTACACATGAGTCAGTTACTTTATTTGGTATTTTTATTGGCATTTTGCTTTCAAATGTATCACTTACTGCCAAGATATGCAAGCCAGAATCTAGTGGTGTTCGCTTAATCATCCGAGGCTGCCCCCTGCAAAAACAGCTTTAAGGCCCACCTGGCCTTGGGCAGCCTCCCTCACTCCTGACCGTGCGCAGCTAGGATCTCAGGTGGGCAGGGCTGGACTTCTTCCTTAGCCACATATGGTTCATGCTCTGCTTTTGCTCTACAACTTGCTCTCATTGCTTAGGAGGTCCCATTGGATGTATCTCCAGGGAGAGGTTTTTATGCTTCATGTTTTAAAGTCTAAATCCTGATCCTGTGCAGACTTTTTTTGGGATTGTTTTTCAGAAAAGTGGATTTTTTGGAGAATTTTGGTGAGATGCAAGGATGACCATTCTCCCGAGACTGGCCCACAAATATCCTGCTGGCCGAGTGTAATATGAGTTCTTGGTTCTCTTCCCTCGTTCTGTGCCAGTAACTAAGTCTCCCTGATAACCTTTGCAGTACCGCCATTTTACACCAGTGTCCCTCATGACTCCTTTGTTGTGGGTAATTTCATACATTGTCTCACTAATTTATTGTTGCACATGTGCTTTAATATTGTTTGGTCCAGTAGTTGTTTTAAATATAATGATTCCAAACCCAGCGTTTAATTTGATAGCAATCGCTACCTGAAGCAGTGGATTCATGCCAGGCACTAGAAGGGCCCGTGTGCATTGTTCAGCCTCTGTTTTTAAAACTTCCTGACAGTTTCGATATTTTCTTCACTTATGTTCCGGACAAATCTGCATTGGCTTATTGCTACATTGTCTACCTTCTTTCTGTTGCGAAGGGGGATTTTTAAAGTTGCATTGTTCACAGAGTGTTCATTTTTGCCTTTTTTCTGTTTGTCTGATTTGCTGAATGATATTCTGAGTTCTCAGCGATTTTTCACTTGATGTTCTTGAGATTTCAGGGAGACAATTTTACCCTTTACATGGGATGCGTTGCAGTTTTTCAATCATATAACCATATCTTCACAAACTTGGACAGGCTATACGTTGCCAGCATAGAGCAAGTCAGAACAAAGTCTTGTTTGGAGCTGGGTCTCTCAGTCGCACTACTCAACCCTTTCTTTAGACTTTGGTGTGGACCTTTGTTGTTGAGATCACAGGGACTTTGTGCCATGTCATTGCCACTCGGAGAGTCCTTCCTTTGGGTGCCCCATGGTTGCCCAGGCAGCAACATGAATCCAAAGGCATTAGTGACAATGTCTCTTGCTTAAAAAGAATTGTGATTGAACACTGGGAGAGAAGTTGAGCCTCTAAGGGGTTTATCCCTGGTACTTATGTTCTGGTATGTAGCTGAGCCCTGAGTAAGAGAATGTATATTTAAAGCTTTTAGTTAGGTCTAGAAACAAGGCTATAATCCTCCCTCATCTTTTTATGCCAGTTCCCTGTTTGTAAAGTATTTGAATATTTGTTGTCTCACGTTGTCCTCACAATATAAAGGCACTCACTGCAAATAGCAAACATTTGATACAAGCTTCTGAATATTACTGTTATTTCCCAACCCTTCCCCTCCCATTTCTCCCACCTCCCCTTCCTTCCTTCCTTCCTTCCTTCCTTCCTTCCTTCCTTCCTTCCTTCCTTCCTTCCTTCCTTCC
>NW_012118321.1:1408224-1437715 GCF_000951035.1 Colobus angolensis palliatus
CCTGCCACCACACCCAGTTAATTTTTTTTTCTTTGTATTTTTAATAGAGACGGGGTTTCAATGTGTTAGCCAGGATGGTCTCGATCTCCGGACCTCGTGATCTGCCCACCTAGGCCTCCCAAAGTGCTAGATTACAAGTATGAGCCACCGTGGCCCGCCTCCACCTCCTCTTTCTAAAGGTTTCTTTTTCTTCTTTTTCTCTCCCCTCCCCCTCTTCTCCTCTCTCTTTCCTTCTCTTAATGACAAAAAATTTTTTGAGTAGTATTTTTCCTATTTATATATTTTCGTTTCTCATTGCTCATTTTACACAATATAGATGCAAGTGAATATTTCTTATTTTTCTCTCCAACTTTCAGTAATATTAAGAAGCTTGATGGTTGCTCTTGAACATTTTATATTGACAATGTGTTAGGTTTATATTGTTATAATGTGTTAGTTTATATTGACTCTGTGTTAGGTGCATGCCAGTGGAGCCTCCTCTCTTCTCCTGTATCCTCTCCCCTTCTTTTCTTTTCCCCCTCCCTTTCCTTCTTGTCTTCTCCTTTCCCTTTCTTTCTCATTTCCTTCCTCTCCTCTTCCCTTCCTTTTCCTCTCCTCTGCTCCTGCCCCTTCTCTTCTCTCTTAGCATCTCTCTCCCCTCTTTGCTTTTGTTCTCCTCCTCTGTCCTTTTCTCTTCTTTTATGTCTTCTCCCCTCTCACCTCTCTTTCTCTCCAATATTCTCCTCTTCCCTCCCTTCCCTTTCTCTTTTCTCTCCTATCCTTTCCCACCTTTCTCTACCCTTACCCTCCCCTCCTCTCACTTTCCCTCTTTTCTTTCCCCCTTTTCTTTCCACTTTTACTTTTGTTTGCTCTTCCCTCTCCTTTTCTTTCTCTTCCTCTTCCCTTCCCCGTTTACTTCCTTCCTTACTTCGTGGTGCATAAAAAAGGCTTAGTGAGTGTTCCAAGTTAACATATTTTCTTTCTCATGATTTGAAAATAGGTAGTACTTGTTTATCCTGAATAGAAGATAGGCAAAACTAAATGGAGTAAAAGTTGTCTTTCCCACTTCATTCCATCTATACCCTCAACATTGCATACTCAGTATTGACAGCCTGACAGCCTCTGCTTCTGCATGATTTTCCACACTCAAACAAATAGATATGAGAGAATATACATTAGACATGCTTGGGTTGTTTATATAGTAATCATTTTTTATAATTCAAGTTTTTCCTTCATGTGGGATACAATTGTTTATGTAGAGCAGAATGATAACTTTGATTTTACTTTTTTCTTCCAAATATATAGCTTGCCCATTATCATCTGAAACAACCATTTTTTTCCTTAAACTCTGTAAACTCTGGAGCACTTAACCACTCTTCACTCAATTCTTTATTGTAGTTTATTATGTCATTTTACAAGATAAGTCTCCCTTTTTATTCTTAATTTTTGTGATTAAAATATTTTCAGTATTTTATACTTTGTACTTTCCTCATTGCTTGTTATTGTAAACTTTGTTGAAGACCAGATGGTTGTAGGTGTGTGGCTTTATTTATGAGTTCTCTTTCCTGTTCTGTTGTTCTAAGTGTCTGTTTCTGTACCAGTGTCATGCTGTTTTTGTTACTGTAGCCTTGTAGTATAGTTTGAAGTGGGATAGTGTGATGCTTCCAGATTAGTTCTTTTGCTTAGGATTGCTTTGGCTATTTGGGGTCTTTTTTTGGTTCCATATGCATTTTAGAATATTTTCTTCTAATTCTGTGAAAAAATGTCATTGGTAGTTTGATAGCAATAGCATTGAATCTATAAATTGCTTTTTATGCAGTATTGACATTTTAACAATATTGATTGTTCCTATTCATGAGTATGGAATGTATTTTTATTTGCTTGTTTCATCTCTTATTTCTTTCAGCAGTTTTTCATAATTCTCATTGTAGAGATCTTTCCCTTTCCTGGTTAACTGTATCCCTGGGTATTTTGTTCCTTTTGTGACTTGTGAATTGGATTGCATCCTTGATTTAGCTCTCACCTTGGACTTTATTAATATATAGAAATGGTATTAATTTTGTATATTGATTTTATATCCTGAAACTTTGCTCAAGTTGTTTATAATATCCAGGAGCCTTTGGGCAGAGACTATGGAGGTTTTCTAGGTATACAATCATATCATTTGGAAACAGAAGTAGTTTGACATCTTCTCGCCCTATTTGGATGCTTTTTATGTCTTTCTCCTGCCTGATTGCTCTGGCTAGGATTCCCAGTACTATGTTGAGTAGAAGTGTTTAGAGTGGGCATCCTTCTCTTGTTGCAGTTCTTAAGAGGAGTGCTTCCAGCTTTTGCCAGTTCATTATGATGTTGGCTATGGGTTTGTCATAGATGGTTGTTACTATTTTGTGGTGTGTTCATTCGATACCTAGTTTGTTGAAAGCTTTGAACATTAAGTGGTGCTGGATATTATCAAAATCCTTTTCTGCATCTATTGAGATAATCATGTCATTTTTGTTTTTAGTTATGTTTATGTGATGAGTCACATTTATTGGTTTGTGTATGTTGGACCAACCTTTAACATCTTTTCAAAGATAGGGTATCTGGAGGCTTTGGAGAAGATTATTGGTGTGTCTTTAAGGTAATATACTGTGTTACATTTGTTTGATTTCAAATTTTTCTTGATTATTATTTCTTGTTGTTTTTTACAAATTATAAATGAATACTTGCTTACCAAGTGTATTATGCAAGACACATCTAGAAAAACATTGCTATCTTATCCCTACCTCTAGTCTTGAATTCTAACTCTCCTGACTTAAACCAGATAAACAACTGGGAACATGTCCACAACTTTTTGCAGGTTGAAACAAATACATTGTTACTCACAGGTGTGCACATGTATTTCTCTTTCTCTCTATAGATATTGATAGAATTATTGTATTAGTCCGTTTTCACACTACTAATAAAGACATACCCAAGACTGCAAAGAAAAAAAGGTTTAATGGACTCACAGTTCCACCTGGCTGGGGAAGCCTCACAATCATGGTGGAAGGCAAGGAGGAGCAAGTCACATCTTACATAGACAGTGGCTGGCAGGCAAAGAGAGAGAACTTGTGCAGGGGAACTCCTCTTTATGAACCCATCAGATCTTGTGAGACTTTTTCACTATCATGAGAACAACACAGGAAAGACTTGCCCCCATGATTCAATTACTTCCCACCAGGTCCCTCCCACAACACATGGGAATTCAAGATGACATTTAGGTGGGAACATAGCCAAACCATATCATTCTGCTCCTGGCCCCTCCCAAATGTCATGTCCTCACATTTCAAAACCAATCATGACTTCCCAACAGTCCCCCAAAGTCTTAACTCATTTCTACATGAATTCGAAAGTCCACAGTCCAACGTCTCATATAAGACAAGGCAAGTCCCTTCTGCCTATGAGCCTGTAAAATAAAAAGCAAGTTAGTTACTTCCTAGATACAATGGGGGTACAGCATTGGGTAAATACAGCCACTCCAAATGGGATAAATTGGCCAAAATATAGGGGCTACAGGCCCCAAGCGAGTCCAAAATCCAGCAGGGCAGTCAAATCTTAAAGCTCCAAAATGATCTCCTTTGATTCCAAATCTCACATCCATGTCACACTGATGTAAGAGGTGGGTTCCATGGTCTTGGACAGCTCTGCTCCTGTGGCTTTGCAGGGTACAGCCTTTCTTCCAGCAGCTTTCCTGAGATGGCATTGAGTGTCGGTGACTTTTCCAGGTGCATGGTGCAAGCTGTCTGTGGATATACCGTTCTGGGGTTTGGAGGATGGTGGCCATCTTCTCACAGCTCCCCTGGGCAGTGCCCAGTGGAGACTCCATGTGAGGGCTCTGATCCCACATTTCCCTTCTGCACTGCCCTAGCAGAGGTTCTCCATGAGAGCCCCACCCCTGCAGCAAACTTCTTCATCCAGGCATTTCTGTATATCTTCTGAAATCTAGGCAGTGGTTCTCAAATCTTAATTCTTGACTTCTGTGCACCCGCAGGCTTAATACCACATGGAAGCTGCCAAGGCTTGGGGCTTGCACCCTCTGAAGCCACAGCCTGAGCTCTATGTTGGCCCCTTTCAGCCACGGCTGGAACAGCTGCGGAGCAGGGCACCAAGTCCCTAGACTGCACACTGCATAGGGACCCTGGGCCTGGCCCACAAAACCATTTATTCCCCCTAGGCTTCTGGGCCTGTGATGGGAGGGGCTGTCATGAAGACCTCTGACACGCACTGCAAACATTTTCCCCACTGCCCCGGGGATTAGCATTCGGCTTTTTGTTACTTATGCAAATTTCTGCAGCCAGCTTGAATTTCTCCTCAGAAAATGGGATTTTCTTTTCTATCACATTGTTAGGCTGCAAATTTTCTGAACTTTTATGCTGTGTTTTATATTCCCTTTATAAAACTGAATGCCTTTAACAGCCCCCAAATCACCTCTTGAATGCTTTGCTGCTTAGAAATTTATTCTGCTGGATACCCCAAATCATCTCTGTCAACTTCAAATTTCTACAAATCTCTAGGGCAGGGGCAAAATGCCATCAGTCTCTTTGCTTAAACATAACAAGAGTCACCTTTGCTTCAGTTCCCAACAAATTCCTCATCTCCTTCTGAGACCACCTCAGCCTGGACCTTATTGTTCATATCACTAACAGCATTTTTCTCAAAATCATTTAACAAGTCTCTAGGAAGTTCCAAAATTTCCCACATTTTCCTGTCTTTTTCTGAGCCCTCCAAACTGTTCAAACCTGACTATTACCCAGTTCCAAAGTTGCTTTTACATTTTCAGGTATCTTTTCAGCAGTGTCCCACTCTGCTGGTATCAATTTACTTGATTAGTTCATTTTCATGCTGCTGATAAAGATATACCTGAGACTGTGAAGAAAAAGAGGTTTATTAGACTTACAGTTATGCATGGCTGGGGAGGCCTCACAATCATGGTAGAGGACAAGGAGAAGCAAGTCACATCTTACATGGATGGTATCAGGCAAAAAATGAGAGGGCTTGTACAGGGGAACACCTCTTTTTAAAACCATCAGCTCTCATGAGAATTAATCATTATTATGAGAAAAGAACAGGAAAGACTTGCCCCATGATTCAATTACTTCCCACCAGTTCCCTCCCACAACACGTGAGAATTCGAGATTTGGGTGGGGACATAGCCAAACCATGTCAGATATAGATCTAGATAGTCAAGATTTTACTTAAATAGGATTTCGCAATGTTTTTCTTCCCAACAGTACATGTTGGACACACCTTTTAATCAATAGGTTTAGATGCAATAATATTTTAAAATTCATCTTTTGAACTCATTTTTAAGGAAGTTTGATGTGTGGCATAAAATGACATTTTACCTGGATTAATAATTTGTAAAAATCCTATGTACCTGACATCACTAGAGTTACAGTTCTCCGTAAATGAACTGTCATTTAATCCTTGTAGTGATACCACACTATTACTATTTGTTGATTAGATTAACAAATTTTTAGATGCTTGCCATGTACAAAGCACTGTTCTAGCTATTGCAGACACAAAAGTGAAAAAAAGAAGCCTATCTTTGTATTCTAGTAGGAAGAGACAGAAAATGAACAAGTAACCAAGAATGTCAGCCTTTTAAAGAAAAAAGCATTGTTGGTAAGGAATGGGAGGAGGAATCAGTCAAGGTTCTTGTTGGTAACGTGGTATTTTAAAAGGGACTTGGAGGAAGTGAGAGAGCAAGCCTGGTGGCTCTCTGGATGAAGAACATTGAAGGCTGAGGGAGGATCTCCTGATAATTTCTTGCTTGGAGGAGTGTTCCCAGATTTTCAAGGAAGAGAGGAAACAGGAGAGCAGAAGGAGAAGTTAGCGTTGTAGAGGGTGGAGTAAAAAGGGCAGGGGGTGGGACAGATCAGAGAAGGTCTCTTATAGGGCAACGGTTTTGCTTGGATTTTATTTTGAATGATATGAGCAGCTGCTGAAGGCCTTTGAGCAAAGGACTGGTATAGTATGTCTGATATTTTTAAAGGATAACTCTGGTAGGTATATGGAAGATGGACTTGAACCTCATCATATTAGAAGCAAATGCCATCTGTACAAAGCACATTTGACACAGGGCTTACCCTTCTTTGTTCTTGTCTTTTGGATTTTGGCCAGGCATTTCCTCATTTACAGGAAGGTCTTTGAGACTTTCAAGAGATGTTGTAAAATGTATATTGCTCTGCTTGCTTAGTTGTCCGAAGCAGTAATGTTGGACTGAATTACCTTTTCTTCATTATCAAAATCAGTAGTTTCCAAATATGTTTTAATATAATGATTGCTGATACTAAGGGAAGCTTTTGGTTTTTGTATACATCTTATTTGTCTACTTATTTGCTGATACTAAGGGAAGCTTTTGGTTTTTGTATATGTCTTATTTGTCTACCCTATTTATGACAAACAGTTGTTGACAGAAAAACATTGTGAAATCCTAAAATCTTGACTATCATTTACTGTCAACTTACTAAAGCAAGTTAACAGTAGTCATCTTTTTCGGTTAATTTTCTTCAGTTCTTTGGGTGTTTGGTAGTAACCATGTGCATGAGGCATTACAAAACTAGAATCAAACCCCACATTCCATTTTCATAGTAAGTCAGAGAGCATGCTAAATGTTGGAAATAGGTCTCATCCATTTGTCTACATTAATCTTTTAGAGACAAGATGTTCACTTCAATTCAAGGATCTAGGTCTTCTGTCATCATTGCAGGGTAATGTTGGTATTGGTTTACATACTATGGCCTTGGCAGACTCCTCACTTTTATACCCTCGGGAGCAATGGTCCCTAAGCTTTTTGGTACCAGGGATCAGTTTTGTGGAAGATAATTTTTGCATGGACTGGGAATAGGAGGATGGTTTCAGGATGAAACTTTTCCAGCTCAGATCATCGAGCATTAGATTCTGATAACGATGTGCTGAACCTAAATCCCCAACACATGCAGTTCACAATAGGGTTCACGCTCCTATGAGATTTTAATGCTGCCACTGATCTGACAGGAGGTGGAGCTCAGGTGGTAATGCTGGCTTGCTTGTCTCTCACCTCCAGTTGTGCAGCCTAGTTCCTAACAGGCCACAGACTGGTACCTGTCCATGGCCCGGGGACTGGGAACCCTTGCTCTAGAGACCTTCAGGTCCTAAATGATAAGTAAATCATGTGGTTAATCTTAACCCATGACAAAGGAAAGAGGTCTCCAAGTAGGTAGTGCAAAGGTCAGGAATGGATGTATTATGTTGGATAGGGAATCCAAAGATGAGATGTTGTCATTATATCTGTGATAATTTGTAGCACATATATTGCAGTATTTAACCTTCAAGATAAACCAGTGATGTGGAATCCTGATATTTTCTTGTCTGGAAAGGTAGCTGGTAATGAGGGTTATATGATACCATAGTGTACTGAGGCCCCTGACTGTCCTCGATGACAACAGTAGCCACATCATGCCGAAGCATGTTCTCAATTTAACTAGTGACATATTTAACAAAACATACTTAACATTTTTAATAATTAAATATGCAAACATATTTAACAAAAACTAGTCATCTCTTCCATAAAATCTCCATTCAACCCTTTTTCATTAATCCATGTTATCTGTCTGGGAATAATATTAAAGAATATTCCCAGGCTCAACACATATACATTAATTTGTGTTTGATAACGCATATTAATAGTAATGTGATGCCTCCAGATGTGTTGTTTTTGCTTAGTCTTGCTTTGGTTATGCAGGCTCTTTTTTGGTTCCATATGAATGTTAGGATTGTTTGTTTCTAATTCTGTGACTACTCAGCCATAAAAAGGAATTAATTAATGGTATCTGCAGCAACCTGGATGAGACTGGAGACTATTATTCTAAGTGAAGTAACTCAGAAATGGAATACCAAACATCGTATGTACTCACTCACATGTGGGAGCTAAGCTATGGGGATGCAAAGGCATAATGAAAGATAAAATGGACTTTGGGAACTCGGGGGGAAAGGAAGGGAAGCAGGTGAGGGATAAGTCAACAAATTGGGTTCAGTTTATACTGCTTGGGTGATAGGTGCAACAAAATATCACAATCTCCAAAGAACTTACTGATGTGACCAAGCACCACCTGTTCCCCAACAACCTATGAAAATAAAAAGAAAATTAAAAAAATACAGAAAGATAAAAGAATGTCTACATAAAAGCCCAAAGTACACTGCTCCACTACGTAAGTGAGAAGTAAGGAAATGGAATAACCTTCCTCCTGTTGTTTTTTTTATTTTCTTTTTCCTCTTTCTCTTCTTCCTGTTCTTCACCTTTTTCCTCTTTTCCTTCCCCTTCCTCATCTGATTCCTCCTCTTCTCGTCCTCATCCTCCTCCCATTCTTTAACTTCTTTCCCCTTTTCTTGGTCTTTTCAATGGTATTACCACTAAGTAATACTAACACCATGATGAGAAGTTTTATGACTTGCTTTTAATTAAAACTGGAAGGGAGTTAATTATCACACTGTAATAGGTGGGATATGCTGGGACCTGTAGTGCCAAACGTTTTCTTTCTTAATAGTCCACATTTTGGAGGTTATTTTTGACTCTAATGAAGTACATACACATGAGAATTAAACACAAGTTTTCCAACAAAAGATTCACTTTTAGTTCAGGAGCAATGTTGCTGCCATTTGAACTGTGATAGCCAAATGTGGGCAATTGGTCAATAGAGGTTAACCCCAGCAATTGGGATTGGGCTTTCAAAGTAGATCTAACTCATCCCCTGATATAGGTTTGTAATAGATTGTACCATCCACCTCTGGGTTCATTGGACAGATTTGCTGTTTTTTTCATCAATGTCTGGAAAGAATAGAGATTTGTGCGTAGTAATTTTGTATATATATGTATATGTTTATCTTTTTTGTTATTTTCATCATGTTTTCTGGCTGATTATATCTTGTGGACAAAAAACATGCTCATTTTTTTGCAAATTTCCTTTTTGTACCACCATCTTACCTCTTGTCACTAAAAATTTTTCAGAGCATTCTAATTATACTATTACACTAATGGAGTTCTGAAATAATCTTCAATAGAGCATTGTGCAACCTAAAACAGCTGGTAAGTGTTTTAAGTCATTAGCAATATTCAACTCTTTTCTCATAAGGGTTCTTAGTATTCACAGAACTGAGCCCTAAAACCATGAATGAGAATGACTTTACCTCCTTCTCCAGCTTTTTACAGTCTTATCTTCTGGAAACATTAAAAGACAGAATTTTTGGCGTCAAAAAATCAAACGCAATAATTTAATTCCTAGTAAGACTTCCTGTAAGAAAGGAGTGCTCGATAGGAAAGAAAGTTAACAAATAACAACCTATCCTTTTTGTTTCAATAGTTTTTGGGGAACAGGCGGTATTTGGTTGCATGGAAAAGTTCTTTAGTGATGATTTCTGAGATTTCGGTGCATCTGTCAACTGAGCAGTGTACACTGTACCCGATGAGTAGTATTTTATCCTTTACCCCCCTCCCAGCCTTCCCTTGTAGTATAGTTTGAAGGCAGATAATGTGATGCCTCCAGATTTGTTCCTTTTGCTTAATCTTGCATTGACTATATGGGCTCTTTTGGGGTGCCATACGAATTTTAGGATTGCTTTTTCTAGTTCTATGAAGAATGATGATGGTATTTTGATGGAAATTGCATTGAATCTATAGATCACTTTTGGCAGTATGGTCATTTTCATAGTACTGATTCTACCCATCCATGAGCATGAGATGTGTTTCCATTTGTTCGTGTCATCTATGATTTCTTTTAACAAAGTTTTGTAGTTTTCCTGTAGAGATCTTTCACCTCCTTGCATAGGTATATTCTTAAGTATTTTATTTTTTTGCAACTGTTGGAAATGGGTTAAGTTCTTGATTTGATTCTCAGCTTGGTCACTGTTGGTGTATAGCAGTGCTACTGATTTGTGTATATTCATATTATATCACGAAACATTACTGAATTTATTTATCAGATCTAGGAGCTTTTTGGATGAGTCTTTAGGGTTTTGTAGGTGTACAATCATATCACTGGCAAACAGCAAGAGTTTGACTTCCACTTTTCCAATTTGGATACCCTTTATTTTTTTTCTCTTGTCTGATTGCTCTGGATAGGACTTCCAGTACTAGGTTGAATATAAGTGTTGAAAGTGGACATTTGTGTCTTGTTCCAGTTCTCAGGGGATTGCTTTCAACTTTTCTCCCCTTCAGTATAATGTTGGCTGTGGGTTTGTCATGGACCACTTTTATTACCTTGAGGTATGTCCCTTCTAGGCTGATTTTGGTGAGGGTTTTAATCATGAAGTGATGCTGAATTTTTTTAATGATTTTTCTAATCTATTGAGATGATCATGTAATTTTTGCTTTTAATTCTGTTTTTGAGATGTATCACATTTAATGACCTGCATACGTTAAACCATCGCTGGTATGAAACACAGTTGATCATGGTGGATTATCTTTTTGTTATGCTGCAGGATTCAGTTAGCTCATATTTTGTTCAGGATTTTTTCATTTATCTTCATCAGAGATATTGGTCTGTAGTTTTGTTTTATTGTTAGGTCCTTTCCTGGTTTAGTATTAGGATGATACTGGCTTCATAGAATGATTTAGGGAGGATTCCTTCTTTTTCTACCTTTTGGAATAGTTTCAGTAAGATTGGTACCAATTCTTCTTGGAGTGCCTGATAGAATTAAACTGTGAATCCATCTGATCCTGGAATTATTTGTTGGCAATGTTTAATTACTGTTTTAATCTTGCTACGTGTTATTGGCCTGTTTGGAGTTTCCATTTCTTCCTGATTTAATCTAGAAAGGTTGTATATTCCCAGGAATTTATCCGTCTTCTCTAGATTTTCTAGTTTGTTTGCATAAAGATATTCTTGGTACCCATGAATGAACTTTCGCACTTCTTTGGTATCAGTTGTAATACCTCTCATTTCATTTGTCTAGGGCTGTCAGTGGAGTATTGAAGTCCCCCAATATTATTGTGTTGCCATCTATCTCATGTCTTAGGTCTAGTAATAATTGTTTTATGAATTTGAGAGCTCCAGTGTTAGCAGCATATGTATTTAGGATCATGATCATTTCCTTTTGGACTGATACTTTTGTCATTATATAACTTCCCCCTTTGTCTTTTTTAACTCTTGTTGCTTTAAAGTCTATTTTGTCTGATATAAGAATAGCTACTCCTGCTCACTTTTGGTTTTCATTTGCATGGAATATTTTTTCCACCTTTTTACCTTAAATTTATGTGAGTCCTTATGTGTTATGTAAGTTTCTTGAAGACAGCAGATACTTGGTGGATTTTTATCCATTTTGCTATTCTGTATTTTTAAGTGAAGCATTGGGACCATTGACATTTAATGTTCATGTTGACATGTAAGGTCCTGTTTTCTTAATTGTGCTAGTTGTTGCAGCTTTTACCCAAATTTTGATCTATTCTGTTAGCCTCACCAATGCTATCCATCCTGCTTTCCAAGAGCTACATGAGAGTCTTAGGCCACAATCCAACACCAATTGTGAACCCTTTACATTATAGTTTGGGACACTCTTGAAGGATGTGATATGCCCAGAGGAATTAACTCTAGTGAATAAGCTAGATTAGGAAGGTTTCTGGGGTCCTGGTTTGGACTAGGCTCTGCTTGGAGTGAATATATGGTTAAAAATTTTTCTTGCACTGTTAACAAAATTGCTCATTGCACTGCCCAAGCCACTAGGGCACAACAGAAGTCTCTAGACTCCATTGCTTTCATGGTCCTAGATGATCACATTGCTTTAGTTTATCACCTCACTGCACAGGGTGGTGTTTGTGCTGTTGCTAACACTTGCTGCTGTACCTGAATAAATATTCCAGTCAGGTTGAATTGGGAACATTTAAGGTATCAAAGTTAATCAAATCTCTGAAAGGGACACCTTCAGAAAGCCTCCTGGCTGGCCTGACTGGGTTAACTTTCCAATATCCATATATTTTTAGCTGGCTTCCCCCAGGTATAGAATTTTTCTGCATTCTACCCTAACAGTATTTATCTTCCTCATATTTGGAAGCAGTTGCCTCCTCTTTAAAATTGTTTTATCCTCTTTTACCAGATGTCTGTAAGAGACCCCTACCAGGATAGTGTTGACCTGATTCTTGAGACTTTAAACTCACTCTAGCAGGAAACCAAAAGCAACTTAACCCAAGAGACGTTTGTTCAAATTTAAGAGGTACCTGAGTGCCTCATAAGTAAATGATCATTTATTTGAAGTAAATGGCTCTAGTTCAGTTGGCTACTGCCCTGCCACTAGGATCCATGTGTGGGACTAGATGGACCCAGAGCAGTTTGCTGGTGCTATGATGAAAGGAAGTGCTGTCTGCTGCCATGTTTGAGCTAATTCTTCAAGATGGATCCTGAGTGGGTCACTAGGCCTACATTTCAAATGGAACAAAGTGGCCATTTGCTAGCTAGGAGTCACAGAGGCATTCAGAGTTCCCTGAAAGCCTACACTATTTAACACTGGGACTCTCAGGACTCCCCTAAACCAACCAATTTAAGGTCACTCACGTCCACCAATCCAGGGTCTGGTGTGTCAACCAATCAGAACCGAGTTTTAAGTTTCAATACTTCATTTGCATAAACAGACTTGATTGGGAACCTGGGCAGGTTCTTCTTACTTAAATGTTACCGTCCTAGCATTTTTTTCTTTTCTTTTTTTTTTTTTTAAGACAGAGTTTTGCCCTCGTCTCCCAGGATGGAGTGCAATGGGGGGATCTCGGCTCACTTCAGCCTCCACCTCCCAGGTTCAAGGGATTCTCCTGCCTCAGCCTCCCAAGTAGCTGGGATTAAAGGCACCAGTAACCACACCCAGCTAATTTTTGTGTTTTTAGTAGAGATGGAGTTTCACCATATTGGCCAAGCTGGTCTTGAACTCCTGTCCTCAGGTGATTCATCCTCTTTGGATGCCCAAAATGCTGGGATTACAGGTGTGAGCCACCACGCCTGGCCCCTAAGTCATTTAAAATTAAGAAAAATACTTATCCAAGCAAATCTATATTATGTCTACTAAAGGAAACTGAATAGTTTTGTGTCTATATCTGTGAAAACTTTATTTATCCTAGCAATGTTTGATTGATTTTTGTTGGGAATACATTCTTTTTTGCTGTATGATTATGGCTGGAAAACAGAAGGATAATTTTGTCAATTTAGTCTTTCATTCTTGACCCATTTCCAACCAGTTCTCATCATTTTTTTCAGATGATTCCAGAAAGATAACCACCTCCCTTTGTATAATCAATTAAATATTCAATAAATTAATATCCTGCATAAACAGAGTTATTAAGTTACCAAGAGTTACTTCTTATTGTGCAACTGGCGTATCACATCATGAATTTGTATGAACTCTCAGCTCAACATGAGTTTTACAGCCATTTGCTTCATTTAACATGTCATACCAGCCACCAACTTGGTTTTTTTGGAAACTTTGACTTTGTAAACCACGATTACCTAGTGTTGATTATTATTATATAACTGTTAAGAATACCATTTAGGAGCTCCTGTGATAGATTCTACACGTTTTTCCTTTGTATATCTTTTTATTAATATCTTTGAACTTCATTAGGCAATAGGCAGTGGAATAATTTTATCAAAATTCTTATAAAAATAGACTTAGATATGGACAGGCAATGAATTTGAGAGAAATGAACGATACAGGACTTGCTCATTATTAATGTGAATAAAGCCTGAGTTACATAATCCCTTCAATTTTTTGTGTATGTACTTTTCAGGGACATTATCTTATATATGCATGAATATCTATGAATATATGTATACATATGTATATTTTTAGAGAAATTTAACTTTTCGACAAGTCTTCACTCAGTTATCGCTGGTTGTTTGGGGAAGGTTGTCATTCTTTTTAATCTGTCCTTTTTTCTTCCCAGTATAAACTATCTTGTAGTGGTCACATTTTACATATTTCTGGGTTGGGAATCATTGTCTATATTTGTAGGATTGCATTCAGTATAGACAGCCTCATTCTGTATCATAATCAGCGATTTGCAAATTTTGAGAAGTCGGAATTCTTACAATGGATTGGTAGAGCTTTACTGCCAGCCCCTTCAAGATTTTCATCCTCCAACTGCAGAACCAGTAAATTATCACTAATACAAATGGGAAAGAAAATATACATGCTGATAGTTACAACAGGTTGTGAATAGTAGATTAGTATGTCACTTATTTTAGGTATTCAATGTTGCATAGTCATATTATAATTACGTTGTTTCTTTGTAGGTTCCAAGAGTCTAGAAATGTTGTCTCCTTAATCCTTGCAACGAACCTGAGCCATTGATTCAGTAAAACATTCAATGGCACATGCTTGTTGTTAGGGTCAAAAGAGATAATCCATCTAAAGGCCTCACGGACATTGCAAACCATGTAAGTCATCAGTTATGTAACTACTGCTGCTTCTCCTTCACCTCCTTGTAGTGATACTCGTAGTAGAGTAGTCATAGTGGTAGAGACTATGTTACTAGTACTTTGGTAAAAATGACAGCATGTTCAATAAACACCTTTTATTAGGTCAGAGATCAGAGGACATGTAGCAGCAAAATGAATTTCTTCTTATTTTCTGGTTTTCTGAGGTTAATGTGGATCAGTTCGGTGAGGTTAGCACTGCATAGCAGTCTTAACGTTGTTCTATGATTACATGATTATCTGTGGTTACTGTGAATATCTCTGCATTTCTGTGTTTTTCTTTCCATTTTCAAATGTATGTTCTACACATGTCCTCATTTGCTATGACAAACCAAAACTGTTCCGTGATTACATGATTATCTGTGATTACTGTGATTATCTGTGCATTTCTGTGTGTTTTTTTCCATTTGCAAATGTATGTAATATACATGTCCTCAATCACTCTGACAAATCAAAACTTTCAGATATTGTTTCTTTGGAAACAATTTGTTGTGGGTATGAAATGTGGAAATGCATATGAAAATCTGAACTACATATCTGCCAGGCATGTAATCATTCAGCAAATTTTCCTGTTAGTACTACTGCAAGCGGTACTAATACTGTAACTAATGGTATCAGTACTAGTAACACTGCTGTTATATTAATACTAAGAAGAGTATCATCAGTTATCATTCATAGGATTTCACTGGTGGTTTTTCATATACATATTATAATGTATTTTGCTTTATGATTCAATTTACATCTTTTTCTAGAATACCCTGTGGCTATCTATGCCCATAGAGATAATTTATTTGCAGTGCATGCATTGAAGCCACTGCAAACACAGGTAAAGGGAAGTTAGTGGTTGAAAATGACAGACTCTTGATTTTATTCATCCATGATTGCAAATTATAAAATATTATGTCCTTACCTTCTCATTTACTTTAATTGGGCATAATTGTTGCATGTAAATGGTGAATGGGACATCCTCACCTGGTTCCTGACCTCAGGAGTCAAACATAAAAATGTTAACAATTAAGTCTTCAGTTAGCCATGCGTTTTCATAGATGCCCTTCGACCAATTGAGGATATACCCTGTGCTATGCCTGATTTGCTGTTATTATTTTTAGATATGGATGTTAGATTTAGTCGCATACTTCTCTGCATCTATTGAAATGATTTTTTTTCCATTTTAATCTGTTAATATTGAAACTTGCCAGGCTTTGTCTGAGTTCCCATTCTCTGCACTGGAGTCGATATTCTCTCTCTGAGAAGTTGGCAGGAGAATGGACGGACTGTTCTAACGTGTCCCCTCTCTCACAGATCTCTCTACAGTGTCTGAAAGACATGTTTTTCTGTATATAGTGGTTTTTCTTTGTTTTAGACACCAGATAAATTTGATCACTATTCCTTCATCTGACCTGGAAACAGTAATCTTCAATTACCAAATGGTAGGAGCCTGGAAATCCTTAGACATGTAGAGGCTTATGTACAAAAAACTCATAATTTTTACATATTACCTACTCATTACCATCTTACCTCTGATATGGCTCATTGTTTTCGAGACCATTCTAGTGAGATGTTTACACCTATAAGATTTTTAAATAGTTTTCCATAAAGCATTGCACCACCTAATTCATCTGGTAAGGGCTTTAAGTCGTTAGCAATCCTGAAATCTCCTCTTGGAAATGTTTGTGTGTTTCAGAGATCTGAGTATACAGGAGTATATAGTTGGGCACTTCTAAAAATTCATCTTTCTTTTTGCTAAGATTCTTGTTTTTCTGTTATTTATTGATGGTTAATGCTGATAGTTTGTGAAGTAAGTACTTAGTGTGTTGTGTCTTTGCTCTCTCCCACCCTTGTAAATCTAATGGTTTTAATGACTCTAGACAGACAGTGATACCTCGATGTTTAATGCATTGCTGTATTAAAGAAATTCTCATTCCACATCATCACAGTCAGTAAGTTCCAAGCCAAGGCACTTAGGAGAACTCTGACTTCCCATCATAAATCTGAAAGTACCTACTGCCAGCTGTTTCTGGATTGCTCTCTCATTCATCAGAATTATAAAGATTTTGGGACAATTTGTTGTAAAGAAAGATGGTTAATAGTGATGGTGAATTATACGTAATAGAATTCCTGACAAACTTACCTCATAGATGGTTAAGTAGGTTGTAAATAGGAAATTTCATAGGTCATTTTTCTTCTTTAGATATGCCCTTTATGTCGCATGAAACGTCTGCTGCATTGTTATATCTGAGGATCCAAGCGAATTTTCACACATGTTCTCATCAATCTTCATGACAAATTCATGTCAATGAGTATGTAATAGATTCATCATCATGTGTTTGCTGTGAGGATGGATGAGAAGATTCACAGAACATTCCTAAGTACATCGATGTGTTGTAAGTGAGCATTTCAGAAATATAAGTTCTTGTTGTTGTTCTTGTCGTTTCACTTCTATTTACTTTTTAAAATGAAATTATTTTATTTTTATAGGATAAGGCAATGAAATATAATGAGATATGTAGTAGTCTCTGACTCTATGCCAACTGGTGTATTCAGTGCTTGTTCTTGCATGGTAAACAGCCTATCATCATCTGTGTGAGTTAAATACCCTAGGGCCAATGGAAGAAAGAAATACTGGCAGAACTGGGTCAAAATAGGAATCATTTTCCAGACGTTTGCCTTCACAACTTTTCTAGACCTCTAACAGTCCGAGAAAATGGACATAGTTCTTCTCTGCTCCATATCAACAATTATATTTGCTTTGATGAAGAAAGGATATGAAACTTTGCTACATTTGTGTCAAGCTTAGTAGTGGGATAATAGGTGAATGATCACGTAGGTATTGGTAATTTCAAGTGGGAATGAGGGTAAGGTTCCAGTCATGGCCAGGAGAACTGGATTGGGGTCAGGTATTTAGCAAATGTCATCTGTGCAAACCACTTTTTTTTTTCTTATTTTATTATTAGTATACTTTAAGTTCTAGGGTACATGTGCATAATGTGCAGGTTTGTTACATATGTATACTTGTGCCATGTTGGTGTGCTGCACCCATCAGGCTTACCTTTCTTGGTTCTTGTCTCCTAGATTTTTGGCCAGGCATTTCCTCACTTACAGGAAGGTCTTTGAGAGTTTCAAGAGGAGTTGTAAAGTAGATTTTGTTTAGCTTGCTTAGTTGTCCAAAGCAGCAATATTGGAACGAATTACCTTTCCCCATTATCAAAATCAGTAGTTTCCAAATTATGTTTTAATATAATGATTGCTGCTACTAAGGGAAGCTTTTGGTTTTTGTGTATGTCTTGTCTAACCAACTTACTAAAGTAAGTTAACAGTAGTCGTCATTTCGGGTTAATTTTCTTCAGTTCTTTGGGTGTTTGATATTAACCATGTGCATGAGGCATTGCAAAACCAAAAGCAAACTCCACATTCCATTTTGATAGTGAGTCAAAGAACATGCTAAATGTTGAAAATAGGCCTCACCTCCTTGTCTACATTTGCCTTTTAGAGACAAGATGTTTACTTCAGGCAGGGCATGGTGGCTCACGCCTGTAATCTCAACACTTGAGAGGTTGATGGGGGCGAATCACCTGAGGTCAGGAGTTAAAGATCAGCCTGGCCTACATGGTGAAACCCTGTCTCTACTAAAAATACAAACATTAGCTGGACATGGTGGCGGGAGCCTGTAATCCCAGCTACTCAGCAGCTGAGGCAGGAGAATTGCTTGAACCTGGGAAGCAGAGGTTGCAGTGAGCCGAGATCCTGCCATTGCACTTCAGTCTGGGCAAAGTAAGTGAAACTCCGTCTAAAAAAGAAAGAAAAAGAAAAAAGAAAACAAACAGACTAGAAAGGTATCATTTAAGAAAGAAGAATGAAATAAATTAATACATTTGAATATTGAATACATTTTCCTGAATAGTTGTTGCCTGAATACCTGTTTTTTCATTGTGTTAATGTTTTATAGTCCCTTAGAAATTTATGCTATAAGGAGATTCTATTTTGGTCTATTTCAAAGTTTTGTTAGAAGATGTAGAGCTCCTTTTAGCATCTCTTGTAGTGCTGGCTTGGTAGTGGTGTATTCTCTTCAGCATTTGTCTGAAAAATCTTCTCTCTCCTTCATTTATGAAACTTAATTTTACGGGATACAAAATCCTAGGCTGATAATTATTTTGTTTGAAAAGGCTAAAGATAGGACACCAATTCCTTCTGGCTTGTAGGGTTTCTGCTGAGAAATCTGCTGTTAATCAGATAGGTTTTCTTATATAGGTTACCTGATGCTTTTGCCTCACAGCTCTTAAGATTCTTTTGTCTTTAGATAATCTGATGAGTATATGCCTAGGTGATGATCTTTTTGCAAAGAATTTCCCAGGTTTTGTTTTTTTGTTTGTTTGTTTGTTTTTGAGCTTCTTGTATTTGGATGTTTAGATCTCTGGGCAAAGCCAGGGAAGTTTTTCTCAATTATTCCCTCAAATTTTCCAAAAACTTAGACTTCTCTTCTTCCTCAGGAGCACCAATTATTCTTAGGTTTGACCATTTAACATAATCCCAAATTTCTCAGAGGCCTTTTAAATTCATGTTCAATTTTTTTTTCTTTGTCTGTGTCTGATTTGATGAGTTTGAAATCCTTGTCTTCAAGCTCTGAAGTCCTTTCTTCTACTTGCTCTAGTGTCTTGTTGACACTTTCCGGTGTCTTTTGTATTCCTCTGGGTCTTTCATTTCTAGAGGTTGTGATAGTTGTTTTCTTTATGGTATTTATTTCTCTGAAGATTTTTTCATTCATATCCTATATAATTTATTTTTTTTAAGTTGTTTTTTGCCTTTCTCTGGTATCTTCTTGAGTAGCTTAATAGTCAACCTTCTGAATTCTTTATGTGGCAATTTAGAGATTTCTTCTTGGTTTGGTTCTGTTGCTGTGGTGCTAGTGTGGTATTTCGGGGGTTGTTATAGAACCTTGTTTCGTCATATTTCCAGAATTACTTTTCTGACTCCTTCTCATTTAGGTAGACTATTTCAGTGGAAAGATTTGGAACTCAAGGACTACTGTTCAGATTCATTTTTTCCATGGGATGATCCCTTGATGTGGGGGATCCCTCTCCCCCTTCCCCTAGGCATGCAGCTTCCTGGGAGCCAGAATGCAGTGATTGTTGTTGTTGTTCTGGGTCTAGCCTCCCAGCGGGGTTACCAGGCTCCAGGCTGGTGCTGAGGAGTGTCTGCAAAGAGTCCCATGTTATGATCTCTCTTTAGGTCTGTCAGCCATGGATGCCAAAACCTGCTTTGGTGGAGGTGGCAGGGGAGTGAAGTAGACTCTCAAAGAGTCCTTGGTTGTAGATATGTTTAGTGTGTTGACTTTCTTGAATGCTGGTTATAGTAGCAGTGAAGTTGTCACATGGACAGACTCAGGGCCTGTGGTTAGCCACATGTTGCAGGCAGGGGAATTAGCGATTGTTTTCTTGTAATACGATTATTTTGTCATGAATTGCCATAATGTTCTGAGTGTGGTGGTCTCCAGCCAGGATGTGTTGCTATCAAGAGAGCACCAGTCGTGATAGTAGAAGGGGGATATAAGCTTGCCCTACATTGGCCAGGATAAGTATTTGGGTTTCTCAGGCAATGGGCAGGGCCATAAAGCTCCCAAGAGTTTGTGTCTTTTGTGATTGGCTAGCAAGATGAGTAGAGAAGTACTGTCAGGTGTAGGTCAGTGCTCATGGCCACTGCGGGGGAGCAGGAGATGGTTCTGTGGCCAGTGGGATTATTTTCCATCAGGGATTATGGCTGCCGGTAGGAGAATGCCAGTAGTGATAGACCTCATCCTGCTCCCATGCAGTTGACGAGGCCTATCTTGCTCCCACTGTTCCCCACTAACAGCGTTCAGTTTATTTCCAGGCAGCCTTCATGCAGGACTCAGACCTTGCTCCAGGCTATGAGCTTCCTGACTGAGAAATCAAACATGGACTGGTGTGGTGGCTCACACCTGTAATCCCAGTAGTTTGGGAGGCCTAGGTGGGTGGATCACCTGAGGTCAGGAGTTCAAGACCAGCCTGGCTAACATGGTGAAACCACATCTCTATTAAAAATACAAAAATTAGCTGGGTGTGGTGGCGCACACCTGTAATCCCAGCTACTTGGGAGGCTGAGGCAAGAGAATTGCTTGAACCCGGGAGGCAGAGGTTGCAGTGAGTGGAGATTGTGCCACTGCACTCCAGCTTGGGCAACAGAGTGAGACTCCATCTCAAAAAAAAAAAAAAAAAAAAAAAAAAAAAGCCGGCTGTGGTGGCTCACACCTGCAATCCCAGCACTTTAGGAGGCCGAGGTGGGCAGATCACGAGGTCAGAAGTTCAAGACCCACCTGACCAACATGGTGAATCCCCACCTCTACTAAAAATACAAAATACAAAAAAAAAAAAAAAAATTAGCCTGGCACGGTGGCTTGCGCCTGTAATCCCAGCTACTCAGGAGGCTGACGCAGGAGAATTGCTTGAACCCAGGAGGTGGAGGTTGCAGTGAGCTGAGATCATGCCACTGCACTCCAGCCTGGGCAACAGAGTGAGACTCTGTCTTACAGAAAAAAGAAAAATAAAAAGAAAGCAAACATGGCTTTGAGGCCTCATTCCCTAATGTCTGCATTTAGGAGTTGGCATTTGCTCCTGAGTTCCCTTCTGCAGCAGTTCCACTTGCCCGCCAGATTCTGCTCAAGAGAGTTTGCACCAGTCAAAACTATTACAAAGTTCATGTAGAAGCTTGTTTCACCCTGTGAATCCTGCCTAATATCACCGTCTGCCTCCCTCAAGGGCCCCTGTGAGATATAATCATGAATGTCTTCCTTGCGCTGGAGCTGGAGAATGAGAGTCCCTACAGGGCTCTTCCCACTGCTGCTTCTACTTTTATATTTCATGCTAAATCCATTTCAGCTCTAGGTAGGGTTAAATCCTTCTCCCGTAATCTGGATTTTCAGGTTCACCAGTGGGGATGTGTGTTCAGAGGCAGGTTTTCCCTCTATGACTCTTGGAGAACTCATAGGTTTTCACCTGTCTTGCAGAATTTGCAGGGGTGTGCTACTTCTTTCATAGGAATTATAAATTCTTTTGATTTTCCTGGTATGTTGCTGCAGTGGTTCTTGGAGCAAAAGTTCATGGTGTGAGTCTCCACATACTGTTCTGTCTGTCCAAGTAGGAGAGGCCCATTAGCTCTGTCTCCTATCTGCCATCTTCCTGATACTGTATTTTTATTTATTTTAAGAATTGTTTTTAAGCTTTATTTTTAATTGGCTAACAATACATATAAACATTCATGAGGTCAATGTGAGATTTCAATACATGTGTAAATTGTGAAATTGATCATTTTTGAAGCATGAAATTTTTGTTTGGATATTATGATAGCTTTTGTATTTTTATGGATTTTAATTGTCCAAATGTACTTTCTGAATGTTTTTCGGTTAAATCTTACCTGAACTGTGGAGTTATTAAGTGCTTTTTTGGTACACATTTGTTTTCAGGGTGTAATGTGGAAATCCACATTAAAGCCTGAACTGCCATATCTGCCAGGTACATAACCATTAAGTAAATTTTCCGTTTGGTTATTACCATTACTATTTCTACCATAAACTACTGCTATCAGTCATGTTAACATTAGCACCAGTTTTTTTTTAGTAATAATGTTAGAAATACCAAAATTGTTAGAAATAGATAACCGGTGCTGTGAAGAAAAGTCAGCACAGAGACAAAAGATCTCTCAGCAAGGCCATCTTTACTTTCTGTAGAAAGGGTGCTCAGTTGCAGATGGAACAATGGCGACAGCACACTTGAACAAAGGAAAAGCAAACATATTTATCTCTTACACATTTGGGTCGTCCTTACTGCTGTGTCCTGCATCCATTGGCTGGAGTGGGACCTCACAATCTTAAACCGATACCTGATTTGCTAATAACCTGAAACTTTCCTATATAGGTAAGTGCAAGAAAGAACAAAGAATTTGCTTACAAAAGGTTTAAGGAAGCAATAACATTTCCAAATAAGGAAGGGGCATAGACTGTGAACGTGCCTGTGAGCATGTCCAACAGTTACATAGGATAGGGCTTAACAAAGAGTTATTAGCACAAAGAAGGAGGCTTGAAGAAAGTTAGTCTTTAAAAGAAACTATTATTTCTAACACTTATAATTTATTCTTTAAGAAGAAGGAAAACTTTGAAGAGGAAACTTTTTACTTTCTACAAATAAGATAAATAAGATAATAAATAAAAGTTCATTTATTTCCCTAAGGGTATGTTGAGTTATTTTTCATACACATTTGAAGTCTATTCTACTTAATAAATTCACTGATTTTCTAGAGGACTTTAGATATTCATGCTGGTAGGGATATTTTTTCCCAAGTGCAAACATTGAGGTCACTATAAACACATGTGTGGGGAAGATAATGGCTGTAAATGATGAAGTTTTTTTATTTCTCCATCAAAGATTTCAAATTATAAAACAGAACTTGTCATCTTATTCTATTACTTTGAATTCAGCCTCATTATTGCATAGAAACAGTGAGTGCAGGCATTTTTGTCTTGTTCCTAATCTCAAGAATAAAGAATCAAATCTTACACAATTAAGGAGGATGTTTGTTGTAGGAGCCCGGCTATTCCTCATCTGCTGATATTTTTCAGGTAAAGATGTTAGTCAATTACTTTATTTCAATGCATTTGTTGAGATGATCATCAGTTTTTCATTTCAGTCTGGTAATGCAGAAGATTGACAAGCTTTGCCTAGATTCCCTCTCTCTGCCCTGGAGCCTACATTCTGTCTCTGTGCAGTCAGCGAGGACAACTAAGGGGTTCTCCTCATTTGTTTCCTCTCTCTCATGGATCACTGTCATGCATTTCCTGATGTGAAACGCTTGAAAACCCTTTCCCTTATACTTTTCATCCAGTTTCCAATTTTCTGGTGGGAATTTGGTCCCAGTTCCGCCATCTAGTTTGGAAGGGATATTTTCCATTATTCGATTTTCAGCAGGGAAATCCTGAGACACATAGAAGTTAAAGGATTCTCTAGTGTCTCAGGACAAGTACATTTTTAAAAATAAAATATATTACCGTATTGCTTATTAACAAAATTACTAGCAACTCATATAACTTTTTAAATAAGGCAATGATTTATAATGAGATACTTAATAATCTCTCAGCACATGGCAGGTCATGTCTTTCTGGGTGTGTTTAAAATACAAACATATTCAGAATATACAGTGATGTGCCTAGAAACACATGTAGGTCTCCCTTCAGGTTTTCAAATTGTAGTTTGGTACTTTTTTTCAGATGAAAATTTGAACCTGCTATTACCATTACTATACTACTTGGTTTTATTCTCCAGAATACTCCATGGATGTCCACACTGAGAGATGTTTGCTTGTGTGTGTGTGTGTAAAGACACATATATCCATATATCCATATATCCATATATCCATGTGTCCATCCAATCAAGCATAGGAATACATTGAAGTCTTTTTAATTGTGAGCAATGATCTTTCCACATTTTTACAGCTGATACTGGAATGTCTAATATAGATATTTCTCCTCATTCTTTTCCTTTGAATTTGTCATGACTCTCTTTAACAATTTCGCTTTCTATTACTGATTGCATTATAAGATTAACAGATATCTATTAGTCACCTTTGCTAGAAGAAGGTTAGTCTCTAGAAGTTAGCACTCCATGTAGGTATTAATTCCAGGTGGTGAGGTAGTAAAACAATGGTTTGTGGGTAATGGAGCCACTTTGGCTCCAGTTGATGAAGTTGGGTTTTGTCAATTACCTGCTCCCAGTGGAAAACTAGAGAAATGTAATCTCTGATATGGACATCATCACAGTCAGGAACAAGGGGAAGCTTCTGGTCAGAAAAGGATTCCACCATACAATGAGTTTGGGAGGAATTTGCTTGCTGGTTCCTGGATTGTTCTACTATGTATCTGAAATAGCAAAACTCTTGGGGCCATTTAGTTTAAATAAATGTAATTGAATAGCTATGGTGAATTATAACTACTAGAATTACTGAAAATCTTACATCTGGTAGATCAGTGAGTAGATTGTAAAGGGTCAATTAATGTGTCATAAGTAATTTTTCTTAGGTATGTCTCATTATGTTGTGGTAATATGATATATTTAGTTGTTACTTTTCAGACTCTGAAAGAATCTCCTGTGTTTCCCCTCAAAACAAATCTATCAGTAAGTTAGCAAAAGGTTCAGTGGCAGGGGTTTGCCATGGGGGCCAGATGAGAACATATACGTAAAAGCCTCAAGGACATTGCCGACTATGTACATAAGGAACAAAGAAACGCAGCTTCTCCTTCCTGTTCTTTTTCTATTACTTTTTCATTTTCTTCTTCCTCTTCCTGCTTTTCATCTTTCTTTACTTCCCCTTACCCCTCTCCTGTACTTTCTCTAATTTCTCTTTTTCTCCTCATTCTTGCACTATTATTTTTCTTTTCATTCTTCCTTTAGTGTTATGACTCATATAAGTGCTACTACTACCACTTTGAGTAAGTTTATGACTCCTTTTTATTTCACATGTGGGAGCAAGTGAATTATCACTTGGTGTTACTATCTTGAGATATCCTGGGACATGCAAGAATAAATGGCTTCCTGCTTATTAGACGATTTTTCTGAATTCTGTCAACTCTAGCAAAGATTAGGTGTACATGAGGCTTAATTAAATATCATCAGAAGGAAATTCGTTTGCAGCAGTTAGACAATACTACTCCCATTAGAACCATGACAATCCTGTCAAACTCAGTCCTCTTCAAAACCTAAGGATGACCAATGGGACAATGGGAGCTAATCTGAACAATTAGGAAAGAAGGCTCCCAAAACAGATCTAGCTCATCTCCTGCTATAGGTTCCTGAGAGGTTATATGATACAGCCCTTCAGTTCTTCTGGAAAGATTTACTCTTTTCCTCTTAGATGTCTGGAAAGAATCACATTTATGCCTAGCAGATAAATGTAGAATATATATGTGTGTATCTTTGTATATTTACATTTTCCTTTCATTCTTTTCTGGCAGGTTATTGTTTGTGGATAAGAAATGTACTGTTTATTGAATATTTCCTTTTTGCCGTACCACCTACGTCTTGACACTATTCATTTTTACATCATTTTCGCTTTTTTTATTACATCTAAAGAGTTATAGAAATAATTTTAAATGAAACATCATGTAATCTACTTAAAAGCATTAAAGTGCTTTAAATCATTAGCAATTTTTAGCTCTCCTTCTATGTAGGTTAATATTGTTCAGATAACTGAACATAACTTAAGGGCTTTGCCTCCTTCTCATCTAGCCTCACAAATTATCTTCTTGAAGCATTAACATCTATAGAACTCAAGGTTGGAAAACCCCAAAATTGTAGCTTCTTTTAGAAATTTATAAATGAACTTATTTCTTTTCTTTTAATTTCAATTTTTATTTTAAATATAGGAAGTACTTGTGTGGGTTTGTTACATGGTTATATTGCATGCAGGTAGAGAACACAGTATCTGATATGGTTTGGCTCTCTGTCTCCACCCATATCTCATCTTTTGGCTCCCATAATTCCCATGTGTTGGGGGAGGGACCTAGTGGGAGATCACTGAATCATGGGGGTGGGTCTTTCCCATGCTCTTCTAGTGATAGTGAATAATTCTTATGAGATCTGGCGGTTTTAAAAACAGGAGTTTCCCTGCACAAGCTTTCTCTCTCTTTGCCTGCTGCTATCCATGTAAGATGTGACTTGCTCCTCCTTGCCTTCTACCACGATTGTGAGACCTTCCCAGCCACATGGAAATGTGACTCTATTAAACCTATTTTTCTTCCTAGTCTTGGGTATGTCTTTATCAGCAACATGAAAATGGACTGATACTGTACCCAATAGATAGTTTTTAAACCCACCACTCTCTTTTCTCCTGCCCTCTCTAGTAGTCCACAGTGTCTGTTGTTCCCATGTTTATGTCCATGGGTCTTCAATGTTTAACTCCCACTTATAACTGAGAACATGCAGTATTAGATTTTCTGTTCCTGCATCAGTTTGCTTAGGATTATAGCCTCTAGCTTCATCCATGTTGGTGTAAAGGACATTATTTTATTCTTTTTTATGGCTGTATAGTTTTCCATTGTGTATATGCACCACATTTCCTTTATCCATTTCGATCATTAATGAGCACCTAAGTTGATCCCATGTCTTTGCTATTGTGAATAGCACGGCAGTGAATATGTGAGTGCATGTGTTTTTGTTTTGTTTTTGTTTTTGTTTTTGTTTTTCATAATGATCTGTTTTCCTTTCAGTATATACCCGGTAATGGGATTGCTGGGTTGAATAGTAGCTCTGTTTTAAGTTTTTTTGTGAAATCTCCAAACTGCTTTCTACAGTGGCTGAACTAATTTACATTCACACCAACAGTGTACAAGCATTCCCTTTTCTCCACAGCCTCTCCAGCATCTGTTGTTGTTATTGTTTTCTTGTTGTTGTTGTTGATAGGGAAAAAAGTTAACAATAATAATTGACCCTTTAATTTTAAATGATACTTGGTTAGTTACAATTTAACCAAGGTTTAGTTTTCATATTATAATTGCTTTATTATTTTTGTTGATTTTTACTTTTCAATGTACTCTCTGAAAGTTTTCTTAAGGAATCGTGTCAGGATAAATTTGTTTGGTCTTTCTAGGTTAGCACTGCTCCTATTAACTCAAGGCTGCAATGTAACAAAGCATTAGTTTCCAGAGAGTGAGACTACATTGCTTCCAGTAATGAAGTTGAACCTGGGTTGTCACCAGCACACAGTACAAAACTGGAGAACTCTAATCACCAAACATGGATGGCATCATAGTTAGTAAGTAGCAAAGGGACACTTATGTTCTGAAAAGAATTATGTCACATAATGGATTTGGAAGTAATTGACGGCAATGGGCTTAGGTTGTCACATCTAAAACAGCAAAATTGTGGGACCATCTGGTTTAAAGAGATACAATTGAATACTGATGGTGAATTATAACTAATAGATGGAATGATGAAAATAGTACACCTGGTAGATTGGTAAGTAGATTGTAAATAGGAAATGAATGTGTCATAATACCCATGACAAATCTGTGTCAGTGAGTTAGTAAAAGATTCAGTTACAGAGGTTTGTCATGAGGGTAAATGGGAAATTTCACACAAAGTCCCCTAGTCCACTGACAGTTCAGTAAGAAGTAAGTAATGTAACTTTTTCTTCCTGTTGTGTTTTTTCTTTATTTATAGACAGTCCAGATATTTATTCCCATTTTAAAACACAAAAGCTTTAAGAGTTTAATACCTAGCTAGTAGTAATGTTAGAATTAGCTATTTTTCAACTTTTATTTTACAATTACATCTAATAGAAGAATAACTGAAAATAGTATACCTGATAAATTTGTAAGTGGATTGTAAAATGTAGTGGGTACATGTGCAGGTTTGTTACAAAGGTACATTGTGTGATGCTGAAGTCTGGAATATGAATGAAACTTGTCATTCACGTAGTGAGCATAGTCTCAATAGGTAGTTTTTCAATGCTTACCCATTTCCCTCCCTCTCTCCTCTTGTATTCTCCAGTGTGTATTGTTCACATCTTTATCTCTATGTGTATCCAATGTTTAGCTCCCACTTATAAACAAGAATATGTGGTACTTGTTTTTCTGCTTCTGCATTATTTTGCTTAGGATAATGATTTCCAGTGACATCTGTGTTGCTGTAAAGAACATGATTTTTGTTGTCTTTATAACGCGGTAGTATTCCGTGGTGTATATCTACCACATTTCCTTTATCCAGTCCACTGCTGATGGGGATACGCATTGATTCCATGTTTTTGCTGTTATGAATAGCACTGCAATGAACATATGGGTGAATGCATCTTTTTGGTAGAATGATTTATTTTCCTTTGGGTATATACCTAGTAATGGGATTGCTGAGTTAAATGGTAGTTCAAGTCTTAGTTCTCTGAGAAATCACAAAACTGATCTCCACAGTGACTGAAGTATTTTACATTCCAAACAACAGTGTTTAAGTGTTCCCTTTTCTTCACAATCTCACTAACATCTGTTATTGTTTTTGACTTTTTAACAAAAGCCATTCTGACTGATGTGAGATGGTATGTCATTGTAGTTTTGATTTGCATTTCTCTCACTATTAAGTGATGTTGAGCATTTTTTCATATATTTGTTGACTGCTTGTATATCTTCATTTGATAAGTGTTTCCTTTGCCTGCTTTTTAATGGGGTTTGGTTTTGGCTTGTTCCTTATAGATTCTGAATATTAGACCTTTGGCAGATGCATAGTTTGTGAATATTTTCTGCTATTCTATAAGTTGTCTTCTTATTCCCTTGATAGTTTTTTCTTGCCTTGATGAAGCTCTGTAGTTTAATTTGGTTCCACGTGTCAATTTTTTGTTGCAATCACTTTTGAGGAATTAACCATAAACTCTTTGCCAAGTCTAAAATAAAGAAGGATATTTCCTAGGTTTTCTTTAAGGATTTTTACAGTTTGAGGTCTTACATTTAAGTCTTTAGTCCACCTTGAGTCAATTTTTGTATATGGTGAAAAGTTGGGGTCCAGTTTCATCTGCATATGGCTAGCCAGCTATCCTAACACTATTTATTGAATAGGGAATCCTTTCTCCATTGCTTATTATTGTTGGCTTTGCCAAACATCAGATGGTTATAGGTGTGTGGCTTTAGGTCTGGGTTCTCTAATCTGTTTCTGTGTGTCTGTTTTTGTACCAGTGCCTTGCTGTTTCGGTTACTGTAGCCTTGTAGTATAGTTTGAAGTCTGGTAGTATGATGCCTCCAGCTTTGCTCTTTTTAATTTGAATTGCTTTGGCTTAATTGGAATCTTTTTTGGTCCATATGAATTTTAGAATAGCTTTTTCTAATTCTGTAAAAAAATTGATATCATCCATTTATATTGAGGTAAACATTAGAAGCACATTCTCAAATTCCCTTTAAAATAGTATTCACTGTTAATTGTAGATTGATAATGAATTTATTTAAGAAAAATCAGTAGTGCTATAATATAAATATTGTTTGGCAGGTCATATTTAAATTGCCTGTTTCATAATGATTTTTTTTT